>NW_009258294.1:354970-363683 GCF_000687185.1 Egretta garzetta
GGCGGCGCGGGGTCAGTTTGCGCGGGCACAACTTGTGAGCCCCGGTGCTCCGCGGCGCGGGGGCCGCCGTGTCACGCGTGGGGTCGGGGCGGCGCTTTGCACGGAGCTGGTCCGCGTTACAGGGGGTGCTTGGCTGAAGGCTTTCCCTGAGCCAGGGCTTCCCCCTTCCCTCCGGTGCCAGATACGGTTTCATCCGAATAGATGGCCTCGGGCTGTATCTTTGTTGCCGAAGGGTGTAACCTTTCAAGATGTATGATGTAAACAGTGAGGCGTACTGGATGCTTGAGTCATGAAGCGAGGCACAGCTATTGCCTGACAAGACAGGTATCGGATGCGTGGTAGTTTCTGGGGGCACGGCTGTTAGGACGCACCTTCTTACAACAGATGAGCGTTGCAGTGTTCAGAGTAACGCAAGGCACTGAGATTCCTGCCTCGAAACAGGGGAAGTGTGCATCTTTACAAATAAGGGGGGGGGGAAAATGTAAGAAACAGAAATTTAACTATGACTCTAGGAGGTAAGCATTAGTGGCTGGCTGCTAGGCCTAGATCGTCAACCCAGTAGCAGATGGGTGGACTTCTGTGTTCTGCGGGTTGGTGAGAGTGAACGTTTGTGCACACGCGTCGTTTGGGACTGTTACGGAAAATCTCACGTTGCTCTGAAGGGACCAAGTCAAGGAACATCAAGTCTTGAAGTTGTGTAGCTTGTTCAGCTTTGTGCTGTGCCAGCACACCTCTTACTTCTGCGCAGAGCTTGATGTGGGACGCAAGGTTTACCTGAGAGGCAGGGAAGATGAGCCTGGAATGAGTGGTGCTTTTCCATGTAGTCTGTCAGTGGCCAGACCAATTAGCTTGAGCTTTTCACTTAACAGGTGTCTTGCTTAAGAAAGCAGACTAGTGAAATACTATAGCTGAAGTTGCCTACCTGAGCAGCATTTGTGAGCTTAGTACTTAGTTTATCCGGTTCAGGACGCAGTTGGGATTGTGCTCAGTGAAGAGTTAGGGGTTTCTTTTTTTATAGCATCACTTGCCATTTATGTCCATTTTCTTGCAACTACCATAATTAATTCTGAAGTGTCCTTGACGATTATGGATTGCTTTTCTGATCCCATGATGCTAGTAAGTAGAAAAAAGGTCAGAAGGATTGCTCTTGCACAAGTAAAACTGGGTGTTGGGAGATGTGAGCAGAAGAAACTGTAAACAACTTCAGCTCTCTCAGGGCTGTGGTGAAATGAAAAAGAATAAAAAAGGGCATTTCCATTGAAAGCAAGGTGAATGGAAAGAAGTATACTGGGGTGAAAACATGGAAGAACTGAAGATTCTTTTATGTGTTAGGAAACCACCTCTATCTAGTCCAAACTCTTTTCCTGTTTTACCTGTTCTAGTGCTCAGTATGGTTAAATCTGTGTGCTCTGCTAGTATAACTGTCATCTTGCATCTGAGTACTGCTTAACTCTCGGAACTTCTAGAAATACTTGGACTTTGCAGGTGGTGGGTACCAGAAGACTGGCTAAATAACCGAATTTCTTCTAAAAATGGGAGTTGTATGAGGTTAGAAGGATACAGAAACCTAAGTGAGTCACCGTTTATGGGCTGAATTTCAACATATTCATTTTCTTAGCTTGCAGTAGGGAACAGCTTCAACGAACATTTTGAGCCAGAGCTGCTACTTTGCAGTTCTTCAGGAGTGTCCATGTCGAGTTTATGTTGTATACTGTAATTTGCTGTTGTCTGATCTTCAGACACCAATGCAGGATCTTAAGTGAGCAGTACTTCACAATCCTGTTCTTAAGGGTTAAAATACAGTAGAACTACTGATGAAAACCCAGTGTTGTGATTAATGCAGTACTTTGTATTACTGCTTTTCTTTCTTGTAAAAACCAGGAAAAGTGCTACTTTGTTGAACAGACTGGTTTCTGGTTTTTAACTGTTACCACTGGAAAGACCGACCACCCACATGTGGCACTGAAGAGTGAGCATGACAGTGTTATTCTGACTTGGTCTGGTCTGTGAGGACATCCTGGGCTCTCTGGTGATCCACATTTTGTCAGAGCTGAGTAACTTTCTGTCAGCCAGAGAAGTCAAGTCATTCTGTAGATCAAGGCAGAACTTTCTGACGAAACGGAATAGTCATGTATGCATAGTTCTTTACTGTGGCACAATAACCCAGTCTGCAGTTAGCCAGAGAAATCTGCTGAACACAGAAACCCGCAGTGATGTCTTAAGCTTTTTTTAGTTGAAGAAGTTGGATCATTGGCTGGCAGCATCTCGGAGCGACACGAATATTTCCCTGTGCTGGAAGAAGTCATACCTTAACCTTGCTCCACCATAGACTATTCTCATCTAATGCTTTATCTGTGGTGTTACATGTTAACTCTTGAGCAAACTCAAAAATTACAATGCATTGTGTGGAGTTTCTTCTAAAATTTGGAAAAGCAAGACAAGACTATCTGGGAGCATACTCTCTGCCTGTCCTAATTGGAAAACCAGTTCACTTCCTGATAAGAACAGAAGTTCTCGGTTTTATTTGTGAAAGTGAAGGAGGTATTATAGTAGACAAATTCTTGGCATCTTGACCTGCCAGAGCAGATTTTCTGTAGGACCAAACCATAGTCACACTGGGATTTCTAGCTTTCAGTTACAATGCTGGAAAAATTGAGTAGTAAAAATGTTGAAGTAAATAGACTTTAAGTTTTTTAAGTTTGAAAACTTGCTAGAGAACTTAAGGATGTCCAGAAGGCTATAGGGGTATTAACACCAACTTATGTTTCACATAGAACTAAATGTGCACACTGTTGTATTTCAGAAATACGCATTGTTTATGGAATATAAAAAAATAATGCAATCTTGTGTTGACTTCTTCCATCATCCTCTCCCACCCTGTTGGAATTTGAATTCAGTGAAAACTCATAAATGACTGTTGTTAAAGAAACCGTCATCTCAAGTGGCTTTTCTATAGTGCTTGCCAGAGTTGGGGAAGAAGGACAATGGAGCCCAAACACTTCTTCACAGTATATATAAGAGGCAGAGGTGGAAATTGCTTTTGAAGTTGTTAATCGTGTTGGTGAGGAAGACACTCCAAACCTGGTTTCATGGGAGACTGAAGTCAGCAGGTGGAAGTGAGAGTACTGAAGCCATTTACTTGAAGTGAAAGTTGATGCTAGTCGGGCTTACTTCATTAGAAGAAATTCAGCTCTGCTTTTATGCACAGAAAAAGCATGGTAGTATGTATTGCATTTCTTAGCTGTGCAAGTTGACTCTCAAGTGCAGTCTGTGAGGCCCATGCTGTAATGCCCAAGTGTTTAGGGTTTTGTTTCTGTGAGTTTAACTGAAATGATAGAGGGGTTGGAGGAGTGGAGGAGCTTTAGTTTTGCCTGAGACCATCCTTGTGATAAAGCAGCTTCAGTGAAACACACAGTTACAAATCTGGCAAAAGGATGTGCCTTGGTTTACCTACAGCCTTCCTCATACAAGATCTCTGTAACTTCTGCTGACCTGGGCTGGCATGTGAGCACTGGATAGAATCTCGTGTAAGTTCAAGCTTCGGGTTTGTAAATTGCATGTTTTAAGGGCTTCTTAAATATTTACAGTGTGGGTGAATTTCCAGAAGGATAGAAAAGCATTATTTGTGGAGTCTTTCCCTGAAGAATGGGCGTGCTAAACCTATTCATAAAACACAATATCTTCCCAGCTTTATTTTGTTTGGAAAATTGTAAACATTTTCAGCTGAAGCTGTCCAAACCCCATCTGCTTCAGGCAGAAGCTGGGTGTGAGAAATCTTCAACTGGAGCAGTTAAGTTTTATATTTTGGAGAAATAGTTTGAAGAAGTCGTAGAAAGTGTGATTGCTATTCTTCAATGAAGCTGGTAGCAAGTAGCTCTGTAGTTTGATGAGAGAAGGTCATCTGGAGTCTTCAGGGCACATATGATCAGACTGCATTCCAAAATTCCTGAAATATTCATGGAGTATACTTTGAACCTAGCTGGCAGTAGGTTTGGTAGCTCTAGTAGCAGGGTTTTTTAATATGATTGCACAAGTTATTTACTGAAATCAGCTTCTTGTTAAATTTTTATTGTAAAGCTACTAATACAACTTACCATTCCTTGGTGTCATTATCTTTGTTATTCAAAGCACCGAAACAAACTGAAGGAAAAACTGAAGTGTATGTGAAAACAGAATACTTTATACTCTTTTCTACTTATAACTTCAGTATTAGGAAGCTGGGAAAACATAACATAACCTGTAAGAAATTGCAGCCAGCTTTAAGGCTATATTTTGTGGCATGTATATTTAGTCATGTAATCTAGTTAGGATAGTTTAGTACCTGTACTTTTTTAATTAATCTGGAAGCTCTTGGCAACCGAATGTTTCTTTTATGTTAAATAAACAAACAAACCACAAACCCTTAGATGCAGAGCGTACCTACACTGACAACTAGATGATGAGGATTTCCAGAGATGAAATGTGATCAAATGCTGATATCATTTGTATTGATGGAAATTATGAGATGATTCTCTTCCTTAAAAGCTGTTAAATTGATCTGTATTTGTAATAATTTAACTGTTAAGTTATGTTAAAATAACTGCCCTGATTTACTTGGCTATTGTATTTATTTATTTATTTAGACTTTTGTTGTTGATTACGGAAGGTTCAGATAATAACCAGTTCTTCGTTACAGGTACCCTTACAAGCTGCAGATAGTCATTTGCTCTCCCTGGCACCACTGTTGCTGAACTTCAGTTGCCTGTGCTATAGAAGTCCATACCATCATACAGGAGGTACTTGACCGCTCTCATCTAATGGATGGATGAGTCTTTCCATGCTTCTAAGGATTTCAATGCAGCTTTATATTTTGACATACTACTTTTTTGTTTTGTTTTACGAAAGTATCAGGTAATCCTGAATACCAGCCAGAAGACACTGTGAACTTCTATTTACCTAATTAGAGACTCCTGAGAAGTGCAAAAGAAGAGAAACTTTGCTGCTCTAACTTCATTTTCCAGCTAGAAGTTAATGAGCAAATGTTCCTTTAGTGGGATTTAGAGTTGCATTCAAGAAGAAAATTTCATATCTAAATTAACGATTTTTTTTCTCTATCTTACCCAGTGATAAAGGAAGAAATAGTCTTCAAAACCTGAACTTAGTATTAAAAAGTTTAATTTGGAGGAGGTGCAGACTTGAACCCTGTAGAAGTCATTGGCTGAGACTGAGAATGGCTACCTTCACCTTGATCTTCTGATTAAGTCAAGAAGTCTTTTCTTGCAGCTTTTGACTCTCAGTAGGTTTTGTGTTGGCACTGATCTTGTACACTGGAATATATTTTGACTTATAGTTAGTCCAGATCAAAAGGTAAAATGTCTTGATACACTCTACAAATAATTTTGTAGTAATGGTGTAAAAAACACTTTGTTGGAGAATGTGGCCTTAAAATCTAGACTTCTGTACTTCATTTTAGTTACAGAGCTTCAGGAAAAGTGTGAACAACTTCTTTGAGAAAGCTAGTCTTGTTGACTGAAGATGACTAATGTAAATTTATCATGGTGTTTGTACTGAGATTGGTATGTAATTATGGACAGGGTCATCAACAAGATTCTCTAATTTCTTCCTAGGTTGCGTGGCTTTGTGTAGCATGCCAGACTTCCTCTTCTGTGGAGGCTATAGTCAAACTCATTGATTGTCACTGTAATTGTAGAAAAGCTTTTCTCAGATACTGGAAGCTTCCATATTCCTCCTTCTCTGGGAGCTCCTCTTGCTGTACACTTTCTGCTGAGTACTGGGAGTGTCTGTAAGACTACGATACCTATCTAGATTATGATTTATTGAGAGTAAGATATTTTATACGAACCAGTGTTAAAACTACCTTTTTTTCTGGAGTCCAGGGCGTATAATACGCCTAAGAAGTCAAAAGGGAGTGTACTATCTGATATAAGGACTAGTTGGTGAGACTTTTGGTGGCATAATGGTCATGTCTTTAAACATTCTTGTAGGCTGCTTTCAATTGTGAATCTTCTGGCAAAAAATTGACAGAACTGGGTCTAATTTGGACCCTATTCTCCAGATGCTAATAACTTGTTTGGTTACTGTTTTTTGAAACATTGTGATCTGCCTGTATTCTGTTCATAAGGGATATGGATCTAGAATCTGTCAGAGAACTTCCTTGTCCAGATGTTTCATCTACTTGTGTTCCATTGTGATTTCATCACTCTTAGTACTCCAAGAGTGAATAAGACAGAACAATGATTTTTATCTTTTTTTTTAATTGATGAGTAAATTTTCCTCCTTCAAATGAGGGAATGATCTGCCACTTGCATCTGTTTATTTTTAACAGCAAGCTATGAAGTCCAAACTATTAAGAAACAAAAAGTTAATGTGAATCTGGGAGAACAGATTGTCAATACTAGGGGTTTTAACGAAACTGTGTAAATTAAAGTGCTTCTAGTGGCAAGTAAAAAACATGTTTGTAAAGTCTCAATCTGTTTCTATTTGGGCTTTGCTTTCCTTCAGGAGCTTGTTACAGAGTGAAGGACAAAAGGCACAGATAAGGGTGACCGAGAGTTTCTTTGATATTTCTCTCCAAGCAAGATTAAAGTTATTTCCCATTTAGGAAAAAACCTTTATTGTAGTTAGTTTTTGTGTGAGACTGATAGGTGTTGCTCTTTTCGTTTCTATTAGCATCTTTGCTAAAAATGCCAGCAGCAATAAGGAAGGGGGAGTTAGGAGAAAACATTCAGGAGTGCCAAGGTAAAACCAGTGTGAACAGGGTGTCTTCATGACTGCAGTGTATATGCAAAAACGCCATTTACAATGTGGGGATAGTATAGTCAAGCCTGCATGTCAAGAAACGGTCTTCTGTAAACCTGTGAGAAGGAACCACTAAACCTCGTGGATGTGCAGTCTTTGCATAAAGATGTTTGGGTGTGGCTACTTGCCTTTTTAGTCTCTTGCCATAATGGATTGTCTAAGTGGAGTTTAATTGTGCAGGGCCAGGAATAGCATTTTTGGACTCAACAGTTACTGACACCTCACTCAAAAAATGTCACTGATGGCAGCAGAACTGTCCCATGTGCAAGAAGATGGGATGTTTTAGTAGAATGATCTCCAGACCAAGTATTTTTTGATGGACCTGCAACAAGGACTGTTGAAACTAAAGTTGCATGAGGAAGAAGTGGATCTTTTGGAGTTGCAAACACTTTAAGACAGCACATATTAAACATTCCAATTCATACAAAACCAGTAACTTTCTTTATGTGGTTGGCTACTAAATTCCCTTTTATTTAGCTTTTGTCTTTGTTGCAACTGGGACAACTGTACTTCCTTGGGAAACAGTTGCAGTACACAGCTATTGTAAAAACCTGACCATGTGCCTGCTACTCTGAATGTGGTTAATACACAGATTTAAAGATCCCAGAATCCTGAAGCATTCTCTTCAGATACTAGATAATCCATGTGTAGGCCACAGCTTTCCATGTGGGATAAAAATTATTTTTCAGTTTTCCTTTCAGCTTTGAAGTGTAAGCAAACTGAGCACACTTTGTGAATGGCAGAAGTGTCCATTGTCATGATGTGAGCTGCTCTTGTTGAGTCAAAACTCACTGTTACATACTTAAAAGCTGATTTTTCAATTTTCAGTTAATCTTTTCATTACCAGATGCTGGTTGGAGATGCATTTGAATGCTTCTGTAAAAATACTAAGTGGAATTCACAATTCCAACAGCCTTTTTGCAGGCAGAAAAAGTTAGGTTTGTACATCAGTATTGAGACAGAGAATACTAGAAACTGTGGAAGTCCACGTTGCTTGCTTTCAGTGAGTTACCCAGCTGGAAGTTACAGGTTCTTGATTTCTTCAGACTAACTTACCATCTGGGTGAGTCCTATAAACAACTCTTAACTGAGTTTGTTCTACTGAACTCGAGCTTTAAGCTCTTTACCCTTACGCATTTCCTATTAAAGAAATTTGTAGGGTGCATGTAATACCTGTGCAGAATAAAAGATTGATGTCACTTCATTTTTCATCATACTACATTAATTGAAGAACTCTTCTGCATTCATTATAGTTTCTTTCATCTTTATTGCTAGATGTAGGCACTGCTCTGGTTCTTGGAAAAGAAAACCTCAGAAGATGCTCAAACGCACACTTCCATAAGTGATTAAGGATCTTGATTGTCAAGTGGAGTGGCTGGATTAAGGTGACCCAGGAACTTACCCTCTTGGATCACACTGTAAGATAAAAACAATAGGTAATGTGTTGTTGCAAGAATGATTATTTGCTTTCTTGGGAGATCTCTGTACACTCCATAAACCCCATAATGAGCTGTGCTTCTTCTGGGACTTGTAGACAAGTTAATGTGATAATAATTGGTGAATTACTTGTCAGCAGTTTTTTTTTTTTTTTCCCCAAGTAATGTAGTATCATACTGCACTCTGCATGATCATTCATGTTCATGTAAGTGCAGCTTCTACGTGCTTTTAAAGTCATTTGTGGCTTGATGTTACAAGACAGTTCTTCTAACAGTGATAGTAGGTAGGTAGGTATCAATTCCAATATTGCATTGCTACAGCTACTCCTGTGTAGCAGTGTAAGCACAGGTTGTCTTACCGTTAAGTATTTATAACAACCTTCTCTAGAAGTATTTTGAAATTGATAGCGTCTATAATGTGATCTATGAAAATACATTTGAAAGATGTAATCTGTTTCTCTACTTACAGATATTTAATA
>NW_009258294.1:363724-414504 GCF_000687185.1 Egretta garzetta
AGCGTCACTTCATTCAGAGTATGTTAATGAAGCTTTAAAGGCTTTTGAAGCATGCCAGTCATTAAAAGGAAGAAAAACTGAAAGTGAAATCTACTCCTAAAGAAACAAATGCATCTTCTCTTAATGATAGTAGGACCAGAAGAGATGGCAAAATTTCGTAGAAGAAATTGCCTGTTCAGTTATTTTTGCTTTAGTACATGCTCTAATCACAGATTAAGAAATCTTAACTGACTTGAACGAGATAAAGCTTGTGGATCTTGTACTCACCTAATCACTTTTGTTTCTGGTTTGTATGTATAAACTTGTAAATGACAAATGTTCTTAAATGCTTAGTGAATGATTAAGTAAGCATGTAATGTTTCCTGCCTTTCTCTTAATACAATGTCCAGGCAAATATTTTCTCAGGGAATCTTCTGAGTATCTTCATGCAGTGGAACAGGATTAAATTGTTTATATATTTATATAAATAGCTATTGTTAGAAGTGAGCATACCATAAAGCTGACTGGGGGACTGGTCAGCACCTTTTCTCACAAGTTGCCAGACAGTTTTTGATAAAATTTTCTACCTTTCTGGGTCAAATACCGAACTTGTCTGTGAGGTTATTTGGGACTCAATTCAGTAATGCTTTCATTGATTTTGATGACATAGTAAGGCAGTGTTTGCTGGGAAATGAGAGGGGTGGGTATGTGGTGTTTGTGGATGGTTTTTGGTTTTTTGTGGGTTCTTTTGGGTAAGAAATACTGTATTCCAGGGTGGATTTAAAGTACTAGTCTGTAGAAAGGAAGATATCATGCTTTTTCTCCTACTGCTTGTTAATATCCAGACATAGTGATAGGTTCTGAATTTTCTGCATCTGATACTGCTTTATTAGTATAATTTGAAAAGTCATCTTACAGTCCCTGGCAACTTGTAACAGAGTAGCAGATATTACTCTATCCGGAGGGACAGGTACACTGTAAAGCCATGTGCTGAATTACTGTTTTCTTATTTCTAGTAGTCTGTGAGGTTATAACCTTACTGGCCAAGATACCATTGTATTATTATCATCAGTATATTGTCAGTTATTCAAGAACCATCATCTTACAGTTCTTCTCTCCTCCTGTTTTGGAATGGAGTTCTTTAAACACTGTTGGTTTTTTTTCTCCAATTTTGCTACTCCAAGGATTTCAGTTGTCAGTGATCAATAGTGCTGGATACTGGTAGATACACACATTAGTTCTTGTGAGTCAAATGGCACGTGAACTTGATTTTACTAGTCGAGTTTTTGTGTTTCTCTACTGTGTTCCCAGGAGCAGGCAGTGCTGCAGAGTCATTGACTTCGTCTAAATTTATATGGTTGCTAATAATCTGGGAACATATTTTTTCTCATACTATAGACAGGTGCTCTTGCCCTATCACATTGCCAAGCACTATGTCCTGCCTCATTTGAAGTGTGTTTATAGTAATCTTATC
Organism: Egretta garzetta; assembly: GCF_000687185.1. Classification (NCBI taxonomy): domain Eukaryota; kingdom Metazoa; phylum Chordata; class Aves; order Pelecaniformes; family Ardeidae; genus Egretta; species Egretta garzetta. The sequence goes on from NW_009258294.1 coordinate 365,178, forward strand.
TCTGTTACTGTGCTTCCATACTTAATTGTGACATCACTAGTCATGGAATAGTCTATAGTCATAAAATATTCCTGCAAAGAATACTGAAAAACAAATGCCCCACAACCACTTGGGCAGAGAATAGAATGCTAATTCATTATAAATTAATACTGTAAAGTGGACAACTTCGCAGTCACCAGTTTGTGCTGCTGACCATTCAGTTCATGTTCATCAAAGCTGACTTCTTAAATTCCCATGCAGAGATAGGTAGTCTGTGCATGGTGGTGGGCATGTGTGTTGTTTGAGAGGCCTAGCCTAGGTATTTCTTGCTTTCTGAACATGTTAAATATGTAAAAATATGCAAATATGTAAATATTCCTGGACAAATTACTTTTTTTAAGTCTTCTTTTTTTTTTTTCCCCTTTCTAATAATATAATAGGGAGGATTCAGTTGTGAATCAAAGATATAACTTATTCCAGAGTCAAAACTGATGAATAGCTTGCAAAGACTAGACACAGGACACTTTTGAGTGTTAATGCTGGCTGCCTAGATATGGTAGATCATTTGGGCTGTTCAGATTTAGATATTCGCTGAACTGGCTGTAAACTGTAGTACCTCAGCATATTTTTTTCTGTCACCCTGCACATGGCATGTCCTGAGAGGGAACAATGACAGTATTTCTGTGTTCTCACCTGTGTGTTGCCTGCATACCTTCAGTCTACCAGGCGTGAGGTTATCCTTTTTTCTCCATTGCATTAGCTTTCAGAATATTTCCTCATACCACAGGATTCTAGAAATTGTGCACTGGAACCTCTGCCACAGCTTGTCCAGCCCAATTGGAATAGGAAAAGAGAGCAGAAGTTACGTTGTCTCCAATAATACTGAATTTATCCATTATTTCAGAAGTGATCTATTTTGCAGATGTACTGCTGAATTGTTTTAAACTTCTTGCAACAAAAAAAAATCACTTGGTGAGGGATTGAGTCGTCACAATGGGCCTGGAGTAGTGCTCAGAAGCAGTAGCAGCTCCAGGATTCCCCTCCCCTTTCAAATGTATTATTGCAAGGTGATTACTTGTGTTTGTTTTGGGTTTATTTGTACTTTGAATCTAAGAATAGCTGGTTTGAAACTCCTTTAATAATCTTAACAGTGAAAATACTACTTGGAGTGTGACAAGCCCCTAAATCTGGATTGGCGTAGGGCCGCAAGAACACTTCTGTCCCATTCATTAAAGAGTTGTCAAATGTGTAGGAATGTACAACATGCGGGGATGGGAAAAGATTACTTAAACTTGCTTAAGTAGCTTGATACTGAATATGAAGCCCTAGCCTAAAGCTGGAGGTGTATGAGGCAGTGTTGATAGTCACCTGTAGAATAACAGTTGCTGGAGACTTCTATTTAAGACTTGCGTTCATTTCATAGTTGCAGCATCAAAATCTTCAGTATAGTTTTATTTGCTGTGTGTGGAACTGGTTTGAAAACGGTCAGCTGAACAAGGTTTGTTCCCATAGCTGTTGACCAGACACCTGGGTCAACTTTAATTATGCTGAAACAAACTGAGTACTCTTGTTTACACATCCCAGATATGGGTACGGTAGTTACCAGCAGTAAGGAAAGTAATCTTTTTTTTTTTTCATAGATCTTAAAATCACAGACGAGGAACAGACTCATTTCTTGAGTGTCAGCTTGTGTCTATAACTGTCCTCTGCCCTTTAGGGTTGTTTTGAAAGAGCAGAGGGGATGAAGGAAGAAATGTGCATTCCACTTTTGTCTGTCCTGAGATCATTTGAATGTTACAGAAGACTATATTAGTGAGAAACTTGAGAATTCCTTCCCACTTCTTTATTTTTTTCTGTTCCTTCCTGCTCCCTACTTTTTCCTGTTGTATTGATATTGCCCATAAGCTCATGAAAACAGATCTATTTGAAAATATTCCTGAAACACTGATGTTGAAAATAACACCCATTCTGGAAAAAGGCCAGGTAATTTTTTGTTGGAAAATAGTTTGGAAACAGGTGTGACTCCCTCCTTTCTCTGTGCTCCCCCCCCCCGCCAAGTCATGCATGTTTTTTTCCCACTGCAACATGAAGCAAAATGTAACTAATCAAATTCTAGTTTTGATGTCCCAAAGCAATACGTTATACTTTTAACTAAATCAAATCTGTGCTTCAGAGGTCATTAAGAGTGTTTAACTGAGCAAAGCAACAGTGGTCACTACTCCCTGTTTTTCTTCTCTCCTAGCATGTAACTTGGTGTTCTTTGGTGTGAGTTTCTCACCTTAATTATAGGTAGGTGAGATCATCAGATAAAATAAAGATAATAACAGGTATCTTAAAAGTGTGCAGGGCGGGGTCCAAAATAATGTTTAGTAACTGTGTGTTACATATGATTCTATTTATACTCTTGTGTTCTGCAGGATCTGATTGCATCTGGAATACAGCAGGGCCTGATGTACGAAGTTTTTTGAGGGAGTGCTACACAGTGCATATTTCTTCACTGTTATAATAGCTTTTAAACTGACAAGTTAAAAGACTTGCTTTCAGTGAAAAATCATGTTTTGATCTTGGGGCAAGGGGTTGGGGCTATCTAAAGCTGCAATAACAATATTTTTGAATGCTCTCAATTTAGGAGATTTTCTTTTATAAACTTGAAGGCCCAGTATCTACTTGTGGTATTGCTTCCCTCTGATTGTAGTTGCTCTTGCGTGATACTTTCAGATCTTATAGTTTTGAAAAGTGGAGTTGTATGTGAATGAGGTTTTTGTATCTAGATGTTTTATTTAGGAAGTAGTTTGCAAAATATTAGGGAAGTATCAGGTCCTGCCTTGCTTTCTAGAAAAGATTGAGAAAGAGCGAATTGTGAAATTATGTAGCTGAAAAATATACAACACAGTGATTGTTAATTTAAAAATTCTTGCACTTACAGTTATTGCATATGTCACATAAGTGGCAACATAGATTATACCTGTTTTTTTATTAGAAAATCACTGCATTATCTTGGATGTTGATACATAATTAAAAGTTCCGAAGTCTGTAAAGATGTCTGTTTCTAATTTTAAGTGTTTCAGTTTGGTTTTTTTTTTTTTTCATTGGATGAAATCATGGCTGCAGGTAACTTGATAAGAGTTTGTTTTTTGCAAGACTCAAGACAGTGGTTTTTATTTACCTGAAATCCATGGCTTACCTCTTTTGGTCTGTAGAACTATTGTCTGTAAAAGGAAGATTTGGAAACTACTTTTGTACCCAAGGTAGAATTTTACAAGTGTACCTTTCTTTTGACAGCTAGAAGATGGACACACTTTATTTGACTACAATGTTGGACTAAATGACATAGTTCAGCTTTTGATACGTTCTGAATCTGAAGCTCCTACCAGTGCTTCTGTGACAGATCAGGATGGAGAAGTCAATCCCTGTGCTGTTTCCAACTGCAAGAACAAAGTAAAAAAAACAAATAGTGGATCACCCAGTCAGCCATCTACATCATCTCGCTCTTTTCTCATTGATCCTGGCATTGGATTGTACAAGGTATGCACAACTTTAAAAGCTGGAAACTTGCCTCACACTTGTGGGTTTAATTTTATTGTTAAAAAAGTTGATTTTTCTCTTGTGTGAAAGTGTGTATCCTCGTTGCTTTCTTTCATGATTTGACAAAATCTTACCTGATTTGAGGTAAGTCAAATTGACTTCATTTAAGCTGGCGCTTGCAATGTCACAAAAGCATCTCTGCTCTCAGGCTCACTGGTGTTGCAGGTTTCAGGAGAGTTCATGAACTCTGACACACTGTGTTGTCCAAAACATGTTCTCCAAAAAGTTAGTGTACCTGTGAAACAGAAATACTTCCTGTGAACAGAAGCAGCTCATAAAAAATTCTGTGGAAAAGTGTAGCTTTTCCCCTACTTACATTTGGCAAGCTTGAAAAAAAGTTTTACTCCTAATGCTTCAGTGCTGCATTAGAACTAAATAGACTGTGGAAATACACAATTTCTTTAAATTGTATGTGATACAATGACTGCTGCTTTAGTATAGATTTTTTTTTTTTTTTTTAGGAATCATGTATATCATTCATTGTTAGTTTTGTACCTCATTGAATTTTTCTGTATTGTCATGTAGGATTACATCAGAGTACCAGAAGTTTAATTTAAACAGAAAACGGGCAGTTTCCAGATTGCTAGCTTACTGGATATTTAGTAGGGGGTGTATATATAGGGAATGGTAGTGTTTTATCTCCCTGTTCGGGTGTTTCTCTTGGAGAAGAAATATCCATAACAGTAATTCTTTCGCTGGAAAGTGTCCAAAATTGCAGAGAGGGGAAAAGGAGGTTGAAGCCGCCATATGTGTACAAGTTAATTTCGGTTAGAGGGATGCTGTTATTTTGACCTGTCATCGTGGTAGGAAGCTGTCTTAGTTTCATGTAGGCTGTTAACTTAAATGTTTCAGGTATTAAGCACAAAGGGTAAGTTACTTACACTACATTTCTGTAGGATTCTGTGCAGTGAGTTTTACTCACTCTCTGAGAAATCAGGGAGTCAAAGAATCAGTGGCTTGAATATGGAGACACAAGCTTGTGTGCTTCCTTTTTTTCTTTTTTTTTCTTTTTTTTTTTCTTTTATCTCCATTTATTACAGGGGGGAAAACCCCACAATTCTTCTGATGGGAGGCCATACAGGATCAGTTGATCTAAAGGCAGGAGTATTAAAAGATACATTTTCAAGAATGCTAAAAACTACATCAGGTAGTCTCTTAGCTGTTTTTTTGAGGAGTAAAATGGAAAATAGAACAGGGAATGGTGATACTGGCAGACATATTCAAGGCAACCTATTCTCTTGAGTCAGCTGGAATTTTTGTGGTCTCCAATACTAGGGACCCAATACTTTCTCCATTATTACCTGTGAATTGATTATCAGCCAGCTATATATTTCTAATATATAGAGAAAAAAATAAAGGTACAGTCATTGCATTCTTTGCGATTTGTAGATGACAGTAGGAACATATGGAAGATTTCTACGGACATTATCAGGAAACTTTTAAGAATATATTTTTAGCCAACAATGTAATTCAAATGTAGTAAACCTGTTTAATGAAAGTCAATGAAAAAAGGCCATAAACTAAGCTATGGCTTAGTATTTAGATGGCTAAATACATGGATGTATTATTTTGCGTTTTGTTTATCAAACAATAAGGATTTGTCTAGTTACAGGAAGGAATAATTTGTTACAATTTTTCTTGTCTAAGGAAGGTCCTGTGCCTCACTGGATCGTCATCCAGAGCTAGACTCAACAAGATACCTGTTACTTACTCCATGCTATGAATAGTCTCAGCCTCTGTGTCCTTTCTCCTTGTGATTTCAACTACTAAAAGGAAAGGTAGCCAGTATGGAACCTGAAATAAAAGTGTCAGAGTTGATACTGGAAATAATAGTTAATAATAATTGTATTAGATTATTAAAATAGTGATTTAAAAAGAGTTCCTCTGTGTATATAACGTAGATCAGAATGCTTTAGCTTGTTTGACATCCCAGTTGTACCTGACATCTGATACTTACTTGAGCGCTGAAGGACTAGTAGTGGGTGGAGTTATGTTCAACTCCTGTTCCTTGTTACTAAAACTGAGAGTTGTTAGTGGTGTCTGGTTTAAGAACTGGGGGTCCATGCCAAGATGGACTCTGCATGTGTGAAGGACACCACTTTGGCTAAGCAGGATACCCACAGCTGATCTCCAGTACCAAAAAGAGGAATACAAGACAGGTAACAAGCGAGGAGTTACAGTAACACGGGCATGCAGGAATGATGTTAGAAAAAACAAAGCTTATTCAGAAGCATGTGTGTGTTTTCCCCTTCTGATTCTCACACAATTGTCATAACTTTTCATACAGAAATCCCCAGCTGTAGTAAAAATGTTTTAGCAGAGAACTCTAGCTTGGAATAAAAAAAACCACACAAACTCAATCTGTAATTAAAACCAGTATTTGCTTAATACTGTTCACAAAGAGCTAGTAATAAGCCAGTTTTTAAAGCAGACACCACACATAAAATAGTTGTCTGATGTTCCTCAGTGGTAATAATGATTTGCCCTTACTCTTTGCAAGGGTGGGAAGTCTGTCATGTAAGTATGCACATCAAATTATGGAAGGATGCACTGGAGAGGAATGATTAAGGGAGCTTGCACTGATTTATTTTATTTTAATTTTTTTTTTCTGGATCTGATCATGATTTTTGACTTTGCTAACATGGCTTCTCTGGCACTTGAATAACTGGTCACAAGAAGTAGCAGCAGATGGGGGAATCCTTAGTAGCGTGTGTCTTGCTCAACTGTGTTTTTGAGAGGAGGAAGTAAAGCACTTTGAGCTACAACTAACTCAAACAGGTAAGGCTGTGTAAGGATGCCTTCATAAGGGTTCCTTCTAGAAGTGCCAAAATCCACTGTTTGTGTTTAAAATAGGTTGATAGATTTAAAATGAGGCTGTACTTCTCTGATTTGTTACGTGACTGAAATCTTCATCCTGGTAAAAAGCTGTACTTTGAATACTGTAGGTTGTAAGAATAAAATCAAAAAGGTATGTGTATTTTACATGGGAGGAAAAATAGAGGATTGAGTTTTTGGAGGTCATGTCAAGAAGGTGAGTGAAAAGAGTAAAATACGAATTATTGCTTTCTTGGGATAGACTTGTTAGCTCAAACTGCTGTCAATTGCACTTTCAGATACCTAAGGACTGCTTTTCTCTAAATGCTAAAAGTTACTGAGCGTGGTTTTTTTGCTTGGTCCTGTGAAAATACAGTGAGATTGATCAGTTCATAGAAACTAGCCTTTGGGGTTAGTAAGTATCTGTCTGCTGCTATGTTGGTACTTGACAAAGGCTGTAGCTTAAACCGTATATGTACACACACACGTTTGTATTTCATTGCTTATTATGGTTCCCTATGGTATGGCTGTGCAGTAGTTTTGTTGTATGTTTTTTTTATACTAGGTTACTGTTGATGAAGTGTTCTTAAATCTCTTTTCAGTGTTCTCAGTATTATTAAAGGAACATCTGCTTAATTATCTGAAGACTTGAGAAAATGAAACATGATTTAGAATAATAAGGTGGTTTGGTTGCTTAATACCAGTATTATTGTGAGTACAGAAGGGGGAAGTTCTAGGAGATAGTTCCATTTCTTACTGTCATAAGATTTTGACTGACTGTGATGCAACCTTGCTTGACTTGTTTCTTCCTCTCTCCTCAAGTCTTGAAGGGTTAAAAAAATATTACAGGCCAGAAAGATAGAAGGTTAAACAAGCTCTAAATTGGAAGCTCAGGGAAGTCATTAAGCCCCTTGGTTGTGAGCTAGTATTTGAATGCTGTGTATGCTTATTTTGGCCATAAAGAACAATCAGTGAAGCAAGAGGGGATGATAATGAAAGACATTAAGCTAACTTTCAGGTTTGGAGGGGAAAAAAAAATAATCTATCCATGCTTTTTAAAATTACATACAAATTATATTCGTACTAGATCTTAACTAGGGAAGAGTAATGAAATGCTGAAAGTGCAACATAGTAATGACTGCATGTTACTGAATTTGCTCAAGCTCAGATAGGTACTAGAGCTGATTGTTTTACTGATAACGAAGTTAAGCAGTAGCATAAGTTGTATTATTTGTTTCTTAATTGCAGTTATATGGAATAAGCATAAATTCATTACTGAATTTTCCTTTTAGATAAACGAATTGGTGGATGCCCGTGATGTCAGCATTGGAGCCTGGTTTGAAGCTCATATAGAAAATGTTACCCGAGCTACAAAGGGACATAAGAATGGTAAAGCTGAAGGACTAATGGAAACTTAAGTCAAGATCATTCTAGAGAAAATGCAAATAGTTTGGACAGTACACCATCCACATCTTATTCAGACTGTATGGACACTGATGAAGAAGCTATTTATCATATCAAGTATGATGAGTAAGTGCTCCTGATACTATTTTGAGGACATCACATATTGTTATTTGGTTTGTATAAACCAAGAATTTCTTGAAGAAGCTTGGAATCAAAGAAAGCAAGTTCAATATTGCAAGCAAGAAAAAAGTTATTAAAAAATTTATAACACTTTTCAGTTGGATATAGTGAATCCATTGGGAGTAATATTTTTCATGCCTAAATACTTGTCAAGTACTAATTTCTTTGTCTTTATGAAACTCAAAATCCATCCTTCTTACAATAGAAGAAGAATATATAAGTCTTTTTTTTTTTTTACCGTGGGTTTTTCCAAGTAAAGTGTTGTTTTACTTTTTTTAACTATTCCATGTGTATATTCAATTCCTCTCATTGGAGCTGAAGGAGAACTCTCGTAAGAGCAAATTTTGTTACTTGATTTGGATCAATTTTATTCCAAATAGAACAATTGTGCACAAAATTGCAGGCTTACCCTTACAGTAAAGGTTTGTTACAGAGCACCCTGTGACTGAGGGCATGAAAATTGATTCTGAACTGGAGAGAGGGCATTAAGGGTGGGTTGTGGGTTTTTTTCTCTTTGTTTGTTTCTGTAGTAAAAAAAAAAATTCCAGAGCCTGCTGTGTGTGGGTGGGAAGCCCTGAGTTCGGAGGGATTTCTTATTTGTGAACAGGTTTTGCACCACTCCATTTGCCTGATAAATTGATGGATTTTTTTTTTAATAATATCTGTTAAAGCATTAAGTTAAGCTTCTAAACGAATAAAACTTTAAATGAATTGAGGATTTTTAATTTTTGGTACTGAGACTATTAAAAATCCTGTAGCTTGTGCAATGTAAGATTAAGGTAGAAGAATACAAAGTATATTAAATATACTTATGTATATTTAATATAAGTATATATTTCCAAAATATGTTTTTAGAACAGCTATTTCAACTTCAGTTATTTTAATACGTAATGTGAATCTGACTTGCATAGAACACTTTTTTGTTGTTCTTACTGGTAGCAGATACAACTTAGTGTACTTTTTAACTGTTGAGTTCAGATTCTGTATCTGCAACTGTGTAAGTTTTCTACTTAATGTTCAGAGAATTACAAAGGTGGAAGTAGAAATGTAAATACTTCATTGAATATTGCAAGAAATACATGAAAATAACTTAGTCAACCAGTATGATCAAAATGAAAATATTTTCTCTCTTTTTTTACATGTCTGTTGTGGTGTTAAGATTACCTAATTTTACAATACTGTGGCTATATGTAAGTTAGCTATGGGTAAACATTTCTGAGAAACAGTGTTTGTAACTGTTGCAGTGAAACTATGTTCCTTCTTTACTGTAGATATTGTTGTTTTCCATGAGTTAAAAGTACAGAAGTAGAAAATGTTTCACAACAGGTCTGATTTTTCTTTGGCATGTTCATACTAAAGGAAAAAAAGAATATTGACCTCTGTGTACTTCAGGATCTAGCTGTTCCCTTTCAGCAGGTGGAGACAGTTTTTACTCTTACTACAAGGTTATGTGTAGCAGTTGTATATTCTTAGCCAACAAAATTAGGTAAGGCGCAGAAACACAACGTTGCAAGATAGTCATTGAAGTCACAGTTACCTAAGGGATTAGTCTAAGGTATTGGAAGTTCGAGCTTTTGGAAAGAAAAACTATCAGAAGTGTTTCTGGAGGGTGAGACTTCTCCACTTAGAAGTGATTGGGGTTTTGGTGAATGTTACTGACCTTTGGTAGAAATCTTTCAATGTTCTAGTGTTACTTAACATGCATATTCATATGGCAGCTATGTGTGCGCTCATACCACTTTGTTTTCATATGTTAGTGTTTACCTCTTTGGTGTCTGTAGACCACACGTGTATCCTGCCACCTGTGTGCCTGACGTGGGTAAATAGGGAGGTCATGGTATGTTTTGCTACACAGTTGTTCTCTGCTCCAGAAATTGTTTTGTCTAATTTCTCTTTTGCTCTTGTTCTTCAAGTTCATATTTTACTGCTGGTACTATCTTCTGCAGTTACCTGTTCCTGGGTGCTTTGTGCTTTAGGTTGGCACTGTGCATTTGCTGCCAGATGTACCTGGCATTCCCTAGTCTGTTCTTGCTGTGTTTTTTTGGAGAAGCTCTTCTCTTTTATCTCCTAAAGAAGATGATTCCCTTTGGTGGCACAATCTCAGCTACACCTTGCCTACAACAGGTATATTCTTACAAGATGTGAAAACACTTGCTGTTACCTGAAACAGAATAAAAATGATTGCGTAAGCCTGGTGCCTGTAAAGCCATCAAAATTACTTGAATGTGTTAGAAGGACTATGTGTCAGAGGTGGACACAGATCCACAACTTCTCAAATCATCACTGATGCTCAGTTTCTAGACTGGTTCTCCCTCTCTGCCTGCTACATCCTTCCAGTTTAGAAAAAAAAATTTGCCAAGAAGAAGGTTACAGCAAAGGGGTTGGTAGTAGTGAAGAATTAAGAACTTTCATCCAAAATGTGTGCAGAAATTGTGGTGTGTGTTTAACCTTCTTCCACCAGTTTCAATGAAGGGCTAATGCTGCCCTAGCCAGTGGATATATGTAATTCTGTGGCTGTGCATCAAGGAGGCTGGATCTGTACTGGCTTACTTGTGTGTTCCACACCTGGTTTTCTGAAAGTAGTTACAACAGCATCAACAGATCTAGTGTTCCATCTGGCTTTGATTTTCTAGCTGGAAACATTTGACAGTCCAATCAAGTGAAGAATCCAATCAATCATTAATTCTTTCTCAACAAGGTCACTGTGTTCTCCTAAGAACAGCTGTTCTGAAGAGATGAAGCAGGACTTGTCCTTCCCTTATGTAGCAAAGCTGGTTTTAGGAATGCTGCTAGATTTATGTATCACAAGTCCTGTGCAAAACTTAAAACATGATGTTTTGCAGTTTTAGGTACGGTAAAACCCACTTTCTTCTAATCCTTTGTTTCATCAGAGTGTACCTTCTCTGAGGGTCTGAGTTTTCATTTGTTCCTCTCTTCTTTCCACTTCTTGTTCAAATAGTGTAGTTACAGTGAATGCAAAGGGGAAAAATACAGCAGAGCTCTTTTAGCAAAGAGTACAATTAAGAGAAACAAACCTTTCTGGGCAAGAGCTTAGTTATAGTAATTTCAAAGGAGTATATGTCTAAACAGGGCTGTCCTACCAGCTATGACTGCTACAGATAGGAGGTACTACATATCCCTCTTTGATTTTGTCACTATTTCTTTTGTGGTTTCCCTCTCCCCAGCCCTGAGGCAGTATGCCTACCATTTAACTAAATTGCTGCAATAGCTCTAAGGCCCACATATTTCTGCAGAGAGATGGTTCTGCTTATAGAAAACCTAGTGCCACTTGGAGGAACAGAACACACCTCAAACCTGTGTTCAGTTTTGGGCCTCTCCCTACAAGAAAGACGTTGTGTGGCTGGAACATCTCCAGAGGAGAGCAATGAAGCTGATGAGGGGTCTGGAGCACAAGTCTTACGAGGAGTGCCTGAGGGAACTGGGGTTGTTTAGCCTGGAGAAGAGGCTAAGGGGAGACCTTGTCACCGTCTACAACTGCCTGACAGGAGACTGTAGCGAGGTGGGTGTTGGTCTCTTCTTACAGGTAACAGGCAATAGGACGATGCGAAATGGCCTCAGGTTGCACCAGGGCAGGTTTAGGTTAGACATTAGGAAAAATTTTTTCACCGAAAGGGTTGTTAAGCATAGGAAGGGGCTCCCCAGGGAAGTAATTGAGTCCCCATCCCTGGAGGTATTTAAAAGATGGGTAGACAAGGTGCTTATTAGGGCCATTGTTTAGTGGCCCTAATAAGCAGAGTTAGGCTAATGGTTGGACTTGATGATCGTAAAAGTCTTTTCCAGCCTAAACACTCTGTGATTCTAACTTGTCAGTTCTAGATTAAACTGGAGTTACAGTTCTTGATAAGTTCAAAGATTTAAAAGGCTTGTGGTGCTTGTTTAAGAGCCCTATCTTCATCAGTGAGGAAGAGACCAAAGTATCAGTTTTATCAATGCTGACCCTCAGTGAGTACCTAGTCTCTTGACATCCAGTTGTGGCTCTATAGCTTTTGCCTGATAGTCCATCTTCACTCAAAAACTGAATGCATCCTTTTCCCTGGAGGAAACATTGTTTATAGGTGTGATCCTATTTCTGCCCATGTTGTTTTCCTCCCCTTCCTCTCCTTCTGACACTTTATTAACTGTGTTTCCATTTCACCTGTGCATTTGTTGGTATCTGAAAGAGCCATTAAGGACTTTAAAGTCAAGGGTGTACTATCAAGTTTCATACACTCCTGTCATACATTTTTTTTTCTACTCTGAGCAACTGTCTTTTAATAGAGAAGATGTGAACCTGTCTTGAACAGAAGAAAGCCGAATCCTTATTTGAAGAGACTCATGAGGAATCCAATGCATGCTTAGATCTTAAAAGATAACCAGGATAACTGTACGTAGTCTCCACCACAGCTTGCTTAAGAATCACTTCTGAATCAGGAGCAGGACACTTCAGTAACTTAATATGGAACCATAAGGATATGTCTTACAGTGTTGTGTCATATCAAAGTTTGCCCTTTCCTCTTAACTCTGTATTGTTGCTTGTGCAGCACTGGCTGTAGTCTACTTAGTTTCAGGGAGGCAGTTCTCTCAATCTGTGAGTGTTAGGTTCTTGATGGCTAGCTCTTACCTGAAGTAGTGGAAAGACTTACTGATTTACAGACAATTGCTGGCCTTCCATTTAAGAAGGCTCTTAATGGTAGTCACAGGAAGGCTGGACATTCCTGCAGCATGAGGAATGTCAGTATGCCTACCTATATGCAAGTAGAGATTTAGTGTGGCTCAAGTGTAGGTAACTTTTTTCCAGGGCTGTTGTGTTTGCCCGATGATACCACTCTCAGGTCTTACATCAATCAAGAGAGAAGTTTAACTTAAACTTTGAGGTAATATCTGTATGATGTGTCACAAAGCACACTGTGGTTATTTATTCTAGGGTACCAGATACTTCAGCAAGAGGGATCATCTGTTTACTTTCACGCTTAATATGAGCTGTGGAGTGATGCCCTCTGAACTCTTTCAGATCTGGTAGTAGTCTGAGGTCTATGTGTTTCTTAGCCCAAGAGATTATAGTCAAATCTGTGTCTGTTCTGTGTAGGATGTGTGTTGGATGTTTTTCTGATCCATAACAATTTACATGGATGTCTTTTCTTTGAGGCTATAAAGAGCCTGTCTGAAAAGCAGTGTGAGGTAAGATGCACTGTAAGTGAGTTGGATGCCCAGCCTGATTCTGGCCATTTAGGTAGCCAGATGGCCATTACTGTTAGCAAGGCTTCCTAAAAGCTTTATCAGGTTCCTGGATCTGTGCAGGCAGACGTTTGAGTATTTCTAATAGTAGATTTATGAAGAGTAGCTTTTTCTCCCCAGTTCTTAATGTTTCATTTTACTAAAATACACTTTGTCAGTGTTGTGTGAACAGGAAGGCTTTAACCTGATGAACTTAAATTTCCAAGTACATTAGGGTTCTTGTCCATTAATGTGCCTCTTCACAGAGAAGCTCTTTGATTAGTACTTCTATTTGTCTGATGGATCTTGAGTATTATTATGTTAGTCCTTGCTTTCATATCAGTACACTATCTTTCAGTGGGTGTCTCAGGCTTCTCTCCTTGCACTTCAGTAAAGTTAGTATTTCCTTTGGGTTTGGTGAGAATGCTGCAGTCTCTGAGGGATCCACATCATTAATGGGGTAGAAAACTGATGGCTGATGTTAACCTTCAGAGCAACCAGCTTGCTACTTCTGTTCTTCAGCAAGATGCCTTTCATGATTTCTCTTGCTTCTGCAGGGAGAACGACAGCCTGGGTGTGGGTTTGTTTTTTGGGTTTTTTGTATTACAAGGTTTCTTTTGGGACCTAGTCTAGATTTTGACTTAAACTATGATTCAACCTGCTTCTGATTTTGGTTACAAAACTGGTTTTCTTATGTTCTTCTTAAATTGCATAGCTTTTCATAAGTTGGATAGAATAGGCATCATCCAACTTGCTTGGGACCAGTTACTTCACGTGGTGCCTATGTCTCTGTGCTGCTAGCTGGAAGATCAAAGGGTACAGCAGTCTTAGAGGTGGTCTCAGTGGATGCTGCCAGTTTGAAAATCTGTTGCAAGACTGCTAAGGCAGAGCTTAAGCTGCAATATACTTTTAACTGACTTTATTAAAAGAATGCCACCTTTCTGTGTATCTGTAGAAAATCAGTGTTTTGAACTATGCTGTCCTTGAATGTGATCCTACAGCAATTACTGTTTAATGAAGAAATGGGAAATCCGCTCTGTCTAAACTGGGGTGTGGGGAGCTACTGACTGTACCTGTCAACTGATTTGTAGGCAGTTAGGAGGGATACTTAAGAGCAACTAGTTTCTCTGAGGCACCATTTCCATGTGTGTGTTCATCATGATCGTATGCTGTTGGGGTTTTGAAATTGAGCTGTTCTGCTCAGATAAAACAGTCAGCTTTGAACAGGTGAACTTTGCATGTAGCCTGGCAAAGCAGGTGTGATCATGAATGTGGCTTTCCTAGGGTGACAGTCTCATTTGCACTCTGCATATGCTGACCCTTGTTTCTTGTAGAAAACTCTTGTTTTGTAGCTGCTGCTAGTGATGCATTCATGCAGACCCCCTGTAACAAAAATACGGGGGCGGGGGGGGGGGGGGGGGGGGATGGGAAGAAGAGAATATGTGCAGGTCTATGCCTACTACAGAGGCAATTTTGTTTACAGAATAAACCTGAGTAATGCATTTCTAAGACATAAAATTACTGATGGGTAGTCCATTTCATTCTTCAGCATGAAGAATTAAGAACAGCGTTAATTTTCCTCAGTATCTAGTAAAATGTCTGGTTCTGTCCGTAAGTTGCTGATGCCCGTAGTCCTCAAGAATACACTCACTTACTGTAGTGCTAAACTTCATAGAACTATTTAACAAAAAGACATTCCTTACCCCAGAGAGGTTACAGCCTGCTTTGAAGGTAAAGGCACATGAGAATATGCCATTACCATACCTGTAAGCCTCAGTCAGTATGTCTCTCTCATTAGCCGGTTAGTCTTTCATAAGCTGTGTAAAATATCATAAAAATAAAATATTGTAGAAAATAGCACAGTAATTTTAGACCCTCAGATCATAAATGGAGTCCAGGAAAAGATGAGTGTATGTGGTAGCTTGTAATAAAAGGGGACTGATCTTGGTGTTATGGGACACTGGTTAGACTCCTGTGCTCCTGTGTGTAAATTGAACTAATTCAGTTGTATCAGTCTGTCAGTGGTGACTTTCATTTCAAGATAGGTTTGCTCTTAAACACTACTAAAATGCTTTGACCCATCAACTCAATACTCCTGTTTTTTCATTTTTGTGTCTGATTCTGCCTGAGAAGCATTTGTAAGATTGGCTGTCTTTTTTACCATTTTAAGCTTACTGGCTTCTGCTTCTGAAGTGTTTGAGTCATGTTGGGTGCCTCATGTTAGGGGCCTGGGTGCCTCATGTTAGCTGAAAGATATACAAAAATAGGAACTTAAGCATCAAACTTTATTTGGACACTGAGGGAATAATGCAGGACAAAAAAAACCATACTTCTTTTTTTGTTTGTTTTTTTAATGTTTGTTCCTTCCCTGGATCTCATCATCCTCAAATTGAAAACATTTATTCCTGTATTATTTCATGTTGTAGGATCTTTGCAAAGTCTTTTAAGTGTAGGAGGAGAAGGTCTTTAAGTACAAGGGGAGTTTTCATTGTCAAGAAGACTATTTTATTTAAACCTTTTTCTTACACATCTATTTATTCAGGACTAATCAGAGTTGCAGAAAGTATGAGAAGTTCATCTTGAAAGTGGTGTCAGGAGAAACAGTTCCCAATGAAGGCTAAAGGTGTTGCTGATCATCCTTTTATAAAGGGAGAAAACAAAATTAAACTATGGCATTTTGTTTGAAAGACTGTGATAGCCTAGCACTCAAAAATCCTCTGTCCTGCTGTAGCCATTATCCTTACCAAAAGTGTCTTGCCTATTTCAGGTGAGTTTCATCTGTAGTCTAGACTATCATAAACCTTTGAAAAGTAATGTATTTATGCACAGTTCTGCATTTTCTTTAAAAGTGTATGTGTGTATATACACACAGAGACATATATTAAGAAAATTAGGATTTCATTGTGTTGTTGGAGGTGAAAAATTCTAGTTGTCCTGTGTGCTCTGTAAGTAAACATGCAAGACACACGTTGATAGTTGGAGAGCACAGAATATTTTGAGGAAATGAGAATAAAAGTTCTAAGTACTACCTGGTGAAGAAAAATAATCACTTTCTCCTTTAAAGTGTTTCCTTAGCTGAAGAGATTGTCAAGACGATAATAGTCTTAAACTTGTTCTTCCTTTCTCAAGGAATGATTTGAAGATTAGACGTGCTTAACAGGTATATTTTTCAGAATATTTTTTATGTGAAATGTTCAAATAAAGGCAGTAGGCTGGGATTTAATAAAGTGTATCTGAGAATTCACACAGGTTGCACTGTTGATAAATTGGTTTTGGAGACCAAAAGACATTATAGGCCATGAGGTGGCCACTGCTTCTTCCTCTTACCTTACTTCCCAACTATGTCCATTTGATAGTTAAGTTGCATTAAATTTGGTGGTTGTTTGTCTGTACAGTGAAGTGGTTTTCCTTCCTAATATCTCTAAAAACTAATGTTCACTATGTGAATATTACTGGGTTTTATGTCACTGATCCAATCAAATTAATTTGCTCAGTGGCTGCACAGTGGGGGCAGAACAAGGGAAAGAAGCACTGCTTCTTTGAGCA
This sequence comes from Egretta garzetta, assembly GCF_000687185.1. Classification (NCBI taxonomy): domain Eukaryota; kingdom Metazoa; phylum Chordata; class Aves; order Pelecaniformes; family Ardeidae; genus Egretta; species Egretta garzetta. The sequence continues at coordinate 381,900 of NW_009258294.1, forward strand.
GCATTGGTGAAAGTATGTGATGCAGGCAGTTGTGTTTTGTCTTCTGTGAAGAAATGCCAAAATAAATCCCCTTGCACACAGTGTATTTCTCAAATAGGCCTTGTAAACACGCTTAACAGAAATATTTTACTTTTTTTCTTACATACATTAAGCATAGGGAGTAGTGCCTATCAGGAAGGTCCATGCTGTCAAATTCCTGACAGGAGTCTTAACAGTTGAAGTCAGGAGACGGGGGAGTGATTTCTTTTGAAGCATACTAAGTTAATGGATAGAAACATGAATAAAAGTCAGGAGCTACAGACCATAGCTTCATTATGGCACCCTGTTATCTTCAGCTCATGTTGGCTACTTTAGAATTTATAAAGAGGAGGAGGAATGGGAGCTGTATCATCCGCCCAGTAGTATCTTATCTTTAAGACAATCTCTTCCTAAGGGAAACAAGTTTTCATTGACCTTCTGTCAGTTACAAACTTTTTTTGTAATTGGTCTGAGTGACTACTTGGAGCACCTCTCCTAGCTGCATAATTTTATTCTGGTTTCTAAGATGAGCGATTAGTTTGTTTACTCATTCAAAACTTTCCTCATACAGATTATTAGAAAATGCTAAAACAATAGGAGACCTGCTAGGTCACATGTAAGTCTTCATTCTTTTCTTCCTCGAAACTTAAAAGTATTTTGGGGGAGTAGGCTACGCACTACTGCTCTTAAGTTCAAGAATTCAACTCCTTGTAAGATTCCTTCTCCCACTAGGAGTGGATTTCCTGACTGCATGATCTGTGTTTTGTAATCTCAGTGTTTGCATGTGTTAGTCTTCAGGGTTTTGACAACTGGCATTAACTGTAAGGCGTTGATTTCTGAGGATGCAGACACTTTCCACAAACTGAAAAGGAAATAGTTTTAGGAGAAGATCCAGGTGTTTATTGTGCGTCCTTATAAAACATATGAAATGAAGGGAGGAGGGAGGCTTTGCTGTCCTAGTAGTTGTTTGAGAGAACAACTGAAATGTCAACAGTTAAACTTTTTTCCTTTAAAACTGTTACTTGGCTGAAAAAAAAAAGGTGTGGTCAGTGAGAATGTGTCTGAACTTTCTACTTCGTATTTATTTGTCTTTAATGATCTGTAAGTGTTATCCTTGCACAGTCACAGGATTGAACATCCAAGGAAAGTTTTTTCAGAAAATAAGTCTTTCAGTAATTGCATGACTTATCCTCTGTGCTAGTTAGTGGAGTAAACCTGTTTTTCATTACATTCACAGTATTTAGACTCGTTGTACAACAGTTTTGTATTAAAAATTCAACTTACATATAATTTCTTACAGCTTCTGAACTTAGCATTTTGGTACGGTTTCCAGTTTGTCTTTCAGAGTATCCATGTTGTCCACACAGTGCAATGGTGTAAGTCTAGAAGTTAATTTTTCTCAATACTCAGAACTAAAATCATTAGGAGAGTAAGAGTTTTCTTTTCAGGCTATTAATATGGTTTCTCAGTGTTTAATTCTCAGTGTTTAAGCTGAGTTTTAAGTTTTAATTCTGTAATTATTGGTTGTTAGGTAAGGTTTTCAGGATCTTGTTTATGTTCCATGTGACTGATTTTCATCTATATTGATATTCATTATTCCTTCTAGTCTCTCTCTTTAAATATTACTTTTTTCTTGTAATAACCAGTTATCAGACTTACTGGTTTTCTCTTGGAAGTGCAAACACACAATTTTATTATCCCAGTGATTCTTTTTTTTCCTTCACTTGTAATTGTGGCTTATATGCTCTTCCAGTGTATTGTCATTCACTTTCTCAAAATACTACAGCAGAATTATGCTCATTATTTCCTCAGGTAGCAAATTGTCAGGGGAGTGGTGGTGGCGTGAATGTAGTTTTCATTTAGGTTTACCATCTTAATCAGATTTACCTCCTCTATGACTTCATTCCTTTTTCATTCTTGTTTTATTTGTGGCCTTCCACTCCTTCATTTCTAAGTGTATAGTGAATGATTCTTTTCTGAGTTTGTTTACTGGGAAAATAAATTACACTGTCATTATATCGGAAAATAACATTTAGGAAATTGCACATTGCACTAACATTCCTTACCATACTAGTATGGTATGGGGAAGTCTTGACTTCTGTTTTAAGAATTTTATCTTTCCACTTCCAGCTGTTTAGGTAACAGCTTGGAAAAGTGTTAAAGGATATGCTGCAAGTTCTCAGTAAATTGAGCAGACTTGTGTATATTCTGACATAGAGCTAATGTGTTTTTTAGTATTTGAGCATATTTTGGAATGAGCAGATACTGACCATAGCCAAGGAATGCTGGAATTTTTACTTCATGGTTAATTCTTTGCTATGGAAACTGTCTACACAGATGGGAAATTTTAAGAAATCCTTTTGATGCTAGTGTTAGTATTTACAATTAGAAATATTACAGGGAAAAATCAAATTAGAGGGAAGTAATAGCTTAGCAATGAACATGAGACTTCTTATGGGCAGTATTAATGAAACTGTTATGATTATGCTTTTATGATGTCTGCTTTTTTCAACATTAGGTGCCAAGTGTCATGAAAAACATGGAAAACCAGGAAAACGTCTACAATTGTTTTAAGTTGAAAGGTTGAATTATGTCATATAATCTTCATTCCAACTGTACCAAACTAGTCTAATTAGAACACTGCTGTGAAAATGTTCTATGTTTTCTCTTTGAGGGTCACATTAGGATTTTAAAAGGAACTCAATAAATAAGAAAACACTTTCAGTAAACATTCATGTCTAACAGTAGTCCTTTATTATAGCTTGCCAGAATGGGTTTTTCACTTCATTCTTGAGCCTTGTTAAAAGCTCATATTTGTTCTCTTTATGTTTTGGTTTATCTACGTTAGTCCACACATTCCCATTTTGTGATACTGTATTTAAATATTAACCTCGCATATTTAAAGAGATTAGCTTTTAAGTTCATGTGCAATTTTTTTTACAAATAACATGTTAAACTTCAGGAAAACTAACAGATAGTGGTATTTTCTAATGTGAGTGTGGGTTTTTTTCCATGCTTGCTCAGGTCAATTGTGGCATTAGATACGTTTGAGGGCGCAAGTTTACTCTGGAAGTACTGTTTACTTATTACTTAGTATAATGAGGAATAGTGGTGCTGTGCTTAACATATATAGTGTGAGTCTCTGCTATTTTTTAAGCCTAACTCAAAAGCTTGTGACAAATGCTGTTTCTCCTTTTCTGCCTGGGGTGTCAGTTATGGACAAATGTGGATGGTTAAATATCTGCTAGCATTCACCAATGTCCATGAAAGCATTATTTCTGTCTGTGAAGGCACAGCAGCAAAACATTCAATGTCTGGAACCTGATGCAAAAGGAAGGTGAATTGTGAAATGGGAAATCTCACCTGTTTGTAAGCTCTCTCTCTTTCTTCAAAACTGTCTGAGGTTAAGTTTCTGACCAGCCAATAGGAGGAAAAATTCACCCAATGAAGAGTCTGCCTTCCTCTTCTTTCTTTAGGAAGCAGTTTCTTTCTGTCTGTCTGTAAAAGGGGACTTTGGGGGTGTCTTTTGGTAAGTGATACTGTTCTAGTCATGCTTATAAGTGATCTTCTTTGTTTGGGTTCTTTCATCACATACTTCCAGGAACAGAGATGGAGTCATTGTTAACAATGACAATCTTTGAAGTTCCTCAGCAGTACAGTAGGAAAAATTCTGTTCTGAGTTGTATAGGCGTGGGAAAGATAATGTAAATCAAGTAAAAAAAATATATTTGTCCAAAAGTCTCCCAGGAGAAACAGAAACTGAGGGGATTTTATTTTTGGAAGAGAATAGATTTTTCAGATTAAAGTTTCTATGAGTGTAAACTGTTGTAAGTCACACATTTTGATTTTTTTTTTTATAGTGGCACCGGAACATTTTCAATATGTATTGGTTATTTTTACAATCCCACTGATCTCGTATGTACTTCTCACTTGATTATTTCACTGTATACATAAGTTATGTCTATTTTTGTCTATCTATCTACTTTAGTTTCCTGATGTTTAAGCCCTATTTTCATTTCGGAGTTCAAGTAAACTGAGTCTTCATTTACTGTGTGCTACTTGCTGTCTTCTGCAAACTTTAGGAAGGGTTTATTGTAAGATGATTGGAACTGACTAGTAGCTCAGACATAGCTGTCTTAAGATTTCAGTAGCCTGTTGTACTATAATGCGATGTCATTATTCAGGCACTCAATAAAATAGACATTATCTCTATAGTTGCTTTTTGCTTTGTCTTATTACCTGTAGATGAATCTGTCTTATGTTTTTTGTGAATATTACAGGTACAAAATTCACAATTATTATAGTAGAATTGTGTAATAGTTTTTTAAGGTAAAGCTGCACGACATAAAGGTAAAACCACAAATGTTAGCTTTGCAGTACACATTCAAATTGGAAACAAAACCAAGGAAAAAAAATTCAGAAGCTGTGGAGAGTTACATCATATGAGACTCACTTGGGTAACAGCTCAATCCCAAGCACCTGTCTTTGCATGACAGGAATTATATCATACAGATTTTTATAATTAGGATCTGAAAATGTTGGGGGGGAAAAAACACTCTTGGATTTAACTTTTGTAAGTAGTGAAGGATATAGGGTTTTTTTACTGGGCCGTTAGTTTATCTAAAGGTACAGCCACTTCTAAACTGTTGAGGTTCATATTTCTTTAAACAAAAAACCCTGATAAATCTTCCCAGAAATTTTAAGGCACAGTCCAGATATCTGCATGGTAGAGAACAAAGAAATGCCTGGAGATAGAATGCCAGGTCTAGCTTCCCCCACCACCTTATCTGTAGTAGCAAACTGGTGTTAGATTAAATAGAAGGCATAAAACAAAGCAAAATTAACTTGTTTAAAATGTCTCTAATTACATCAGTAGGCTTTCAATCAACTGTTTAGGAATAGACATCCTGATTTTAGGCTATGGTCTATCAGAGCCTCATGCTGTTAATGACAGTAGTTTTAGTATTTCTTTATGTAGTAAGTTACAGTGTATGATTTCCCCAAGGCCTTGAAATGATCTTGCTTGATACAGGGAGGCGCAAGCTGGAAAGTGACAGAGCCATACTTTTATTAGTAAGAGTAGAATTTTGCCATTATGATTTAATGGTGCTGTTTGGTAAAGGTATATTAACTATAAAGTATGAGTACTCTTGCTAAAGTACAAATAATTGCAAAATGGAAATGTAATTTAAGATATATCATCCTCAGCAGTGTTTGTTAAGAAGGAAAAATGAATACTTTTAATAGCACTTGTTTATATGCAGTAGACTTATTTTCATTTTCTCTGTTAGATTTGTAATGTCAACTTCATCTAGTACTAGTTAAGTGATGGAAGATTCTTTATTTGCTTACACACACACTATCAGAATGGAACTTCACTGTTTTAGTCTAGCATCTTACTTTTTACTTCTTGTAACAGGCCAACTTTTTCTGCAAGCAATGTTTTCATCACGTCCATATTGTGCTGTTTTTCTGGCACGTGCAAACTATACAGACTCTACTGTTGTTGAATAATTGCCTTACACAGAGGATTTAAGGAGGCTGTGGTGTTAAACTGAAAAGTTAAAATCTCAAATCTTAAAAGCTTGCTTTCTTGCACTGGGATTTTAGCTGTAGTGCTGTCAAGTATCACTATCTTAATTCTGCTAAATGAGTCTTTCTCAACTCGGAAAGGAATTAGAGCTCTTCAGAAGTTATTCAATACTGTTTGATTTTTGTATATGTGCTGTGGTGGCATACACCAACACGGGATGAAGAAAGCAATCTCTTATAAACCCTAGTAATTTGTGGGTAATACTATGTAAAATACTGTGTTAAAAAAAAAAAGTCTCCAAGTTTCAGTGAAAAATAAATCAACCAAAATTAATTATGATTTAGTAAACCATTACTTTCTTCTAATATTGCATTCCTTACTACATTTTACCAAAAGTGTGTTATCAAGAGAAGGAATGATTCCCACATTTATCTTTCTAGATCTGTTGGTTTTGTAATTTAAAGGGAGAAACATTTTCAATTTGTTAGTTCATGGATCTCATTGAGAGTCTTAGGTCTGTTTCTCTCTTACTACATTTTGTAGTTAGACTTTTTTTTTTTTTGAATATGGAGCATGGAATGTGGACTTGGGCTATATTCACCACATGAATTCAATATGCTGTGTGGTAGGGCCAGATTTTTAAAAAGAATTTTCCTAAATATGTTGTTACTAAAGGTAGTGGAAATGTAACAAATGCATGAAAGCAAAGCTAATTTAGAGATGTGCTGAAGAACCTAGTTTTAATCTTTATTACTTCCTCTTTGTCATTTGAATTGGAATAGTGACTTTACTGGGAGCAGACTGGGGCCATGTGCGTGCCAAAACCTTGAGCTTGATTACATTCCAGTCAGGGAGGCTGTTCTTTCACCTGAGATTAGTCAAATTCCTGATCTGTGTTTAGATGAAAACTAAACTTTCAAAAGGATATTAGGTCAGATTTTTACACTGCTTCTTATATGCCCAAAGCACATTTAAAAATTCATACTTTTGAAAAAATGTTGTCTGTGACTTACTGTTACAGGAGTTGTAATCATTACTGTTGTTGGTTTTACTTTTCAAGGTACCCAGAGAATGGCATAGTAGAAATGGAGACCAGTAATCTTCGACCCAGAGCAAGAACCATTCTGAAGTGGAGTGAACTAAAAGTGGGTGATGTGGTGATGGTTAACTACAATGTTGAGACTCCAGAAGAAAGAGGATTTTGGTTTGATGCAGAAATTACCTCTTTGAGAGAAATCTCAAGGACTAACAAAGAGGTTCATGCTAAAATTCTGCTGGGGTAAGATTCGTTTGACCAACTCATAAAATCTTTACATATCATATAAAGTATGTATGTTTGGGGTTTTTTTGTCTACTAGTCATCACTAGATTAAAATTAATGTTGCACTTTGTATTCCATGGCTGTCTGAGTCATGGAATTACAGTGGCTTTTATGGTGTGCAGACTTGGCTATGAGTCAGAATTTCTACATACTTGAGATTGCTAGAGGCAAGCATAAGGTTTCATGTATTATCTGTGATTCATATTGATCAGAGAGTGTTTTTATTTATGTTCCTTTATATGTTATATATTTATACAGTTATTTTATATATGTTATATGTTCATCTATATTGAAAGCTGAAAAATCTGTTTCAGTAATTTTTGAGATAATTAGGAATGCCTAGGTCTCACTGAGTATTAGTCATCTGGCAATTTGAGTAAGTCTCTGAACTGGCTAAATTGAATTTTTAAAGAGTAAAATACTGATGTGGGTATTACAGCTTCTGATAAGTAAAATGTGGAACTCTGGGAAGTGAGGATTACAAGTTTTCATGTTGCTGAACTCACCTGAGTATCTTTGCTTTGTTTTCCTATTTAATTTAGAAACTTGTGTATAGTTCTTTAGGAATAGTGTTTTCTGCAGAAATCCATATGGTACTACTGTCAGAAAGCTGTGTGATTGCCACCTTAGGGATGAACAGATGACCAGTCTTTGGCAGTCTCCTTCAGGGATTCACTGTAACCTTCCTCCTCCTTCTCCTTAACTTTCCTCATTCCTTTAACATTATCCTTTTCTCATGCAAAAGAACTAAAAGCAAATGGATCCAGTCTGTCACTTCCATCCTTGCAGAAGGGGGAACGGGGTGTATGGGTACTTACATGTTGGGACTGAAACCGATTTTAAAATTAAACTGGAACTAAAGTGAAATTTCTTTTTACTTAAGAAATGATTGATTTAATGTTGGCATATCCCACATTTTCTCAATGAGTACTAGCATTGCTTTGGGAGTGTATTCCTTAAAATTAATTCAACTGTTTAGGTATTGGTGTAGTTTTCTGTATGAGAAAGGAGAATTGTTGTATCTGTAGGAAGACTTACACTGTAGGACATGCTTACTTGCAAGAGACACACAGAAGATTTAAAATGAGGTGCAATTCAATATTTTGTGGTTAAAAAAAAAAGCAATGATACCTAGTACTGGGACATAGGAAAGATAATGACTTGGTAAATCATACAAGGAAGTGAAAATCTGTTTTGTGGATGGTTTTTAATTTTGGAATAATAGGAATTCTGTTAGACAATCTCAGTCCATTATGGTGGTCCTGTATTAAGTAGAGCAGGCATATAACTTGCTTTATAGGCAAAGCAAAAAAAAAATCCTTTAGATGTAAGGCAAGAAAAAATTCAGTAGGTAGTCTAAATTATTAACTTGGGAAGGAGAAGAGATTAAGAACTAAGAACTGGAGACCAGTCTAGAAGGATGAAGACTTTCATGGTAATGCATTTAATATTTGTATGGCATTTGGTGAATCAGAAATGGTCTTCATGACCTTCTACAAAGTGAACTGTCCAGATATCAGTTTACATGAAGTTCAAATGTCTATTGATAACTTTATTTAAAAATAAACTCGGCGGCGTGTATTCTTTAAGTTTTTCCCATTTATTAAAATATTACAATGAGATATGATTTATATTGGGAAAAGCAAGCACGTGGTGGCTAATAATAATCCTGGTTGGAACTCTATAGGAGTTCTATAGTTGGAACTCTATAGGAGAATCTAAATAAGCTGATAGTTAGGCTTCAGATTTGAAGATGGTAACTTCAAATACTGTGGGTACTGTGGGAGGTACTATGGGGTTCCCCGTAGTATTTGTACTTACTATTCTGTGAAAGGAGTTGGGGGGAAAAAGGCACAGTTGACAAATACCTTATTCTAAGGTGGTGAAGTTAAGTCCATTTTTCAAGTGGAATCTTAGTGAATTTTCTTCCTGACTAAGAATGCAGGCTTCGTTCACACATTAATAGATTGTGTACACAGTAATCAACTCATTTGCAGAAAGGTTATCTAAGCCCTGCCATTTCTGAAATTTGTCAAGGAATAATTCTGTATCGCCTGTGCTACTTAAGTCTTTCCTCTCAACTAGCAATAAAAGTATGAGATAAATGCGCTAGTATTATAAACTTGGGTAAGGAATGTGCTGCAACAAGAATCACTTTATTTCACAAGCCAACATACCTGAAATGTAAAAACCAATCTTAGTGTTTCAGTGTTTATTTATATACTAATATAAACATAGACAATATAAAAATATATTAATCTAAATTAGTTTAGCATGATAATTATATTATTTTAGTCTATAATAATATAGAATACTCTATAATTTAATCTATTATTGATATGTTATCATGAATTCTTACCATAATGTTAGCATTAGTTAATTGTTTTAAATAAAGGCAAAATCTGTTTTGAATGCTTTATATGTTAGTAATTAATTGATTGTATGTTAATGACTAATTATTTGTGTACTACTTAAGAAAAACCTTAGGGGGCAGTAAAGGGAGGCAGAGTTCATAGGGTTTCTTCAGGTATGTTAGTGGCTTGGAGTTTTTTTCCTTTCTGGTATTATGTCAAAGAGGCTTTGTATAAAGCAGTTTTGTACACAATAGTTGAATGTTTGATTTATTGATCTTGATTGCTTTTTGACAAAGATTTCATGAAGCTTTTGGCACAATGACAGGACATAACAAGAACATGTACTGTTTGTGGTAATGCTTTGGAGCTGGTAGAACATGTGATGAGTTCTCTTTTACTGTGTCTGTCGACATGTGTGTTTGTTACTTTCACTCATGTCTCAGTAATAACCTGAAGGAAATGTCCCATACAGTCTGTCATCATTAGTTTATCTTTTGGGAAACAGATATGGATTAGAGAATATTATCAGAGAAGAGTGAGACTGAACAGGGGAGAAAGACACCATTTTACAGAAGAATTGACCACACTAATAATTGTCATTTGTACTGTATTTGTATTGCAACTGAAATTTGTAATTGTAGGATGTCTAAAACCTATCCACACTGGACTTTGTCTCAGACACAAATATGAGGGAAGCAGCAGTGCTTTGACCATGGAATATACATGGGCCTAGGACCATAGGTGTCTCGTGACTGTGTGTGCATGCTTACAGTTCAGATTGGTCCCTCTGTATGTGGTACCTCTGAACTGATTTGAATTAAATTTGCAGGGTGTACCTCCATTTTTTAACATCCTCTATTTTTCTTTTTTGGGAGTATCTTCTGTTTCATGACAAAAGCAGTTATTTGTAACCCAGAGTAACACAACTTGTTGTCTTTGCAGTTTAAAGGGCATGTATCAAATGCCTGTTACTGGTAGGTAGTTGTGATGCAAACTGTTAAAATTTATTTTAACTTTGGAGCTGCCTGACATGATTAAAGTCACCACACCAAATCAAGCCGAAGTAGTTCAAATGGTGCTCTGTGTGACAGAATCAGCTCTTACTTTACTTCAGTCAGCCTTTGAAAGTTTGAATTTAGCAAGGACTCTGTCAATACAAAGACTTGTACTTTCATTAAGTCTTTGGAGTTAGTTTTGGAGGGTTTTGTGTAAGGCTTCCTGCTCCCAAAAAGGAAGAATTGTTTTGTTTTCAGATCAATCTAATTTTTAAATAAGCTTATTATGTTGTTCTATGTAACCTGCCAGATCTGGGGCTTATCTTCATCATTTGAAGACAATTTCTGCTTTTTGTTTTTTTAGGGTACAATCATGTTTGTCTTCCTTTAGGCTTCTTTTAGTCATGTCTGGCATGTTTTTGTTCTCAGAAGACAGTATGATGGTTTCACACGGTCTTTATGCTACCTGTACAGATTTTACTTCTGGCTGCTCCTTCTACTTTTGAACAAGTTTTTCAATTTATGTTTTACTTCTGATTTTTTAAGTCATGCATAATATTTGTTTTTATAGCTTTGCAAAGGTACAGAATTTAAACACATTACAGAATAGTGAACTAATAGTCAAACAAATCTTGTTTATTGTTCTGGATGATTTCTTGCGCTTCTGTGGATTTCTATCTAGCTGGTCCAAAAAAAAAGTTACTGGCAGTTGTACCTTGTTTGACACAGAAAAATAACAGTACTATACTTCTTATGCCTCTCAGTAAGTATTGTGATAATCAATGTCAGAGTTGTTGTCATACTTTATAGGTGCCCAATAGTATGGTTTTCATACTGTGTTTCTTCTTTAGGCCTGGAATTTCTGTCTATGTGGTATATCACTTACTGGTGCGTATATACTTTTGTGGTATAATTTTCTACCCAAAATAACTTCTCAGTTTATTTGTTTTAATGTAGCATCTTTGACTGTTGCTGGTTGATCTGGGAAGACAGTGTCTTGCTGATATGTGGAATGTTAACAAGATTTACTTGGAGCCATTTTTTAAACAGCTTTCATACTGCATCAGTCGGTATCCTAATAATAAGAATTCTAATTGCTGAAGAACTTGCCTGCAGCTTTCTTGCACAGACATAAAAATGGCATATTTCTCTAGGCAACAAAACTTCTGAAAGGGTAAATCTGTCTTCTTCTTTCCTCTTCTCCTTACGACTTCAGTGGAGCTGGTCACCTCCTTTGAAGAAGACACATCCTTTTGAATCAACGCAACTGTTTCAAATCAAGATTCTGATTGTCCAAGAAGCCTTCCGAGATTTTTTTCATGGTGATTCTGTAGAGATGATGCCTAGAACTTAAGCACTTCTGTGAACTGCTTTTCCCTAGTCTCTACAGCTAGAGATGGCTCTCTTTGTGATACACAGCCTTAGGTAATAATCTTGCAATTCTTAACAGGAATGATTCTTAACAACAGGAAGAATATTTTTGGGTCCCATTCTATTATCCTGTTGGACAAAAGAACTCATGTTTGGGAGCTCTGTGTGTGACAAGAATGATTATTTGAACATAACAAGTGAAGTTTACTGGGATTCAAACTGTTTATTTTAAAAATCCAGATTAGGTTTTTGATCTTGCTTCAATTGTGATTTTATTCTTGGAGGAAAAACTCAAGAATTAAAATATAAAATGGACATGAAGGACAGAATATTATTGGAGAGACTTCTGAGTAGCATACAGTGTCTCCACTTACACAAAAAAAAGTCTGGGGTGCAGGAAAAACTGCACAGAAGGTATTGGAACACACTGTCAGCTACTGGGACTGGAGAAAGTTTGGTGGCCAGGATGTGCTGCTTTGGTTAAATGTGAGACAGAGAACAATATCTGACTGAGAATAGTTCATGAAGAGAACATGAACAGAGTGAATCCTTCAACCACTTGCTGTGGTAATTGTCCTCTCCACCAAGGTCATAAATGAGATACAATACCTTGGTTCAGCATCTATGAAATCAAACACAGCAAGTTTAGAAAGAACTGGAAGAGTACATTTTAAAGGGTATTTGGCTGACTTATTACAGATACCCTTTTCATGTTTCCTCTTCTTTCTCTTGGGACAAAAATTTCCATTTTACAAGCACTCCTTGAATAGTTATGTTGGCCAGGTTCTACACAGATCTTAGCTATTTCTCCATGTGCTTTGTTTTTCTGCATACTTTTTCCTGCTTTAAAAAGGACAAATCTTCAGGAGGCTCCATTGTGCAGAGAGGAGTGGAAGGATTACAATTGTAAGATTGCTTACCCATAATCATTTCTCTTACATGGAAGAAATATTTTATCTCTTGATGCTTCCCTCTTCCCAATTCTTAGAGCATAAAAAGCGATTTATTTGTCCTTTGTGCCATTTCCCTGCACACTGCCTGTTTTTAACTGGCAGAATGGAAGAACTGGTATTCGATGGAGTGTTTCAGTTTGCTTTCCCAAGATAGAGGGTAAGTAGACTAGGTGCTTGTAATTCATGTTGAGTCTTTCAGACTGTGAATGTACTGTTCTTTTGTCTTGAAATTTTAAAATTTGAGTTGCAAACAAAGTCTGCCTTACTACAGGATGGTGTTGTCTCTCAAGGTAAGCAGCCCAGTTATGTAAGTGCTTCTCAGTCCTACTGGTGAAAGGGTGAAACTTTGGAGGGCAAATCCTCCCAAGGGAAAGGAGCAGGCAAATTCTGTGGATCAAAACCTGGTTAATAGCACAGCTTGTGTCAATAGGCATTTGGTTTTTAATACTATGGGACCCATAACTGGGTTCCCATCTGTCCTTGAAAGTCCATCTTCAAGTGGGACAAGAGCATCTGTGCCAACAGGCTGGCCAACCTGGTGAGTAGAGCTTTGGATGGAGAAGGGACATTGTGACCCATGATTAAGGGAGATACTGGCATGTGCATGGAAAGCAAAGGGTGGTGAGAACAAGAGGTATCTTGGGATTAGTAGAAGAGTGATACCCACCTCAAGTGCATTTATGCAAATACATACAGTCTAGGAAACAAGCAGGAGGAATTAGTTCTGCATACAGTCACAGAACTATGACATTGTTGGTGTAGTGGAGACATGATGGGACACGTCGCATGACTGGAGTGAGATGGATCGATACAAACTTCTCAAGAAAGGCAAAGAAGGCAGGGCTGCCATGACGTGAAGAAGTTTGGATGTAGGGAGATGTTCAGTGGGATGACAACAGTCTGCTTGAGAGCTTGTGGATGAGAATGGGACATTGTGGTGCTAGCTCACCCAATCAGGGTGAGGAAGAAGACAAAACATCCATCTTAAAAGAAGGACGATCAGATGTATTGCAGTCTGGGGAAAACCATGGGATAGTCCTCTTGGAAGGGCTGACTAAGTGAAGATGATTTGGAATAGCTAGGATGGATTTTTTTCCAAGAGCAAATAATGCTTTACAAGCCTGTCTGCCTTCTATGATAAAATGATTAGCTCTTCGGCCAAGGGGAGAGCAACAGATGTCGCTTACTTCAACTTGTAGCAGGTCTTTTGTCTGTGTCCCATAATACCCTACCCCAATTAGGGTGTTGTGATCTGGGTGGATGGGCGACCATATGGGTTTAAAGAAAGGTAAGATTGAATGATCAGGCTCAGAGGGTAGTGGTTAATGAGTTGTATGCTACTGGGAAAGTGATAATGAGCAGGGAACTGCAGGGGCATATGCTGGGACCTGTACTGCTCAGTATCTTAAGCAACAGTGGTGGCAGTGGCAATGCAGTGTGCTCTCACCAAGTTTTCAGAGACACCAAATTGATGGAAACTTAGGGGTAGTACTACTAATCAGAGCAACCTGAATAGGCAGGAGGAATGGGCTGTCAGGAGCCTCATGAAATTCAACAAGGATAAATGCAGTTTTCTTGCACCTGGGAAGGCAGAGCCCCTTGCAGCAATACTGGCTGGGGAATAGCTCTGATAAGAAGGACCTGTGGGCCTTGGTAGACAACTTCAATCTGAACATGAGCCAGCAGTATGTAATGAAAGCTACCAGTATTTGGGCTGTATGAAAAGGATTGTAATCAGAAGACTGAAGAAAGTGATTTATTCCCCTTTACAAAGCACTAATTGGACTGCATCAAGAACACTAGATTCCACCCACCCGCAAATGCACACACACCCCCTACCTCAGCGCACAAGAGAGACATAAACTAGAGTGAATTCAGCAAATTCAGCAAAGGGCTACTGAGATGGTTAGGGGAGCACAGTGATACATGGCAGGCAGATGAGCAATGACGGACATAAATTGTGCCAAGAGAGGGAGAGAAAATTGGTTCTTTGGATTGCATTCAATAGCTTAACTTTTCAATTACTTAATTGTTATGTGTTAAAGCATTAATTGCTTTAACAAAACAAAAAATCCAAACCATAAGTACCAAGTGTTAAAAGTTGGAATGTTTTGGGTTTCGTAACCATTTCATAATTACCGTAAGATAAAAGTATCTTTTGAAGGGGAAGAATGGGTTGACTTGGATCTTGAGGGTTTTGTTTGTTTTCCCAGAACATAAACTATATCTTCAGTATTTGTAACATGACCCTTTCTCTAATAAACATGCAGACTTGGAACCACAGAGTCTTTTGACTTGCTTTTTAGGGGGTGATTTTTAGAAGTGTTTTGAAGCTTAGTTTGTTCCCACTGAGGAAAGTAATTCCAAACAGAAGAAAAACAGAAGAAAACAAGTGCAAGAAGGCAAAGACTGTGTGTGTGTGTGTGTGTGTGTAAATGGTGGTGAGCACAATATTAGGAAAAACATCACGAAAATAAAAAATTTTAAAAGTGGTGTTGAAATACATATATACATTTAACAGAATCATTGAATATGGAAAGAAGCTCTTGAGATTGCTCAAGCAGGGTCAGCTAGAGCAGATTGCCTGGGACTATGTCCAGTTGGGTTTTGAATACCTTTACGGGTGGAAACTCAACAACCTCTGTGGACAATCACTGTAAAAAAGGTATTTTGTGTGATCAGAGGGAATTTAATGTGTTTCTGTTTGTGCCTGTCACCTCTTTTCCTGGAAGTAGGCACTAGTGAGAGGAGTCTGGGTCCCTGTTTATACACATGGATAAGAGCCCTCCACATGCAAACTCTTTCTCTCCTCTAGTCTGAACACTCCTGTATCGAAGACATTCCAGTCCCTAAATTTTTGTGGCCCTTTTCCAGAACTAATCCTGTAAGCCCATGTCTGTCTTACCCTGGGGAGCCCAGACCTGGCCTCACCAGTGGTGTCATCTTCCAAGCAAGTCACCTCATTGTAGAAGACTGTCAGGGTGGTTAAGCATGGTTTTCCCCTTTGTAAGTCCATGTTCACAATTCCTGATCACCTTCTTGTCCTTGTATCTGGAAATTATTCCCAGGATTATTTGCTCCATCACTTTCCCAGGGATTGAGTTGAGGCTGACCAATCTGCCAGCAGATCGTCCTTGAAGATAAGAGTGACATTTGCTCTCTTCCAGTTCTCACAAAGCTGTCCCAGTTGTCATGACCTTTCAAAGATGACTAAGAGTAGCCTTGTCCCAGATGTCAGGCAGCTCCCTCAACGCTCATGGGTACAACCTGTTCGGCCCTGTAGACTTATGTATGCCCAGTTTTAGTGCTCCCTAACATAATCCTCTTCCACTGAGGCGAAGTCTTCCTTGCTCCAGACATTCCCTCTGGTCTCTGGAGCCTGGGATTACTGTCTTACCAGTAAACATTGAAGCAAAGAAGGTGTTGAGTACCTTGGGCCTGTCTGTGTTTATTGCTGTCAGGGGCCCTGCTGTATTTAGCAGTGGGCCCACATTTTCTCTAGTTTTCCTTTCCTGTTTTTATAGTTGTAGAATCCTTCTTTGTTGCCCTTCACATCTATTGCCAGATTCAAATCAAGATAGACCTTGGTTTTCCCAACCCTATGCCTACACAACTGTACAGGAACTCCATACATCCCCTGAGTCAGCTGCCCCCTTTTCCACCTCTTACACACTCCCTTTTTATGTCTGAGTTTAGTCTGGGAACTTCTTGCTCATCCATGCAGGCTTTCTGCTGCCTTTGATTTCCTGCACATGGTGATAGACCTTCCTTCAGCTTGGAGGAGGTGATCCTTGAATTTCAACTAGCTCTACTGGACCCTTCTTCTCACCAGAGTTGTATCCTGTGAGATTTTCCAAGCAGATCTCTGAAGAGATTACATTCTCCTGTCCTGAAATTCAGGGTTGTCTTGCTTTTTATCTTGCTCCCTCCTCTAAGGATGCTGAACTCCATCATTTCATCATCATTGCAGCTGATCTGCCCCAGCTTTCATGTTCCATGACCACTTCTTCCTAGTTTGTAAGTAATTGGATCTAGCAGTGTTATCCTAGATCTCTCCTTGATCTCTTGTGTCAGGAGGTTGTTACCACTGCACTCAACAGATTTCTGTTGCCCCTCCAGCAGATATCAGGGTGCTTCAAGTTCCCTGTGAGAACCAGGCCCTGTGAACATGAAATCTCTTCCAGTTGTCTGAAGAAGTCCTCATATATGTGTCCCTGATTAGGAGGTTTATAGCAGGCACCTACTACAGCATCACCCATGTTGTTCTGTTTGCTAATCTTCACCTGAAAGCTCTCGACTGGCTCCTGACCTGTCCTCACATAGGGAGCAACTCTCCCCCCTTGCTTTCCAGCCTGTCCTTCCTGAAGAGCCCATATCCATTTGTCACAGCACTCCAGTCATGTGAGCTATCCCACCATGTCTCCATGATCCCAGTGAGGTAATGGACCTGCAGTAATTACATAGACTTCTGTAATTCCTCGTGTTTATTCTCATGCTATATGCATTGGCGTGTAGGTGTTTCAGGGAGGCACTGAAGTGTGCTGATTCACCAGAAAGGGCATGAGAGCTTTCCCTGTAAGGCTCTTCTGCTGGCACTTCTTTCTTTACATGTCTACACTTCAAGTGATTGCACTTCTGCTTTTTTTTTTTTTTTTTTTTGTTGATTGCTATGTTCCTTCTGATCACCCTAGACCCTTTACTTGTCTACCCCATCCATGGTTTCCTCACTTGTTTGTTGAGGAATCTCTCCAACAGTTTTACCCAAGAGTCTATGAAACATTTTTATATATCTATGTGAAAATGAATAATAATGGAATCATCACAGATTCCAAAGTTACACATAAGACCTAGAAAGGCTGTATTACCATTATGCAATAGCCACTGGGCACTTAAATGGAGCATTTAATATCATGCACTAATGCAATTGGACATCATGGCACAGGTACTTGATGTAATTTTTCTGAAGAGAATTGGGCAATATAGGGAATGATGATGTTCCAAAATGAGCAACTGTCCTCTAAATGCCAAATTAATTAGGACCTGTTCTCTCTATAGGTCACTGTATACTTTCTAACTTCCAGGAATTCTTGGTGAGATGAGATTCATCCTGTACTGAGCAGGAGCATCCCTGTATGCCAAGCTTTTTCATTAAAGTCATGCTGTTGCACGTTCAGGCCTTGATAATTCATTCCTTGCTACCTTTCTAGGCTAGAAATGTGGTTTTGGCCTTGTTTGCGAGCAGTTCTTATTTGCCTTTGGTTTGAGATGAAGCATTCTATTTGAAACATCTTTGTGTCTTTGTATTTCCTGTTTTATGATGGATACCTTCAGATATTTTTCTTTTTTGGGAGTGTGGTTGTATGTTTGGTATTAAAACACCTTATTTATTTATTCACTTAGTATTTTTATTATTGTACAGAGTATTTGCCATGTTTCTGTGTTTTCAAGACTCTTCCTTTGCTATTCTTTGTTTTCTGGAAGGCTTTTCCATGCTGACAGTATGCCTGTGAGTTTTTATTATAAAGGGAGGTGCTTCTTACAATGTCTTTGTTTTCACGTTGAGATTATCACTTAATCTAGCAGGGTACACAGATTGGTCTCCTGTAACTATGTCTAAGCTCATGATGAGTATGTGTGCTGCGTTGACTCCCAGAATTTGCACTTCATGGAAAATCTGTATCGAAGACTTTAACCTCTTACTGTAAGAATCACATCTTTGTAGCTCTGCCTCTTCCTAGTGTAAAAAAGCTTATTGACTCGTCCAGGCCCCCTGGAATGATGTCTTGCTGCAGACTCTTGGCATTGTTCTGAGTCTTGCAATTCAGTCCACAAACACATAGGGAACTGGACTGAGGTTAGACCATGCCCTGTGATGCCAAGCACAGCTCCAGTAGCTTTGTTTTTCATATGTGAAGCCTTTGAGGTTCCATCTTTGTGGGTCTTCAGCCAGCTCTGGTTCTTTGTGGGCATCCGGCCAAGTGAGTGGTAACATTTGCGTGTTTGAACCTGGGTTTGGAAACTGAGGATGCCCATTTAGTATTGTGGTAGTGCCAGCCACAAACTTAACTGCGTTCTGGGAGGAAGCAGTTGGAGTAACCGCAGGTCGTGGCCCTCCCTGCCCTCTCTGGTGGCTCTACTGCAGTACCATGGACAGGTCCTCCTGCCGGCCACCTGCCCATCTCAGGCGCCAGTGCTGCTAGGGGGGTGGGATCGGCCTTGGCTCACTGCCTTTTACTCATGTCTCCTCTGGATTTTGTGGCACAGGGCAGAGTCTTGCTCCTGAGCTACTGTGGTGAACAGATTATTGGGATCTGACAATGTGACTTGCTATTCTCGCAGGCCAGTGCTTTTCCCTTTTCCTAGCCACTGAGTTTATGCTTGTTTTTTCTAATGTTCGTCTCCTTTACAGATCCCAGGCTAAGGACAAAAGGATAGTCCCTGCATCCAAATATCTGCTTCCAGACTCTGGCACCAAGAACTATAATATGTTTTGTAAATGCATGAAGCATTATGCCTACTACTGAGATTAAAAAACCCTAATATCATGGCTGGCCTGTGTGTGTATCCACGATGCGAATTTCTAGGCTTGGGAGTTGGGTGTGTGTGTTTTATTTTGTTTGCTTTGGTTTGTTTTTAAAGGCCTTAACAATTAATATTAGATGATGACATTTTTGATAGTAATGTCTTCAACATATCCTGAGAAATAGGGTTGTAAAAATTTATTTTTTTTTAATCTTAGCAATATATATAGTAATAAAATCTTGCATACTTGGAAAATTGTCTTGTGTCTTTGTCATTATAGTGGCTTATGTAATAAAAATAAAGTTGAATTAAAAGCACAGCTAATACTGTCCCATTTTATACCTGTGCATTTCTATTTTCATGATAAGCTTAATGGGTGTGGAATATTCTGAAAAAATCTTGAAAATATTGTCTTGTTTTTCTGCTTCATACAACACAAAATAAAAGAAGCTCCATGTTATTCAATGCAATCTAGCAGAATTTGGTCAAATTATCAATGTAATATGCTATCTTCATGTGGGAAGATTTTATAAGTTACGTTTAAAACAAACCTGTTTAAAATCAAATCTCCAGTCATGTTTGGTGAGGGTTGTAATTGTTTTATGGGTATGTTTTAGCCTTTGTTTAATTCTGTGGTAGGCAATGTGTGTTTGCAGTTTACTGAAACTACGGTTTTGCCTATGTTATAGTTAATGTTTAAATGTAAAGCAACCGGTAGTAATTTTCTCATTGCAATATTTTATTTCAGCTTGAGATATTTTCCATTTAACATCTTTTGAAATATGCATGCTTTCAGATTTATTTGCTTTAATTTCAAAACATTCCTTTGGCTGATGGTAACTTAGAGTGAATGTATTGAAGTGAACGTCATGATAGTTCTGTTTTTCAAGATGATTTCTGTAGCGATTATTTGTTACAATAGCACATACTTAATTCTCTAGCCTAATGATTTTAACATATTTGTAATTTAATATTTTTGTAATAAAAGTTGGTAATAGTTTGTGAGCTCAGTTCAGGATCACAATTTCTCTTGTTTCAAAAGTGAAGTAAAGTGTTTTCAAAAAACAGTCCTTACTTTAAAAAGTATATGTTGCGTAAATCAGGATACAAGTTCATGCAGCTGTTAAATGTGAAATCATGAAGTGTAATGAAATGCTGTTGATACATATATTAGATGTGAATGCTAGTGGCTCAACTGCTTCTGTGAGGGGATGGTAGTAAAAGTTCTAACAAGCATTTTGAATGGTAATATTGAAAAGGTTGTTTGCATATTTCTGAAGAAGTTACCCAACTGTTGTTTGATGATGTGGAAGAAGAAAAAGAGTTGCTGGCTGAAAGCTTTGCAAAAGCAGAATAGACACTGATTGATCATAAATGGGTTGTTAACAAAGTAATGCATATGAAAAGATACATACTGAAAGTGGTAGTAAATTTGGTCCTGTTTTGATTTTTATATTGTTTGTTAACTGAACTCATACATTTTGAGAGCGTAGCCAACATTATATTCTGTTAGGTTTAATTCTGATTGTGGCTGTTTCTCTGCTAAATGTGGACAATACCCTTTGACAGGAACCATAGAAGCTGACAAGTGAATTAGTTGTCTGTGTAAACATGACTTAGTGTGAAGTTTTTCTCTTAGGAGGCCTAAAGATAAATTGTCATTAGACACTATTCCTTATGATTCTTTGTGTGAATATAACCTTTGTGTGTATTTTTTGAATAGTAAATTTTTTCCTGATTTTATTCAGCATTGTGTTTTGACTCACAGTGCATGTTGAAATGTTTTTCTTCTAATTTCAATATGGTAAAGTGATAAAACCAGAAAACTCCAGAAAGAGATCTAGCAATTGTAACTGAATCTCTCAGACCATAAGAACTGTTAGACTTTTCACAGTGGGGTAATTGTTACCCAGCAGCTTCTGTTTTCTTGGAAACTGACCTTTGAAATACGCAGGATAATGCCCAGTTGTTATACTTTTAGTCAGCTGTGATTAGGTATGTAGAGTGTTTTGCAGCCTGAAGGTTTTAAAAAAAAAAGAAGTGTGGCGGAAAAAAGTACAGATATAAGAAGGTTCAGTTGAAGGTTTTTATCTGGCTATGGCTAACCTATCTAAAAGGAAAGCCTGTATTAGGAACTCTGTTGTATTGAAGGGTCTGGCTCTGTTTTGGTATTTAATTTCTTTAAAGGATTTAGTGTACTTACATGAAATACAAATGCAGTCCCATTTACTATGCCTAATGGGCAATGTATAAGTCAAGATTTTTTTTTTAATCTCATTTTTGGTATGGTAAGGTGAAGAAATGAAGAAAGGTGATACTTCTTGTGTATGTTTGCCAGAATAATATAACTGAAATTTTATTACATAACCATAATTTTTAAGACAAATTTTGTGTAGCCTGATCATTAGTAAAGCTATTCTATCTGTAAGGTGGCAGAAGAATTAGTCTTTTAAGAGCAACTAGCTGAGCAGAGATTTTCAGCTTTGGTAAGGCTTACCCATTTATTATGAGTGATCACCTGTCACGATGGTAGTTTATACTCCTTGGTAGTTCTGGATATGCAGCCGTGACATTTGTTGGAACATTCCAGCTTTGTAAAGTTATTTGACAGCATTTACTTGTTCCTCACGTAACTCATAGCAGAAAATAAAATGTTTTCTCTGGTTCAAATACTGGTTATCTTTGAGGAAAAACAGTCTGAAAACTACTTTCTGGGTGCCCTTATCCCAAAGGAAAAACACAGGAGATGTCCAAAAGTGAAGGAATGTCTGTCATGACTAATACATGACACAGAAATTAATTCTGTCTATTTTATCAGTTCCATCTAGGTATGGGAATAGTATTGCTTAATTCAGTAGGATTCCAGTGCTATGAGAGAAGAACATGCTTTTACCAATTGTTGCCTCAATGCAACTGAATTTATTTTTTTTATTTTGAGGGTTGTCTGGTATTAATTAGAGGAGTTGTTTTATTTAACTAGTTATATAAAAAAGTATGTTGTGCTTCAACACTTTGAGGTTGCGATGATACGTGATTTTTTGTGATAAAGTTGATGATAAAAAGCCACGCTTCTGCATACTTCACCCAAATTTTTGCCATGGTGCCTTTTGGAACACTAGCACCATTGAACCAACTTACAAATCTTTTCATGGTATCTTTTGAGAAAAAAAAGTGATAATCAGTGTAGTTAAAAATAATTTTAGTAGTTTAACTTGGCACCGGTGCAATTTACTCCTAATAAATATTCTATTGAGCTCAGGTTTGGCTTGTTTCCCAAAGATCTGGATAGCAGGAACATAAGTATCTGTAGATTTGTGAGTCCAGCTTTATGGAGTTTTGCCACCTTCCTTTTTGTCTAAAGACTGTATGCAGAGAATTACATGTGATGAAAAGCTTTCTTTTTTTTTTAAGCAACTACTTTCTAAATTTCTGGAGAAAATGCAGTAAAAAAGGAGGTAAATTAAAGTAAAACAGCTCTAAACAATAAGGCAGTGTAGAGAGAGGGGAGGAAATGTTGCAAGTTTTTCCTAGATGCACTTTTTCTCATAATAAGGATAGTGTATTTAGACTACACATGCATTGAAGATTCGCAAGATACAAAAAATGGGGAAAAATACACTATGCAAATATGCTGAAATTTGTCTGAAGTGTACTGAAATTTGAGAGTAGCTCAGTATCCCATGATTTGGGTAAAGTCATGTTTGTAGCTGCTACATTTAGACTGTCACTATTGTTGCTTTATAGGATTTCAACTTAATAAATTATGCTTCAGATTTTCTGTAGATGCCCATGTAGTTGTATGCTTACTAATATCCAACATATTATTCAACTTCTATGAATATTTTGTCTTTTCCGTGTAGATCTCCTTAAAGTTTAAGGTGTGATTGTTTATTTTTTATTTTGCTTTGTAAGCATACAGATATACAAACCAACACATGTATTTTTATATGAATATAAATTTTCACGTTACTTAGGTGAAAGAAGGCATAATTCTATGTTTTGGTTTTAAAGTAGATTCACTTCTTTTGAGCTATGTTAGAAATAAGTCCTAGGGGGATCAAGCTGGATAGACAGGCAAGCAGTGGTATAGCTAAGGAAGGTCCTAACATAACTAGATTTATAGCGTTAGAGAGTGTCAGGGGATTTTTTTTTTTGTTTGGTTTGGTTTTACCTTTAAATAATCTAGCACTAACAAGAAGTATAGGGCAGTTAAGAAAAGACTCTCCAAGGTAGAGAAAATAAGCATAAAAATAACCTTGATCCTTTGAGAAGCTGAGTCTGTAATTGTTCATTCGGTTTTCCTGCCATAGATTATGTTTACAATTTGTTCTCTCTGTATTTGAATGTATAGTGCTCTTATGACTGAGAATTAATGGGTATGTGTTGAAGATCACTCAAAGTGGTTTTGCGTGCTACTGCAGAAGAAAGAAGCTTCTATGCTCACCTTCCTTGCAGAGAGGCCCACAGTCCCTGTACTGGCACCCACAGTCCTTTTAGAGGGGTAATCGTTCTTGGGAGTGCTTTTCTGTTTTAGGGACAATCTTCCAGTTACATTGTTCACTTTCAACCAAACCTGGAAATTGTGCTTTAAGTAGAGCTGCAGATTTGGTAACAGCTGGAGGAATTTAAGTGCTAGTACCCATTCACAGTCTTGAAGTTCCATAACCTTACATTGACAGAGACATACTTTGTCATAACAGAAGCTGGCATCCAGCATTCTAGTGTGGGTGGTTGGACCATGCATTGGACCATTACCCACAATGACCAGAACTGCTTTTATGTATTGCCCCCTAGTGTGCGAATGAAGATTATCTTAAATACATGATTTTCCCAGTCAAGAAAAGAAACTGTTCTCTATCTGATGGATGTATTTGCATTGATGTAGCATTTGTATATTCTGTTTGAAATTTGCTAGTATTTGCTATTTATGCATATGACCAACAATGGGGAATGTTTTCCCTCCAAAAACTTCAAGGAAGAGAAAAGGTCAAAATAAATACAGATGCCTAAGTAAACAGCTGTTGGTACACTTAAAAGACAATTATGGTGAATAAAGACACTGTCAGAGTCCTCTCAACTCCAGTTCCATGGAGACCTTAAACATTGCAGTGCTCAGGGCCACCAAATGGTGTTTTGTTGCCTGTGGTTTTTTCCCTGGCTTATTTTTTTTCTGCTTTAGTTAAGTCAGCATGTGGCAGAGTCTAAGAACTGGAGTCAGCACAAAGGAAGTGGTGGGCGCAGAAAAAGAGAGTGAGGAGCAACAGGTTCCAGACTGAAGCCTGGTATTTCTGGAGGTGTTCTATTATTGTGGCTATCCATAGTTAATATGGACCCCGTATCTTGTTTCCCTACCTGTCTATAGTTTGATTTAGTTTTGCAGCCTAGACCTTTTTACAGGGATATGTCACCTATCTGACTTTCTTCAAAAGGATTTTCAAGTCACCTCTGTTATTGTTTCTTGCAGATACCCTAGAAATAGGGCTTGGAAGACTTGTTCACCCAATTCAGACATATTCTCAGGCCTTTCTGTACTCTAAATAATTTGAAAGAAACATAGCATTTTAACTTACTGGTGGTCTTCACCTGGAAAATAGTCTCCAGTGTGGCAATATTTAATCATTATCTTTACAGTTATTAATTTTCATTATTCCTCTGCTTCTGAAGAGACACTTGTAATGGTGCAGTGCACTTCAGCTTTGCTTAGCTGAATCTTGCACAACCTCCTTCAAATACTGAACAGTAACCAATACAATAGTTTGTTTTTTCATTCATAATAAAGCCTTTAAAAAGCGTATAATCTTCACTCTTCCTTAGCTTGGAATTATGCTGACTGTGTGCTACTACTTCTCTATTATGTCCAGCACATCTGATGTTTGGGTAAGAAAGAAGAAAAAAACCTATTTTATTTCTTGTGTTGCAGGATGCACTGGACATTTTAACTACAAACATCACAGTCTTGGTAAAATGTTAAACTTTATAATCTTAATAGTTCAAGCTATGGTATTTGTGATCTCTAGTCGTTTAGTTGCTTGTGTAGTTTCAGTTTTGAAGTGTTTCTCTAGAACCAAAACAGGGACTGCAGTAGTACAACAGAATTAGATTAACTTTTGAAGAGGGAAGAAGTTCAACAAACGCATATCGTCTTCAGATTTCTTATTTTTAATGGCTGGGTCTCACCCTGCAATAAATAAAGCTTTCCACCTAGTAAATCCCTTTCTCTTGTGTCACACTGCTCAATTCTGAAATCAGTAACGTCATGTGACTCAATGAAATCAGTGAGACTATGTTCAGTAATTAATACTTCCAATATGGGTTATACTGAAAATTCCTACTTAGTTCTAGATTAGGTGGTAAATTGAAAATGGTAGGAGAACGGGCAGTTGAAGAAGGCACAATATCGTCCTGAGAAGGGAAGAAAAGGCAGTGTTTTAAAACTGATGGTGGCTTTATGGCCTTCTCTTCCTAGATACATTTACATTTGAATTAGAATTCTAGTAAATACAAAGAGATTATAATAAGAGGAGGTGAAAAACTTTACGTTTAATATTTCCTAATCCTTCTCTAGAATTCTTTCAGCATTAGTGTTGTGGAGTCATGGAGTGTTTGTTACTCATCATTGAGCCATAGTGAACAGATTTTGCAGTGAAACCTGACATTAACAGGACTACTTACAGTACATAATTCAGTATTGTACATGTCTTTCCAGGATTGGGTCTTAGGTTTCCAAAACATTTAGAAGGCATAGAAGGGCTTTTGAAACTTTCTGTTGCTTTTCTTACTCTTTGGGTTTGAAGTAGCATATATCATTGTGTCATTTAAGTCATGTTTCTGGTTCATTTCTGACACTATACTTCTATAATAGTGTTTGATATGTTGTATTCAAAAGGACATTATTTTATCTGGTCTGCTGTGTTTGCCAAAAAAAAATTTTAGAAGTAGAATTACTTCTGTTATGGGTGGCTGTCAGTAGGGACATCCTCAACTGCCAGGTAGTCTGAGGTTAATGGAGTAGTCTTTTCTTTATGTGAGTTTTGTGTTTTGGTTTTCTTAGAAGTTACAGTACTAGACTGAATTTTGTGTGTGAATTGAAATAAAGAATCTTATCAGTGATGAAAAAGAAGGTGCTAGTTAGCTTTATCTCATTGCTTAGGATTCATAAAGTACAGAGTCTAGGTCTGAGGAACTAAGTTGAATGTACTTTTTATTCTTTTTGTTTTTCAGGGGCCCAGAAGACACAATAAATGATTGTAAAATCCTTTTTATAGAGGAAATGTACAAGATTGAAAAACCAGGAGCCTATCCGTTGACATTTGGGGATGGAGATTTCAAAAGTATGCTTTTTTTATTATTTGAATAGATGTACAAACAGGATTATGTTTCTTTAAAAAATTAGAAGGATCAGCATGCAGAGGTAATAATAATTCTTCTGTGTGTTCAGGAAAGTGATAACACAGAATACTTTTTAGATTTCTGTTCTAAAAGTATATTTACTGTAAGATGGCTCTATACTCGACATAGAAACTGATAACATGTGAAACAGCTGATAATATTCTAAATTAACTGTGCAGAATGAATTTGTAGCCTCAGTTAAGTTCCTAGACATGTGTTCAGGTTGCCAAAACTGCTATTGCAATTGACATATCATTTAAACTTTTAATAAATTAATAAATGCCAAAGATAGAACCAGTCTGTAATGACACACTTTAACCATATCATTATGTCAGAATTAAAAAAAAAAAAAAAAAGAGGTAAGGAGCTTTGTGCCAAAACTGCTTGTACCATGAAAAAAGGGGATAATAAATGTTTGGATTATTATTTGGCCCAGCATAACCTTATAAAAAAATAACTATAGCATACCTCCTCATCCTCCTCACAACCACAAGGAGGAGTTAGTGGCAGCTTATCTAAAAAGTAGTGTGACATTTTATCCTAAGTTTAAAAATTTATTCAAATTAGGAGTGAGAAGTGTTTGTGATAGCAACACTGAGAGATTGGACTGCAGCTCTACTAATAGGTGTTTAGATATTATTACATATTAGACTCCTGACTCCATGGCAATTTTTCAGAACCTTTGTATGTAGCTCTCTGTGCACAAGAACTAGTCTGCTTACCGTTTATTTGCCATCAGCTAGAAAATCACTGTTTTTCAGAGGAGCAAATACCATTTGCTGTTGTGTGCTTAAAAGTAAAAATTGAATTTCTGTAAATGAACTTATCATAATTACTTTTTTGTTATTTGTGATTTACTTTCTTCAGATTACTCAAAAAAAATTAACCATCCATTCTGTTTATTTTTTCTTGGTCACATTAAAGGGTTTTTGCAATATGTTAAACCATGTTTTTATTTAAAAAAAATTGTAGTATGAGAAATTTAACAATCTACAGATACTTCTTTGCATTGACATACTTATTTATTTTGCAAATCTAATTGTTTATGAAACTTTTTTAAAGGCATATAAAATTATTACAGATCATTTAGTTCTTCTCTGCAGCTACTGTGTATTGAATTAATTTTTAAAATTATGTGTATCTTATGGAAATGAATGATTACTATATTGCTGACTATACAAAATTGTCTACAGTGGCACTTGAGGTCTACAGACCTCATGCCTTTCTTGTAGTGAGGGGTCCAAAACTGAACACAGTATTCAAGGTATGGCCTCACCATTCTGTACTTCCTACACTGATTGCCAGCTTTATATTTTCAAACTCAAGCTCTTTCCCACCTATTTTGCTAGCTGTTTCCTTATTTGTAACCTCTTTGCTTCAACATATTGCCATCTGTGTAAAGATTTGCACCTCTCTTGTGTGTTTTGTTTCATTCTGTTCCTGTTCCCATTTTTATTTGTTTCAGGATAGTTTTTACAAACCTTCATAAATAAACATAACATAGAAATATAATCTTTAAAAACATAACCCTGAAAACTTAATTGATCTACAAATTCAGCCTTATTCCTTGTTTTGAACTGCTCTGTTTCCTGAGGACAGCTTTCTCACCACACTGCCCTTTTCATTTCTGTTCATGTGATTCTGATTTTTTGGTAAGCTGTCTTGCCTTTGTTCACTCACGCACAGTGCACATCAGTTGAGCTGTATGCCATAAGCAGTATACCCTTTACCTCTGGACTGTACTTACTTCCCTATTCATACTTTGCATTTAAAATTTTAAAATGCATACACGTATATCTATAAACACACAGAGAGCTACCTTAGTTTATATGCTATGAAAAGCTGCAGATTTTTGTTACAATAATGGCAGATGAAATTTGAAGAATTAATTGGCCTTAAATACTCTAAGAGACTGTTGTAAGCAGAACCAGAAAATACACTAACTGTATTTTTTGTCTATATTAAGCTACTGTCCATGACCTTTCCAAAAGATGGACATTTGGAAATAATCTTCAGATAAACAATGTAGGCTACCTCTCCAGAAAAACTGTTATTCCTTGAGCATGGCCATACCCTAGATACGTTTTGTATGTGTAAATTAGATAAAAATGTGTATGACATACCAATATAGGTTTAGCAATTACAGTTAAAAATAAGGTAGTTATTTTCAAATTATTTAATGGAAATTAAATTCTGCAGCCCAGGAAAAGAGTAGAGTTAAACTTATTAGAAAATTACATTAGAAAACTAGAAAACTAAGAAGCGACATACTTGTAAGTATGTTTCAAATATTTATATGGAAAACAGAAATAAGACTTAGATATCAACATATATTACTACCATCAGAATCTAAATTTGTGCTGTGAATATGAGATAACCCTTCCTGCAGAAGAAGAGAATGTGAAGTGATATATGCAACTAAACCCTACAGTGTTGGTAGGGGTGAATAGACCTGTCTCCATGTGACCAATAGTGCAGATGTAATAAAGGCCTTACAGAAGTCCAGGTAAATGACGTCTGTAGTTCTTCCCTTGTCCACTGATACATTCAGTCCGTTGTAGAGAGCTTCTAGATCAGTCAGGTACAATTTGCCCTTGGTGAAGCCATATTGGCTGTCTTTAATCACCTCCCTGTATTCCATGTGCTTCAACATCTCTTCCAGGAGTCTCTGTTCTATGATCTCACTGGTCACTGAGGTGAAGCTGACTAATGAGTAATTCCCAGGGTCCTCCTTTTTAAAAAAGGGTGTGTTACTCCCTTCCCTCGAGTCACTGGGGACTTTCCTGACTGCCATGACTTTTCAGGTATGATGGAGAGTGGCTGGGCAACCACATCAGCCAGTTCCCTCAGGACCCTGGGATGCATCTCATTGGGTCCCATGGCTTGTATATGTTCAGGTTCCTCAGATGGTCTTGAACCTGATCTTCTCTGACAGTGGGAGGGACTTCATTCTCCTAGTCCCTGCCTTGAGGTTCAGGGACTTGAGAGATGTGGGAAGAGAGATTACTGGTGATAACTGAGGCAAAAAAAGTTGCTGAGTACCTGTGGTGGTTTGACCCTGGCTGGACGCCAGGGGCCCAACCAAAGCCGCTCTATCTCTCCCCTCTTTAACAGGACAGAGGAGAGAAAAGTAGATCAAAAGGCTCGTGGGTCAAGATAAGGACAGGGAGAGATCATTTTATCAGTTACCATCATGGGCAAAACAGACTCAACTTGAAAAAAAAAAATTTATTATCAATCAAAATCAGAGAAGGAGAGCAGAAAAACTGCTAAATCTTAAAAGCCTTCCCCCCACCCCTCCCTTCTTTCTGGGCTCAACTTCACTCCCAGTTTCTCTACCTACTCCCCCAGTGGCGCAGGGGAATGGGAATGGGGGTTGAGGTCAGTTCATCACACGTTGTCTCTGCTGCTTCTTCATCCTAGGAAGAGGACTCTTCCCCTGCTCACATGTGAGGTCCCTCTCACGGGAGACAGTCCTCCATGAACTTCTCCAATGTGAGAAGTTCCCATGGGCTACAGTTCTTCACGAACTGCTACAGCATGGTTCCATAATTTCCACAGAGTGCAGTCCCTCAGGAGCAGACTGCTCCAGTGTTGGGTCCCCTGCAGGGTCACAAGTTCTGCCGGCAAACCTGCTTTGGCGTGGGCTCCTCCCCCCACAGGTCCGCAAAGTCTTGCCAGGAACCTGATCTGGCGCAGGCTTCCCATGGGGTCACAGCCTCCTCCCTTCGGGCATACACCCGCTCCGGCATGGGGTCCTCCACGGGCTACAGGTGGAGATCTGCTCCACCGTGGACGTCCATGGACTATGGTGGACACAGGGAAAACTTCTAGCAGCTTCTCACAGAAGCCACCCCTGTAGCTCCCCCACTACCAAGACCTTGCCACAGAAACCCAATACAGTACCTCAGCCATCTCCATGTTGGTTGTCACTAGTTCTGTCTCATTTATCGGGGGGGAGGGTAGATTTTCTTTATCTTCCTTTTCTGACCAATGTACCTATAGAAGACATTCTTATTCTTTGCATCCCTTGCCAAGTTCAGCTCCCAGCTGCACCTTAGCTTTCCTGATCCCACCCTACACATCTGGGCAGCATCCCTGTATTCTTCCCAGGATACATGTCCCTGGTTCCACTGCCTGTGCATTTCTTTCTTATGCTTTAATTTGACCAGGAGGTCCTTCCTCAGCAGTGCTGGTCTCCTGCACTTCTTGCCTGATTGCTTACACATGGGAATCAAGAGCTCTTGTGCTCTAGGAAAACTGTCCTTAGAGATCTGCCAGCTCTGTTCTGCTCCTTCATCCCTGAGGGCAGTTTCCCAGGGAGTCCCATCCTCTAATTCCTTAAACAACTGAAAGTCAAATCTCCTAAAATTCAGGGTCCTGACTTTAATCTTTTTGGCCCATATTCCTTGAGATTGAGAATTCCACCAGGGAATTATCACTGCAGACCAGGCCACCACCAATCTTGATGTCTGTAGGTAGCTCATCTGTGTTCGTAAGCAGCAGGCTCAGTAATGCTTCTGTGGTTGGGCTGTCTATCACCTGGATTAAGAAAATATCCCTGATGCTCTCCAAGAATCTTGTGGACTGCTTACAGCTTGCTGTGCTGTTTTTCCAGCAGATATCAGGGTGACTGAAGTCTCCCAGCTGGATCAGAGCCTGCAAGGATGCTTCCTGCAGTTGAAGTAAGAACACTTTGTCAACAGGCTCCCCTCGATCGGGTGGTGGGTAATAAACACCAACCATGATGTTTTCTTTGTTGGCTTGGCCTCTAATTTTAACCCACAAGCTCTTGACCTGTTCATCGCTGTTTTTTGAAGACGGTTCTGTGCAATCAGCCCACAGAGGGCATATCGCCTGCCCCTCCTTCCTTGCCTGTCCCTTCTGAACAGTTTATAGCCATTCGTTGCAGTGCTACAGCCATGTGATTTGTCCCCCCCAAGTTTCAGTGCTAGCAATTAGATCATAGCTTTCCAGCTGTGCAGTTTTTTCCAATTCCTCCTGTTTGTTACCCACACTGCATGCATTGGTGTAGAGACATTTAAGCTGGGCTGTCAACTGTGTCACCTTTTTAAAGGAAAAAGCCCTAATTCCTTTGAGGCGTTTCACAGGTGTTTCCCTGTTGGTTCCCAACACATCAGCAGCCCTTGACTCTTACTTGTTGCACAAAACTCCATCCCCTTCCCTCTCTTAAGTCTGGTTGCTTCCACCTTTGAAGACAAAAGTATTCTTCAAGGTCCTTCAGAAAGACTGCAGGTATAGCATAACACTTGGCATTCCAGTCACTCTTTCTCATGAGACTTTCAGTCTGGAGTATCTCTCCACAGAGATTTTACACTGATACCTTATACCTGTGGGTCAAATTTTCTGTACAGTCTATTCAGTTGACAGGGCAAATTTGTCCACAGCAAGAAGGGGCTGGGATTTCTGCAAAGCCTTAGTCATTCCTTTCCTTCTCAGTACACTTAGGAAAAATGTAAAAGTATCCAGAACTCCTCTAGATACATCAGGGATCTACCTCATCTTTCTGTTCAAGAATCAACTCCTAAAATAAATATTTACTTTGATTGCTTATGTTATCCAAGAAAACTAACTTACAATGAACTGATAAGGTATACAACTTCCAAAGGCAGCAACTTAGACAATGAGTCATGGTGAAGAAAAGTAAAAAATAAGTCTGAGAGAAGAGGAAGCTTGTGCTTCTCTTATGCTAGTCAGAGAAACCTGGGATAGTTCTCCATAGAATCATTTAGTTTGGAAAAGACCTTTAAGATCATCAAGTCCAACCGTTAACCTTACCCTGTCATCCTACCACTAAACCATGTCACTAATAAGCATCTCATCTACCCGGCTTTTAAGTACCTCCAGGGATGAGGACTCAACCACTTCCCTGAGCAGCCCGTTCCAATGCTTAACAACCCTTTTGGTGAAAAAAATTTTCCTAGTGTCCAACCTAAAGCTGCCCTGGCACAACTTGAGGCCATTTCCCCTCGTCCTGTTGCCCATTACCTGAGAGGCCGACCCCAACCTCGCTACAGCCTCCTTTCAGGCAGTTATAGAGGGCGATAAGGTCTCCCCTCAGCCTCCTCTTCTCCAGCCTAAACAACCCCAGTTTCTTCAGCTGCTTCTCATAAGACTTGTGCTCCAGA
>NW_009258294.1:414673-431314 GCF_000687185.1 Egretta garzetta
CATTGGTCTTCTTGGCCACCTGGGCACACTGCTGGCTCATATTCAGCTGGCTGTCAACCAGTACCCCCAGGTCCTTTTCTGCCAGGCAGCTCTCCAGCCACTCTTGCCCAAGCCTGTAGCGCTGCATGATGTTGTTGTGACCCAAGTGCAGGACCTGGCACGTGGCCTTGTTGATCCTCATACAGTTGGCCTCGGCCCATCAATCCAGCCTATCCAGGTCCCTCTGCAGAGCCCTCCTCCCCTCCAGCAGGTCGGCACTCCCACCCCATTTGGTGTCATCTGCAAACTTACCGAGGGTGCACTCAATCCCCTTGTGCAGGTCATTGATAAAGATATTAAACAGAACTGGCCCCAATACTGAGCCCTGGGGGACAAGGCTTGTTGCTGGCCGCCAGCTGGATTTAACTCCATTGACCGCAACTCTCTGGGCTTGGCCATCCAGCCAGTTTTTTACCCAGAGAAGAGTACACCTGTCTGAGCCATGGGCCGCCAGCTTCTCTAGGAGAGTGCTGTGGGAGACAGTGTCAAAGGCCTTGCTGAAGTCCAGGTAGACAACATCGACAGCCTTACCTTCATCCACTAGGCGGGTCAACTGGTCATAGAAGGAGATCAGGTTGGTCAGGCAGGACCTGCTTTTCATAAACCCAGGCTGGCTGAGCCTGATCCCCTGAATGTCCTGCATATGCCTGGTGAGCACACTCAGGATGAATTGTTTGGGGTTTGACAAATTCTAATCTCCCCTAAAAATGTACCAGAAAGGCAGCAGTCCTTTAGTATGAAGAAAAACCCCTGTATTTTCCTAGGGGTTAAATCTTTAATGGGAACAGGCAATGCTTTCTTAAATACTATGATTCATTGTTTGTGCCCTTCTCGTTTTGGCCTAATATTCTGTCTGCTTGGTTAATTCCTGTGGAAGATGTTCGTGCTGCCTCTGAAGGGCTGTTGGGAGTTTTGGGGTGGGTGCATGTTTTTTCATTTTTGTAGTGGGGCTGTTCTTAAAATTCCTTATTAATGAACTTGCTTGTGATACCATGGACATACTCAGTAAGATTTTGTCCGAGAATAAAAGTGTTACTTATTGTACAACTAAGGACTTTTGTATTTTTTTGGCAAAGATTATGACAGGGATAAGTTTGTCTGTCCTTATCCCTCTGTCTTCCTAGGGCAATTGCCCTTTTGAGTAGACATTGTCGAACAGTTCATCAGTTCCTCAGATAGGTTGCCTATGGACTCACAACAAAGTTTATCCCAAATGTTGGTATTCCAGCTGTTTCAGTTTCTCAACTCCTGTAACCTGTGGTCATTATTTTCTTCCAGAATGGTACTTGAAAGAACATAGTCTGGCCCATTCTAAACTTTAGGAAAAATGTTCTCTCTATTATCTCAAGGTGTCTAGATTCTTAAGCTTCCTACTTCCAACTCTGAACTCTCAAATAATCTTTCTAGTCATCCTTGTATTCTGATTCAAAGCCAGTTAAGTCTTTCAGATAAAATACTGTTTCCAGAGAAGTTTGGAAGTACTCTATTAGTTATTATATTAGAGTAGTTTAAGCTCAAATTCACTTACATGGCATGTCTAGATGACTTCTGCAAAATACATATAAAAGAAATTTTTTTCTATTAAGTATTTGGGCTGTGATCAAGTTCTCTTCTGAAGTCTTTTCATTTCTCTGGACCTTCTACTTGTTTCAAACATTTCTCCTGTAAGTGTTAATTCTGCTACAATTATTCAGTGTTTCTTCCCTCTCCTCTTTCATATCTAGTTTAGGCTACTAAATGTTTTTTTCTCTTCTATAATACATTTTTTCCCTGATTGAGGAACCAATGCCAATGGTTTTGTTTCATAGTGGGTTTCATGGGTCCAAATTTCCAAATGAGCTGAAACAGGAAGTTAGTGTTTCTTTGTGTGTAAACTAAACTGCTGCTGTGAAACAACTGGTGATTTGGCATTGTCTGTGCTCTCAGTCTATTAATTCTTCCGTCCAACTGTAAATTTAATTTGAGGGGAAGAGAGCTTTCAAAATTGTAGTTTCATCTTCATTTGACTGTTACCACTTACCTAATCAGAATTTCTTCATGGCTGTATTTAAGAAGACTCTAACTAGAGACTGCGCAAGATTCCATATGTAGGGAGAGTATGCAGGTGGCATGTAGGGAACGGGAGAGGAGAAAATAAGAGAAGCTGCTGATTAATCATTTTCTTTACTGCCTGTTTATACAGCAGAAGAAATCCCATTAGCCTAGGTAGTCAAATACCTCATTGTAAGAAAAAAGCATTTTCAAGAGGGCAGTGTTCATGTGCAGAATAATTTTTTCCTGTAGATACAGTAATGCACCTTTCTGAGATACATGGCATTTGACTTTTTCTTTGTTTTTGACAGGAAAAAGTGGCCCTGAATGCAAGCACTGTAGGGCTGATCCAGATAAGGAGTGCCGGTTTTGTTCATGTTATTTGTGTGGTGGAAAACAGGATGCTCACATGCAACTCCTGTGTGATGAATGTAATATGGCTTATCATATATACTGCCTGAACCCTCCCTTAAGCAAGATACCAGAAGATGAAGACTGGTAAATATATGAGGATGATTTACTTACCTATATTGCCATTTATATATGGTACCTTTTTGTTATCTGCACCTCATGAGGGACAATACTGAAGAATTTTTTCAATTCTGCTATGTTTTTCATCCATCTACTTAATATAAACCTTATGTTTTCTGTCAAGGTAATTCTTTCAAATCATTCACAGAGGATTAGTAGTAAGCTTTAATGACCATTATGGAGTTTCAGAACTGGTATGTTAATTTTATTCATTGAGATCATTATGATCTTCTGTGACATTATCTGATCTGATTGTGTTTATCAATGGTGATTGTTCCCCAGCCTTTTCATTTTGTTCAAGCTTCACTGCTTGAACAATTCTCTTATGTTTACGTGCCCTTCCTGTATCTTCTCATTGCCTCTACTCCATTCATTTCTGCTGTTGTGGGAGGACCACCACCTTGCTGCTCTTCATTTCTACTGTCACTGGTTCTTCCAGCAGGAAAACCAAGCAAACTGGCATTGTTAAATCAAGATAATTGTATTTTGAAGTGAATCTCCATGGACCCATTAGCAGCCCATTAAGTTATCTGGGGCTCTGTATCAATTTTTGTCTTTATTGCTATCTAAAATTTATAATGTTCATATTTATCACCTGTCTGTGACTTACATGAGATGCTTATTCTTTAAAATGAGTAATAAGTAGAACTTTATTCTAATAAAGTTTTCCGTTCTGTAGACATCAAAAAATGCCTTGTGATTAAATTTTATGTAAAAATCTGTGTAAGTGCTTTGGAAGTTTTAACATTGTCTGGAAATAAATAACTCCATCTCCTATGCCATAGTGGGTGCTATAGTAGGTTTGTTTATTGGTCAGTGCTTAATGGTCTGCATGTTTTCTGGGGCATTGCATTTTTTCTGAACTCCTTCTGAGTTGATGCCAATGTGTGATTGAGCGACTGAGACCATTAACATTGATAGGTGTTTCTCAGTGTGTACATTTGGCCACAGGGATACTGTTGTTGGAAATTCATCTTTTTCCTATGAAATTTCTGCACTGGGAGGAGTTGTATTCACTGTTTTTGGAGGAACTGATGGCTTGAAACAGTGTCTAAAAATATTTTCAGTACCTAGTAGAAATATGTATGGATCATTAGAACTAAAAATAGCATTTATTTGGATATTGTCTATGCGCCTTCCACTTGTTGCATACGCAAAATTATTACAATGTTTATTCAGCAGTGTTAGTCCGAACTATCCCCAAGTTTTCTACTGTCAAGGCATACTGGTCTTCTGTGCATGATATCTTGCTTCCAACTACTGTCAACATAAATGAGTTGATGTTACATGTTGGAAACCATTCTCAACACACAAGTGGTTTATTGCTGACTGCAATCCATAAGCAGTATTCTTACCTGATTGCATCTGACTTTTGGATATAGCAGCTGAGAAGTTCCTTTTTGACTTTCTTCTTTCAGAATATTCAATGAGACCATCTGTCTGGAAGTACACTTCTGTTCATCCATTCTTTGGTTGCCCCTTACTCTCAGAACCAGCTCTCATCCCATAGTCCAGCAACAGTAAAATCCAAGTGTTTTCCAGTACTAGCCACAGGAAGTTTTCTGATAAAGAAAATACATATGCTTCAAGTCAGTGACCTCCTCCCACAAAAACCCCAAATCCTTTGTTCTACCCTGAAAAGAATTTATTCTCTCTACTTTCTTCTGCACCCTCAAATACACAGAAGGCTTGACAGGCAGATCAGGATATTGAGACTGAAATCTCACCAGCCATCAGTATGTCTTTGGTTTAGCTAGTATGCTAAGATTATCTTGGCCTGATGGGTGCTTCACATGATTTTTCAGGTTAGGTATTAGTCTTCTACTCTTCACTGGCACCCATTCTTTTTCAAAAGCTTCTTGTGGAACACTTTATGAGTTATCCTACTTCTATTTCAGAGAGCTACAGAGAAAGTTTGAAAAATAGAATTTTTTTTAAAGTGTAGCTGTTAGTGCTCAGATCTCCCTATCCTATTCCATTAGTATCACTATAACTGCACTGCATAGGTTCCCAGGACTGTTGTCCTCCAGACAGAAGATTTAGTGCTATGTTGACTGACAACATGGTCTTTGGAGTCCTTCAGGTCATATGTTAAGTGCACTTTTAGACCCTTCTGCTTATATTTCTGGCCAAAAAATTACGAGTTTCCACAGGTAGTAGAAGTTAAATTCATACAATTAAAATATCTTGAAAAATGGCTGTCAAGCTTTTTAACTTGTTTTTGTTTGCTGCGTAACGATATGAGTCTTAAGATATATAAGTAGATAGCTGCATCTGTGGATGAAGTCACTAGGTGGGAAAGGTACCATTATGGAGCTGGCTTGTGACAGTCAATTTTGGGATACTTAGTGATGCCAGCCCTGTGCAGTCTTAATGCTTGGTCATATGTAAAAGGAGTGCACTTGCAGTGGGCAAAGCAGTGTCTCCTACCAAAGAGGAGGTCTGTGTTCTCCCTTCTTCCTGCATTCTAGCAAGGAGCCATGGCTCTCTGATCCTTAACTTTTGGCAGATTTTGTTTGTTTTAGAAATGGAAAAAAGTCCATTTAGTATTTTTGTAGTATAAAATTTGGCAAACTCTGCAGGGGCTAAGCCTGCAGTTTAAGAAGGAGTAAGTTTCTCTTCTGGAGATTAAGCCACTCTGTATGTGAAATGGTATTTAATATTCCATACAAAATTAAATTTAAAAAATATTAAGGTAAATGGTTGCCCTATCAAGGAGCAGGGAATGCCATAGTTAATTCACATTGTGAATTTGCATTATGTCATGTTCCTTCTTTTAATTGGTCATTGCATACTTTTTTTTAAACAACTGTAATATCATTCAAAGTCTTAGTGTTAGAGAATTTCAGCATCTTGTATTATTTTTAATTTCTTTTTATCTGCATAGATTCATCGTCTTAATGGTTCAACACTTTAATTGACATAGTGAAATCTGTTTCTGTGGACATTAATAATTAATTCTTCTATTCATATCGACATACAAAAGTTAATTAATAAATCCAAAACAGTTGCTATAGTACTAGTGGTAATATGTAAACTAGATTATCAATGTTAGTATAGATCAGGCTTCCTCCACTAGTGGCATATGGGCCAAACCCAGTCCATGGGAGCCAGAAACATGCACAATTGCCTTTGCATTGGCATTCCTGGAGTGGGATAAAAATGTTATTAGAAGTAGCAAAATGACCAGTGTACTCCCTTTCTCTCTCTGCTGTAGTCACTGCATCCTAGTATCACCTCCTTCCCTACCAGGATGGCTTTGTGATAGCTGGAATGAGTCTCAGTGCTATATTCCAAGTGGCTTTGGTGTTGTGGAGTGAGTGTGTGTGTGCATGCACATGTATGTGTATGTGTGCTTGTGTCTACACACATTACATGATACCTTGGTTCTGTTTGAGATTCAGCTCTCTGCAGTAAAATTTATTGCACTAGAAGCAAAAAATAAGGGTAGAGTGGGCAGCACGTAGAAACAAACCATGAGTACTTGTTAGCAGTGTACTGTAATCTTTACTGTCTTCTCCTTTACGTGATCTAAATGAAAGAGGACAGAATGAAGAGAGAATACAGGAGTCACAGGGACCTCTCACATATGTGAGAAGGAATAGTTAAATGTTTTGCCTCTAGCACTCTACCTTCAAAGATACTGAAATGCCCTTTTTAAAAAGTTGACAGTATTTGTTCATGTTGGGTTCATTTTTTAAGCTATAGCCTTCAGCTGCTTAAGACTGGTGTATGTTTGCTAGCTTGAAATATTTAGTCAAGATAAACAAATTGACACTATTTTGGCTACAAGAAATGTATTGCCATTATTATGAAGTAATTGAGAATTTACTAAAACCTTTTTTTAGGTATTGTCCTTCCTGCAAAAATGATTCTAATGAAGTTGTAAAGGCTGGAGAAAAGCTCAAACAGAGTAAAAAGAAAGCAAAGATGCCATCTGCCAGTACTGAAAGCCAGAGAGACTGGGGCAAGGTAGAGTGTGCTTTAGAAATAGCTGTTACTCTGATTGTTCATGTATGTGCTACATTTATAACTCTACATATATATGCACTACACAAAATTCAGTACTGGGTTGCACAGACAATAAGACAATGTTCAATCTTGCCCAGTATCTACTGGCAGTTAAAGCAGTGGAAGAATTATTAAAGTGACTAGAGGTAAAAACAAAAAAAAATCCCATCCCCTCATCCCTCCCCCAAACCCATAACACATATTACTTAATTAACATTCCTTTTAACAATTGTTAACATATTTTGAAGAATGTGTATGTTATAATAATCAGATTTTGTAATATCTGCATTGAATTTGCAAACAGTCTTCAATATTGTAATACTAATTCATTCTGTCTGATGTATTTTTAGGGCATGGCCTGTGTTGGTCGCACTAAGGAATGCACTATTGTTCCTTCAAATCATTATGGACCTATACCTGGTGTTCCTGTTGGGACAACCTGGAAATTCAGAGTTCAGGTATGTTGTTTCAGTATTAGTGTAGCTGAAGCAAGGAAGAGTAATAATTAATGGGTTGGGCACTAAAATAAATTTAGATTGACAATTGCCCCTTTCACTAGGTCTAAAAAAAGCGAATATGTTATGATTCTAACATAGTGATGCTGATAATAGTGAAGGTTGAAGTATACTGACTTTACAATACAACTTAATAAGTCTGTTGTCATTAGGATAAACAAATTTCATGTTAGAATTCTGAGTGGGATACTTACTGAATACAGTCAAGTGTTTTCTGAAGTGTACTTCACATTAACTGATTATCCCACTTAGGAGACGTAGACTATATATTTTGAAAGTGTTAGGTGATGTCACTGTAAATTGACTCCTTGTTGGGTTTCTTGGTCATACGAACGGATGTCCAAGTCTTCATCTAGGCTGATGAACAGCTTAAAACGCTGTAAGTCTGTACTGCTATTGAAATTAGCTGTCCATTCAGTCTTTCCTGTTTCTTGCACTGTTGCATTTTCTGTTGCAGATATTTCTTAGGCTGTATGGTAAACTAGATTGGTAAAAAACTGGCAGAAAAAGAATCCCTTCTGGGGTAGGAGGGGAGTTAATTTTCCCAGTCCATTTCACATTTTGGCTACATAAGCACAGTGCCAATACTCAGAGGGGCAGGAAAAAACAAAGCAGGGGGGATAGGACAGCTTTGTTTTGTGCCAGTACTGATTTTCTGTGGTTTCAAAGTGTCCAACAAACTGCAGACTTACTTCCTTTTCCCCCCAGCCTTATCTGATAGCACTGATTTTTGTTTCACATTTGATTTTTTTTGTTGCTTTTAGGCGGGGAAATACATACTTTTTATTTTCAAAATCAGTTAGTTCTTTGTCTCTTGCATGTGTAAAGAATTGTAATTGAATGTTTTCCGTCATATTTGGAAGAATAGAAACACATTTTTTTAAACTGCTTTGAGGAGTGGCCAGCCAAGAATCAAAAGCATCTTGTGATTTGTTTTCTAAACTTTTCGTCACCTGCTTTCTCATGAGAAGAAAATAGATGTTTTATTATTGAATCGGTAGAAGAGAACACTTAGCAGGCAGTTTTCCTCTGATGGTGGTGTCTTCCAGTAGTGTATGAAGAATTCTGGATTTGGAAGGCCATGCAAGTTTTAAGGTTGATATGGCTAGCACCAGACATTTTTCCCCTTAGCAACAGCTTTCAATTTCTCTCCTTGGTAGAAATCACAGTGAAGCAGTTGAAACCTAAACTAGTTCTTTTGATCCTTTCT
Organism: Egretta garzetta; assembly: GCF_000687185.1. Classification (NCBI taxonomy): domain Eukaryota; kingdom Metazoa; phylum Chordata; class Aves; order Pelecaniformes; family Ardeidae; genus Egretta; species Egretta garzetta. Next base: position 423,011 of record NW_009258294.1, read on the forward strand.
CACCTTGATGTCCATTATCAACACTACCATCAGTACAAGCCTTATGAAGCAAATTAAATTTGTGATGTAAGTTTATGCTGTTCATGATAACAGTGATTTTTATACAAAATGACCTGCTTAAGAGAAAAATTCAATTTTGATTCTTTGGGATATTTTGTTGACCGCTCCTGTGTTTGAAAAAGTTTTTTGTGAAAGGAATTAAAATAAATAGTTACCTTTTTGTTGGCTTCTGGATTAAGTAATGTCTTGTAAGTAAGAGCAGTTTCTACAATCACTTATTGAAACTCAAAATCAAGTTTCATTTTCACTGCTTCAACAATAATTGAAATTATTAGTTCACCTTTTTGTTGGGAATTTCATTGGTAACACAAAAACTGATAGTTTTCAGATCTTTCTAGTGCTGGTAGGAAAAAGGAACAGAATTAGAGCACTGCTTTTGTGAGAAAACTAAGAGAATGCGAATTTTTTTATATGTATGTGTGGGCTAGACATCAAAAGGCAATTACCATTTCTACACAATTATTAATTTTTTTTTAAAGATTCAAATGGTTTTTACACAGAAAGCTAAATTATGGCTTTGTTTCTCATATGAGTAGTCTTTTGTATGAGAAATTAGCTTGTTTCAGCAAATCTATGCAAATTTAGATACTGTAGTTTCTTTATTTCTGATTTGCGTAGTTTCTTATGACACAAACTCTCTTTTCCCTAGAAGGAAATTGACTAAGTATTACTTCTGGAGAGGGCATCTGAAGAGCATCTTTGGCATGAATTACTTACCACTGTTCATCTTTGGGGTGAATCACCTACCAGAAACCTAAATTTAATTGATAAAACCTGGAAATGAAAGAAGGGAGGGAGGAATGAATGAAAGGATGTTTGATACAGCAGGAAAGAGGAGCACAATAGTGGGGCCTTTTCATTCAGCATACTCATAAGTGGTCTGGAAAAATTGGCAAATAGCTGATAAAGTTAGGTGAGAGTGCTATGTTGTTGTGGGTAGTAAACGAGGTGGGGAACAGTTCTAACTCTATAATTTGTAATGGACTTGCAGCTACTTACTCTTCTTATTATTTTGGAAAGAGAGCTTCTAATAGCTAATTTTGAAAGTATGTCATCTTAATACCCAATAGTGATCAAAAAATAAGTCGTGTTAAATTATTGTGAAAGAAGGGCCAGGAAAATTAGATATATTATTCTGAACAACAATCGGTGTGATTAAAGGAATGGAATGGTTTTCATTAAACTGGAAAGACTTTTGATCCTGGAAGAATGTTGAAGACGTGGTGTAGTGTACGTGGCTAGAAAATGATGTACGGTATGAAAAAAGTGATGAGGGACCAATATACATGCTTTTGTAATGCAAAAAGAGGTCATAAAAAAAAACTTCAGCTGCCTACTTCAAAATGAACAAAAGTAGTATTAGTTCATATGGCAAAGGGTACTACTGTGAACTCTTTTATCTCTTGGATGCTGTGGATCCAGAAGTTTAAACTAGGAAGTCTGAGCCACAGACAGCTGGATGCTGGGAAACTGTGCAAGGAAGTGCCATGGTGTCCTTGCATAGTTTTCATACCGTGCACAGCTCTTGTCTCTTGTTAGAGACAGCATTTTTGTCCAGCTGGACCTTTGATCTGATGTATTGTATAACAAAAGTACAAGACTATAGCAGAAGAATGTAAATTTTCATGGAGATTGCTTAAGAGTGTAGGCTGGGAAAGGAGTTAAGGAGTGGGAGAGGCAGAATGATAAAACCAGGCAAAGTCAAGGTCTGAAGGAAGATATGAAGGTAGGAAGAAGGATCCTAATCGGTTTTTGTCTGGGAACCTTCATTCTATCAATAGTATTTTTGGCATCACATAATGAGAAAATACATAATTTAAATATGCAGCCTCTTTTTTATTCATAAAGGGTTTGGGCTTTTTTAAATCTAGATTGGTAGTTTGAAACAATTTGAAATACATTTTTGTGGGAGAGCTGTTTCAGCAGACTTTAGCAAGTTGCCAGTTTACGGTACAGCTGCAGCTAACAGCTGGTCTGGTTGCAGCTTAGTTGCACATTCATTACTAGAGAATTATCCTGGTTGGAGAACTAATTTATGATCCATATGTTGTTGCAATGGATCGTGTTCCCTTAGGCAGTGTGGTAATATTCCTCTGAGTTGGTCACATTTACGGTGTGTTACCTTAATAGAACCTGACATAATGATCTTTACCCGGGTCACTGTGATCTTCCTTAGTGAAGAATTGTAAAATGTTACCAAACTGGCAGATCTCCCATCTACTTTGGATTATTCTAAGTGACTGTGCAAGCGGAATATAGTAGTGAGTACAGTCTTAAATACTGCTTGTGGAAAGAATTGTGGAGATTTTTCCCGAAGAAGACAGCATACCTTTACATCTTCCAGTGTCACCAATGTCCTACGATGGCCTTCCATTTTTTGGGTGTCCATCCTTTTGGCTTTTCTTCCTCAAAACCAAGTGGAATTCTCACTTTTAATGGCAGTCCTACATTAACTGTTTACACAGACACCCCTGTACAATACTGTAATGAGAAAGTTGATTGTCAAAAGTGATTGTACATGGCTGGTTGGTTGAAAAAAATGCTAGAAACTGGCTTTGTTCTGTTGCCAGGTGAGTGAAGCAGGTGTTCACAGACCACATGTGGGTGGCATCCATGGACGCAGTAATGATGGAGCTTATTCACTTGTATTAGCTGGAGGCTTTGAAGATGAAGTGGTATGTCATTTATGCATGCAACAGTTTTGCTGTTCTAATATATCAATGTTTGTAAAGATAGAGTTATATTTGTAATTGATCCTAAAACTAATGCTTATGCAAATGTTACTCTGAAAAAAATAACTACTACTGATAACAAACTGAATAGTTTTTAGTATTTTGCGGAGAAATATTTAAGCAAATCTTTCTTAAAGAATGCTTATGCTTGTACTCAAGCAAAATGTCTCAATTATGGCTGAATTTTACATTGTTTGGGGTAGTCAAATCTCGGTATACTTTCAGAGTCTGAATTTAGTATTATTTAAAATCTGATAGTGTAATTATATCCAAATAATATGGTTTATGTTCTGCTTTGGTCATGATTGTTATTGCATTTGAGACAGCTAGATGCCTCTTCCTTTGTGTTTGTTGTGTTTCAAAATATGTGATACATTTATTTTAACAAAGCAAGAATAAAAGGTACATGTTATTTGATTCTCTGAGGTTCTGAAGGTTCTTGACTCCTACTGGTGAGCACTTTCAGAAATTTTTAGGGAAGTCTCTGTACCTTGTATTGTGATCCCCAAGGGTGCTAGAAGAAAATTCTACTTTGATGTTAGCATCTAAGTAGAGCAATGAAAGCAATTATGCTGCTAAACAAAACAGTAACTGCATCCAACTTTCATCTTATGATGTTGACCAACATTATTTATGAATAGATTGCTGTTCTCTGCAATTAAATGATGTTTACACAGGGTACATCCCTTCCTGCAGTTCAGCTCCATCAGGTGGAATTTTGAATCATGCATCAGGTGAAGGATAAAGCAGTAAGCAGTCCGTTTTCTTAAAACATGTGTAGCTGTTAATCACAAGGAAAAAGGCACTGAACAAAGAAATAAGCACCCGAAATAGCATCAGCATGTAATGTATTCTTTGCCAACAGCACCTCTGCCAGCTGCTGCTGCTGCTGAGTATTGCCTCTGAAGCAGTTTGTGTCTCTTTCTGAACAAGTCATGTGAGGAGATACTTTGTGTTGGGATACATTACTACGTCCTTAGGGTCAGCCCCAACCCAAGCTCTAGTGGATCCTAAGAATACTGTTGCTCAGTAGTTGAACTGGCTATGTTGGGGTGCTGCAGGCTCTTTTTTTTTTTCTTTTTGGTGGTGATACTGTTGTCCCCTTATTTCTGCTGCTGTAATTATTCCATTAAAACATTTAATTAACTTAATTGCATGTCTTTTTCAGTTCACCTAAGTGATGTTGTGATCATATGTTTTTGTGGACACCTAAGTACTGTCATAGTCTAGCTGAAATATATAATTTTGAAGAGGCATAGTTAGGGAGAAATACTGCAGAAGATACCCTAGATGTCTATGAATGTCAGCCTTTTTGCAATTCTCTAAACTAAGAGTACAAGGGGGAATTTTTTTTTTCCAGGTGCATTTTTGGAATTAGGTTTTTTCAGTTCTTTTTTCATATACCAGATTTTATTTCTCAATTTACTTCTTTTCCCTGCTTTTTGGAAATGGTTGGAATTAAACTAATAAGAATCTCCACAGAAGAATTACATTCTGTACTTACAAGTTTCTTAAGTACAGTATCTCATTCCAGGAATTAAACTTTTAAATAAAAATTCAGATAAAATCCTCTGCTCACATCTAGTCACTTACTGTATGAGAAAAAGACAAGAGAGGTGACTCTTACTTGAATTTCAGTGGTATGATGTAGGTACTTGTGTGTAAGTTTTTACAAAATTGAGAAATAGATACATTTTGGAAGACTGTTTTACTGTATGTTTATAAACTTTATGCACTATTTATGCACACTGCTGACATGTGCCTTCTTAATGCTCTTCTTGTGGCTTTAAAATAACAGTTCACTATTGGGGTAAAATAATTGCACAATTATACTGCAGGAAATAGAATTCACTGTCTAGCTTTCAGATCATGCCATTTTTACGCTGTGCCTTTGGAAACTTACAGTCCTGCAGACCCAGACTTGTCTGCAACTTTGCTCAAGTCGGGATGTTGTGGATGTATTGGAGTGCTCAGTAATGAATTCTGTCAGTACAGGATCTGCCCTCAAGATTGACAAGGGGTACAGTCATAGTTTACAAAATGACCATTGGGTGAAATTGTTTTGCATGTGAAGCTTGTCTCCATTCTTAATTACATGCATATAAAATGTTTGCACATTAATCTTTCTCTTGTAAATGTTTAACCTTGAATTTTAGTGACAAGTTACATGGTTTACTTATTTAAAAAACAGTATTACAATAGTTAGTTTCAGAGTCTTGAATATGTTAATATTGCTGATCTCCTGGTCTTGTTTTTGATAGTAACCATAGTAGGAACATTAGCTGAAGAAATCGAGAAGTCTTTCAGGAATTTAAAGTCTAAGAATTATTTCAGAATAGGGCTAACATTTAAAAGCTAGATATTGGACTTTAAAAATGATTGTTCAGTCACAGTGTTCATGATAAAAGTATTTTGACCTGTCTGTTCATCAAATCAAATAGATTAAGAAATTTTACTGTTGTGTTGAAAAATTTCCCTCCTATTTTGTGTAATTGTTTTTATGTATCAGGGTTAAAACTGCCATTTATTTTCAAAAGTTTCAAGACCCATGTTTCTTCTGGGTTGAGGCAGTGTTGTAAAGATGCTAAATTAATTTTGTGGTGTGCTTAGTTTAATCTGAACAACAATTGTTTCTTCTTTAAGTGCTTTTGCATATAGGATCATATGGGAAATCTCTGAACTGAGGTCAGAATCTCTTAAAGCATAGTATCTTCTGTGATCATTTGCATCCTCTTGTAAAGGAAGACAAAAGGACCCCAGGCAAACATACTTATTGCTTAGGTTCATTGATTATTTTATACCAAGCCCATTCAGTGTCTGGAAGGTAGCATTCACAAACCACTTAATGAAATGGCTTGCTGTCCATTTCAAATGTTCTGTGTTCTTGGATTAATCTTGTGTTCACATAATCAGTTCCAAGGTGTTAGTTCAACTGTTACGCCACTTGTTGTAATAGTTCAGTTGCAGATAAACAGTATTTAGCTCACTAGATTTGCCTGGGCCCTGTGATGAGGATATAGCATTTCAGAACCTCTGCTTAGCGTGCATTGCACGGTGAAAGCACTTGATCAGTTCCACCAGTGCCAAAGGTGCAGTGCCAGTACTGTAGTGAATTGCATAGTTAAGTGGCTTTAAATCCAAATCAAGTAGCAATAGGAGCCTCATGTCTGAGCCAAAGTGTTTTATATCCAAAGACCATTGTGGCCAGCAGTTTGCCTAGATATGTGTGTATGACGTGCTGCTTTATTCACCAGTTTGCTTCATTTACCTGCACCGTGTGAATCCAGTCTCAGCAAATCTGGTACAAAAGAGATATAGTATCCTATATGAATTTTCTGAATTACTATGCCATTCTGACTATGTTACCAAGGGAACAGTTCCTTTCAGATTTTCCCATGTCTATTTTATAGTACTGGGAATCTGACATAACAAGTTCATTACAGCTATTACAGTGAGAGTCTCTCTATTGAGAGTTGCCTGGATTGAATATGTAGCTGAAAACCCAATGCTTAATGCCATGAAACTTGCTGTTTTCAAAAGCTTCCATGTTTCCAAGATCTAAGTGCCCTAGTGGTTTGGGACCTGCTTGGAGCTCCAATGTAATGTGAAAAAAATTGAGTATCTCACTATATGATAGCTACCAAATATCATCCTTTTCACTCAGATGCATTATTTGTCCACTCTTGTTACCTTCGACACTAAGGACATACTTGACATAATTCATAGGGCAGCAGCTTTAATACTTACTTCTCACCAGTGTTTCAGATTTGCAGGACAGCTCCTATTCTGCAAATCTCCTCTCCATCTTCTCTGTTATTCCATATTGTTAGCTATCAGTCCATACAAAACGCTAATTACTACTAAAAAATACCTTTCATGCATTATTTTCTGAATTTCACTGTCTCCTCTGTACCTGAATTATGTTCAGAATTTCTTTCACATTCTGAAAAGCCTTATTTTGTTACACAGATGCTTTTTGTCATGTTTTACTACTAGTACTATGTCTGTCAAAGGAGTCTTATCTGCCTGTTTGTCAGCTTCTTTCATAATGGGGTGTGGAATCTGCATCTGCTCCTACCTCTGCTTTTCCAAAGTTCATTTGCAGGACTTTGTATGTCTGGTTGTTTCTAAAGCATTGAGGAACCCATTTGACACGATGGCAAAGCAGATTAAAAAGTAGAAATTAATGTTGCCAATGCTTAGCAAAGCACCATTTAGCTTTTTTTTATATTTCATGCTTTCCAAGAAACACTCTGTCTAGAATAAAGCCTTAGGTCAAGGACACAGGCCTTGATTTCTGTTTGTGAATGTCTAGCATACTGAGATACTTCCTGAAATTCATACACTTTCAAGAGACATTAGTCATATTAGTGCAGTATCTGGAGTATAATCAATCTATTCCCTTCATAAGATTCTGAAGGATCAGCATAATTATACTAATCTTTGTTGTGTCAAACCATGAATTTCTGTCTGGACTTCATAGATTTTTACATGGACACTTACAAAAATTAGTTCTTACGATATTAGGAATTTATTTAAACACAGGAAATGAAAGAAGGATGAAAGTTTTAAAAAGTCCTAATAATTATATGTATAGAGATAAAGGAATGTCAAATAGTTAAGTGTATGTCTTTTAGATAGTCAAGATTTTCCTTGTCTTGCTGTAACTAGAATTATAGTAGGCTAATTCAATTACTTATACAGAGTGCGGGATTTTTTTCCCTCAGAAAAAAAATCAATCAGCAATCTCGAACAGATAGTCAAAGATAACTAATTAAAAATGTTGTCTCAAAAAACTATTTATCTCCTAAGTAATCTCCCACTACAGAAAACAGTCTTTGACCTGAAAAGGCTTTCTGTGTGTTGTATCTTTGTTGAACCTGGTTTGAAATAGGAACTGATTTTGAACAGAGCAGAAGATAATGAATCCAGATTGGGTAGCCTGAACTGTTTGCATATTAAAGTTTAGTTAAAGGGTCTGGAAATCCACCATTTTGGCACTGAACATTGAAAGGAGTAAGAAAAACTCAGAAAATGGTGCACATAGAGCAGCTGTCTAATACTTTCATTTGGGAGTTATTTTTCAAAATGCTGACCTACTTCATCAGCAGTTAGCCACCTTCTGCTGTTTCCTGCTTTAAAGCTGTCTTACTTACTGTTCAGAAATCCAGACTGGCTAACACTAAAATGGTTAAATCTTTTCATATGCCACAATACTGTCAGGTTCTTGCTGTCAAGGGCAGTTGCGGGGAAGACTCAGAAACACCAATTATTATATGTTCAAGCTCTGGACTTAATGCAAGGGGGGGTTTATTGATTTTTTAAATGAAATACGTAATTTAGCCCTTCCTTTCTAATTGGCACCTTTACTGCAATGCTAAACCATGAATTTGTCAAAAATAAATCAGGCAACTGGGCAGAAAGACCAATTCTGTCAGCTCTTACATACATACAGACCTGGGAGACTTTAATGGAGATAAATGATGACATGATTCAGTTTCAGGTATCCCTA
>NW_009258294.1:431326-434962 GCF_000687185.1 Egretta garzetta
TTGGATTTAATAACTTAATTTAAAAATTAGTAGTGCTTTTTTATTTTGGTTTGTCTTATTAATCAAAATCTTAGCCTTTATTCATCATGTTTTACTGAGGTGAAAATGATGAATTGAGGGGTTGATGGACTGATGAAATTTTGGGGTGGCTTGTTTCAAAAAAGCCAGTAAGACTTTTTTTTTTGTTCAGACTGAAGGTTGAAGCTCATCTAGAAAATCTGTTTGTGTTCATAACAGTGTATTTTACTAACTGATAAATGCAATTTTTATGTGCATGTTGGCACCAGACTTCGAGCATAATATCAGAGGTGTTAATGGAAAGAGAATTGACAGCTATCTTGAGATAGCTGATATTCCAGTAACTTGAAGTAGCTAATGCCCCTGTCAGCTGCTGCATAAAAGCAACCCATAGAAATACTGTGGTCAAATGCTTAGGTGGAGTTCAAAGTCTTACTTTTTCATTCTCCATTATCTCTTTGTTAGACATATGACTGATTATGTAACAACATTGAAATGGTAGAGTATAATTTAATACAACTGACCTTCTGCTTATGCTGTATGCCTGAGGCTGACTGGCTTATGGTACTAGGGCTTTGGGCTCATCTTGCACTCAAATGCCTCAATATGAGATACTGGGTCAATGCTACTGTGGCTGAAGTTCATTTGCTCTATGATGTGATCAAACTTTGCAAACAGGACAGTTAAGAACTAACTTTATGGTGACAATATAAGAAAAAGAAACATACAGAAGGCATTAAGAGAAGACAATAACAATGGTCATACTAGCTGTTGAAAGAAAGTTTTGGTGCAAGAAGTTGAATTAAGCTGTGCAAAGCAGAAGAGAAATGGCAGAATTACATATTTTAAGGTAAGAAAATGGGGAAAAGGTAGGAAGAATGAAGAGAAGAGAAGAGAAGAGAAGAGAAGAGAAGAGAAGAGAAGAGAGAAGAGAAAGGAAAACATAAGACTTTTAATAGCCTTTTTGACAGTTATTTTGTTTCTTAAAGAACACACAGACATCAATAATGCCTTTTGCTGAATGTTTTATTTAACTGTTGAATGCAGAATTTACAGCAGTATCAGTATCTTAAGCTCTGCTTTCTAATCCGCTTGAGAACAAAATAACTTTCCACCTTTACCTGTCACACAGAGGCTATCAGTTAAACATAGTTACGGGTGATAGGAAGATCCTGAATTGTCTATAGGTAGACTCAGAACTCAAATCTATTGAGAAATTGTTTTAATGAGTCATTACTCATCAAAAGATTCCAAATAATAATCTGTGTGCATATTCCTCGCATATTGCACTTCCAACATGAAACACCATAACCACAATGGAAGTAGGTTCTGTAGGTCTCCCATTAGGTCTCCAGACTACCAGTATCCCCATTTCACTTCTACTTGTCATGGGCTGTATTCATATCCACATTTATTCCATTCTAAGGACTCTGCCTCTGTGCATCACTTACTCTTGCCATTCTAGATTTTCTTTCTGCAAGCACTTATGTATCCTCCTGAGCTTTCTTCCTCTCCTTGTTTAGCAGTTGCTGTCATATCAGAGGCCCTCCACATTTCTCTTCATCCAGTTGTCCTGGCTTCAGCTGGGATAGAGTTAATTTTCTTCCTAGTAGCTGGCATAGTGCTGTGATTTGGATTTAGGATGAGAAGAGTGCTGATAACACCCTGATGTTTGAGTTGTTGCTAAGTAGTGCCTAGACTAAGTCAAAGACTTTTCAGCTTCGCATGCTCTGCCAGGCGCACAAGAAGCTGGGAAGGGGCACAGCCAGGACAGCTGACCCCAGCTGGCCAAAGGGCTAGTCCAGACCATAGGATGTCATGCTCAGTGTATAAACCAGGAGGAGTTGGCCAGGGAGTCATGATCGCTGCTCAGGGATGGGCTGGCCATTACTTGGCAGGTGGTGAGTGGTTGCATCACTTGTTTTTCCTGGGCTTTGTCTCTCCCTTTCTCCTTTGTTGTTTCCCTTTTCATTACTACTGCTAGTGCTACTACTATTAGTAGTAGTAGTAGCAGCAGCAGCAGTAGTAGCAGTAATAGTATTAATCTTTTTTATCTCAACCCACGAGTTTTCATACTTTTGCTTTTCCAATTCTCTTCCCCCATCCCACCTGAGTAGGTGGAGGGTGAACAATTGGCTTAATTGCTGGCTGGGGTTAAACTATGACACTGGTCCAGGTCAGCGCCTTGTGTAGCAAGATTTCTGACATTTTCCTCCGATTTTAGGAACTGTGTGTCTTTGTTCCTTACAATCTTTTTTTTTTTTAAATGTATCTGATGTGAATAAGTGAGTGTAGTTCTTCTGGGAAGTAGAGGACAAATGAGCCTTCCTTACACTGTGGGGTGTTAAAAAATGCCATATTCTTGTTATTTGACCTTTAACAATTATGCTACGTAATTATTCCATTTGACAACCATTTTCCTTCTGGATTTCCAGTTTCCCCCAAATCCATATAGTTTTGCCTATTTATGCATAGAACACTTCGATATTAAAGAGAAGCAAACGAACATATCGAGTTTTGAATCTGTTCAAGAGGTGAGCACATATGCATAGGTCTTATATCCGTGCTATCTCTTCAAGCATGATGTCTTCTTGTTGCCTGTGGTTAAAGAGTACCACCCAGAGAACCACCCAGTCTTTCTCTGAAGACATTGGAAGTTTAATGTTTTAACCCTTTTACATTTAACCCATTTTCCACAGAAGTGTGTTCCAGTAGTTAATTATGAATACTGTTGCATTTATGCCTTCTCACTTGAGTTTTTTTGTCTTAAGTCTATAGTGATTTGTCCTTGATTTATGTTTGTCTGTTATGCAAAAAGAAAGTCTATTCAGTACTTTCTTCTCACAAAGATTGTTCTACGTAGTTGTTGATAAACAAAAGTTTGTCAAGAACTTGTCTGGTAAATAAATTTCTCCATCTGCTCACTTATGTAGTGTTTCTGTTTTCCACTATTTTTTTTACATTCTTATATATATGCTATTTCAATATTTGTCTCAACATTATGTTGTAAAAGAGGGAAAAATCATCTTCCAGTTTCAGTTTATTTCTGCTTGTACATCAAAAAACTGCCTTAGCAGTTTTCCCTACTCTGCCACGCCATGAACATGTGTTCATGTCTTTTTTGTTATGAAACCCATATAATTCTGGATTCATGGCTTTCCAAGATACATCTTTCTGGTTTTCTGAACTTGGCACAAGCTTCTTACTCAGTGTTAAAATGCAGTTTGTTTGAATGGACCTGATTCATCAGGCAAATCCATCCCTATTCATGTTATTATTATCCCAATCATCTTTGTGCAATTTGCGCATTTGGTTTGCTTGACAATCACTGAAAAAAACACAACACAATTCTGTGATACCTTATTTATACCATTTATTTTATGTCCTTTCTTAGTAAATAGTTCTTGTCTTGTTGGTCTTTTGAAGTTGTTTCATATATTGTTCTTGTACAATCATTCTCTTTCTGTTATTTTTAGAGATTCATTGAGCAGAATAAATAGACTGTTCTAAGAAAGGGTATACCAGCATTTATACATGGCTTTGTTAGATTTTAGTATTTTTTTAACTTCATAGCACGCTTGTTATTATATCTAGACAAATTTTGAACAAGACATACTC
>NW_009258294.1:434999-498156 GCF_000687185.1 Egretta garzetta
ATAAACTGCTTTCTGTAATTAATCTATGGCCTTGTTCAACCAGCATTTCTCTTTCTAACTTTCTCTCTTTCTGCTGTTGTCAGTCATGAAATATCTGTAACAGTGTTGCAATGAATCCTTAATAATGTCAGACTTTTAATAGTGGTAAGAAGTTGACTGAATTTTACTACTGCATACAAGTACATTCAGATTTTTGCTATAAAAATTCATTATTTCATTATTTTCCTATTAAATATTTATCTTCATGCTTTGTAGAAAGTTTGCATCTCCAGATAGATACTATGTTAAATATACTTGTCTCTCTATAGAAATACTTGAATTTGCCAGGAGTAATATGAATTTCTGTGACATATTTCCTAAAGAAAATAGTAATACTGGCTTTACTTATGTCCATGTAGATTTTAACTGTTTTTACAGTTCATAGTAAAAGTTTTTATCAGCCTTCTTTCAATTTAAAGAAAATTCCATGTAGGAAATATGCTGCACAATTATGTCAGCTTACAAAATGTAAATCTAAACGAAGTTCAGAAGAGCTGGGGTTATTATTGCATTAAAGCACCTGCCTTCTACGTAAGGCAGAGCTGTCTGTACTTATTAGCACTTAGCTCCTTGCACAACCTGAAGTGATCCCTCAAAGGTATTTATTATCTATTTTACAAACATGATGTTCTTATGAACTAAACAAAAGCTCTAAAGCAAGCAAACACTTGCTAGAATGTGTTCCTTCCTCAGAAATATTTTTTTTTTCAAAATCAGCTTTTTAAAAGGTGTGAAAATACAATTTTTTTAAGGCAGGCAATTTTTTAATAAGAATTTTCTGGTGAATATTTTACATCCAGACCAGTAATTTGTGCTGGCACAGCTACTGTAGAAGGACAGTGATGTTGAAATTGAAAACACATCTTTCCATGCCTTGGAATATAGTTTTTTTCTGAGTAAATAGAACACATGAAGTCACTTTTTTTATAAATTGAGTTGCTTTACTTTGGAGTGTTAAAACAAAGGATAATCTTCTTGCACAGGATCGAGGAGATGAATTCACTTACACGGGGAGTGGAGGTAGAGATCTTTCTGGCAATAAAAGGATTGGAGAACATTCATTTGATCAGACTCTAACACACATGAATAGGTAAGTTTTGAAGATAAAATTTAAAAAGTATTCCAAAACAAAGAGCTGGATTGTAGTGCTTTAATTTAAAACTAACAGTTTGCTATATACATTTACTTTTGTAAACAGTCCTGCCTATTGCTGCCAAGAGGCATATTATCAAGGATTATATTTTGTTGATTTAAGAAATACTTGCACCTCAATGAAATACATTGCTATATTGCTGGTGCAGCTAGCAGTCATGTGTCTGGTTGAAATTGTCCTACAGTTTCCTTCAGAGGACTATTTTTGAATTTAATGATAAGTTTCTCAAAATTTTTGGGTGGAAGTTTTCTATTCTGGGTGTTTCTTCCTTTCAAATTTCTTCTTCAGTGGTTAAATCAATTATGAGATTTAAGTAGGAAGAAAACAAGTTCATTTTCCCATGTTAAAATAAATGCTATTTTGCTAGCCCTTTCTTCCGTCATAGTTTTCTATGAAAAGCAAGGAATTAGGGTGTTGCTTTATCAGAAACAGGTGCTTGACAAAGAAAATATATGTCCAAAAGATGAATAAGACATCTGCTTAAACTGTTTTTACATCCTCTAAAAGCCTGCCTGAACAAAGAGGTCTCCATCCTTTTCTATTTCTAAGAGCATAATCTCCATTAAGCAACTGACCACTTAACACCTGTGGGCTGCTGAGATTGACTGAGACCTTTTCTTTGCCAGGTCTGCTTTTAGGTACATGTGCTGCTGTCAAGCAAAATGGAGAGGGATTCTTTCGAGCTTTTTGGTGTTACTTACAGGAGAGAGAGGAAAAACCTGACTTGGCTGCTGAGAAAGGGAAGGGGAGGGGGGAGGGGATGTGATGTGAACGAGAGCAAGGAAGGAAGGAAGGAAGGTGGAAGTATGTTTAAGCAATAGGTTTACAAGCATATTTAGTGAATAGAGCAAACTTGCTTTGGGAAACAGAATTAAAAGCTGGAGTCCTTAATCTCAGCATTTCCCTGCTCTTAGCAAATGAGAAATCCACTGGCAAATCTTGCCTTGTAGCTTTGCAGGTGTTAGTGCGGATGGAGTATTTTAAGTTTGGGGTTTTTTTATGTAAGCAACATTTTTAAAGTCAGCATTGTACGCCTGTCTCTTACCGTTCTGTACAATGCAGGTTTTATACTCCTACCATGCCTGTTTATAAACCTATATTATTTCTTCTGTTCTGATATCCACGGTTTGCTATGAGTCCAACTCTGAAGGGTTTTCAATCCCTGGTCAAATCAGTCTGTGGTAGTAGAAACACTGTTCATTACGGCAGCTTGATCTAGTGGGTATTCATACTGTCTTGCTCCAGGTTTCTAGAAGAGGTTCTTCATGTAGTTAGTGCGTAAAGGGGTTTGCTTGTCCTTAAGTTAGCTACTATTATTTAACTCCTACTCTGAGGCAATTTATGTATTATATTAGGGTTTCGGTTACAGAGTTTTTTTGCATGATTGCTATGTACTTTTTTTCATCATACTCATTACTTTTGTGTACGGACTTAAAAAGCCTTAAGATCTGCAGTTAATGTGTTACAGTGATAGGGAAAGTTTGCCTTTTGTTACAATTTTCTTTTAATTCCCTCAATGCTGTTTAGGAAGGGATTATTTTTATAAATGAAGAATATTACATCTAAAAGAATTGGTTTGTTTTATTTAGCAATATCAGCTGGTTTTCATCTGGAACCTTGACAACAAAATATTTTGTGTTCCCTTTTTTTTTCTTACTATACATGGTAGCAGGGATCTCATTGCTTGCCTCAGTTCTGCAGTTGTTAAAGAATGTACTGAAAGATTCTATGCTGCTTGATAAAGCATAATTAGACATGGGAAATATAACTTAATTACATTAATTCTCAAAAATCTGTTGTGTGAAGCAGTCTAGTTTATGAAGATTTTAAATTTCTTTCTAGGGCATTGGCCCTTAACTGTGATGCCCCACTGGATGACAAAAATGGAGCAGAGTCTAAGAATTGGAGAGCTGGCAAGCCAGTCAGAGTAGTGCGCAGTTCAAAAGGACGGCGGATCAGCAAATACGCCCCAGAGGAAGGCAACAGATATGATGGAATTTACAAGGTATTCTGATCTCTACTGAGTGCAACATAACATTTTTCTTCAGCTGTTTTAAGAAGTCTCATAAGTGTTATGTTGCAAATTCTTCGTAACTACTTAAAAGAAATAATTATTTTTTCTCCATGATAGCTCTTTAGCCTTTGCTTATTCTACAAAGAACTGAAATGGAATTATTTAGAGCAGTGATAACAGAAAATAATCCATAATAGGATATGTAAAGTTGAATACGTAAGCTACATTATATGTGCTTATTGAGTCTTATTAATCCCTGGAAATAAAATTATTTCCTCACCCCTTCCAACTCTATCCTAGCTTTTTGTGCATTTTTTGACTTCTCAGCATCTGAAATAAAGGTGTGTGCCTTTTAAGAGCACTGTATTTGTGAAAAAAAAAAAAAATTGCACCTGAAGGAAGAGCTGCTGTATGATAGTGTAGTAAAGTATACTCTTCTCATTTCTTCTTGGGCAGTTAAAGTATGACTATATGCCTGTGTTTGGCTTGTGATAAAATAATGGTACTAATTTTGTATTCTTCTTTAGGTGGTGAAATATTGGCCAGAAATTGGAAAATGTGGATTTTTAGTTTGGCGCTATCTTCTGAGGAGAGATGATGTTGAGCCTGCACCTTGGACTTCAGAAGGAATGGAGCGGTCAAAGAAACTGGGTCTGAGCGTACAGGTTCGAATCAGGACTCACAGAGTTGGTTTTATTCTCAGTTCCAGTAAAAGAATTCCAGAAATGGAAATAAATTAAATTAAAGCCCCATTTTTTTTCTTGTACTTCTCTGTGAGAGGATTTAATGCCAAAAACC
Organism: Egretta garzetta; assembly: GCF_000687185.1. Taxonomy (NCBI): domain Eukaryota; kingdom Metazoa; phylum Chordata; class Aves; order Pelecaniformes; family Ardeidae; genus Egretta; species Egretta garzetta. The sequence goes on from NW_009258294.1 coordinate 439,004, forward strand.
ACTACAGATTATCTGTAGACTGAAAGAATCCTGTAATAGTGACACAGCAGAAAGAACGGCGAATGAAGCTTTCTGCATTAGCAATGCATTGCTTTGTATATATGGATTGGAAAATTGAGAGTTTGAATCCAGTTTTGTGATCCTTAGGCTGGAAAGAATTTCTACAAGTGACTGTTGTTGTAGCTGAACCTGTCTGAGAAATCGAAAAACCTGTGCATTTTTATGTATTTTTCTCTCTGTGTGACCGAGGAGTTTGTATAGATAGTGTATTTCAGGCAGAGAAATAAACAGACCCATGAGGACTTGGGCATTGCAGAATCCATGAAAGGTGGAAAGAACTAACGTACTATTTCTTTTCTCAGCAAGGCAATGGTACATCTTAGAGCATGCCATCATCTTCAACTTTGCCTAACTGATTTGCATGGTTGTGAGGGCATAGATATGGATATCGGGTTCCTTTTAATACAATCCAGTCTTGATTAGATTAATTGACTTGACTACACTTTCTTAATAATAGTAATTTAAATGTTTTCTCCATCATGTAGGTTTTAAAAATTATTTTGTAGTTATTTCAATATGTAGTCACTGGGTTTTAAAGTCTTGTAGAAAGGAGTCTTGCTGGTATTTGGGAATTCCTGTGTGCCAGTGGGTTTTGTTTTAAATCTATGCTTTTTTATTTTAGTACCCAGAAGGTTATTTGGAAGCCATGGCTAGTAAGGAGAAGAAAGACAAGGTTAAAAAGCAATCTGTGAAACAGGAGCCAACCAGCCAGAGTAATGGAAACCAGAAAAGGACAATTGATGATGGTATTTCTTTTTACTTTTTTAGTCTTCATCAGCAAAGTCTGTCATGTTACGTTTATTAAGCCAGTAGCATGAAAACTTTGCAAAAGTGTGAAGTTATTTGGAATACAAATGTAAATACACATGCTCTGTAATTAAGTAGTAGTGTAGGGATCTTATCCTATTTGCTACTCTTACAGGTTTTTTGTCTCTTAAGCTCTGTAGAAAAATGAACAGTCTTCCCTGCAACCGTGTGCTTGCCACATTTCATGAGTGTAATCCGTGTTTTAGCCTTCTAGAAACAGTTTTGTCTCCCCCCCTTTACTAGTTCAGACTAACACTCTCTTGTTATAGCGTCTGATGGTCATAATCTTAAGCAGGTATAGAGGAACCTACGAATACGCCCAAAGCCATGAGGATGGGAGATGGAGGGAAAGGAGAGGCTTTCCAGCTGACCCAAGAGCAGCAATGGCTGATTAGAGAAGACTGTATGAACCAGAAACTGTGGGATGAAGTACTTGCTTCTCTTAAGGAAGGACCAGTATGTTTGCTGCATGCATAATTTTTAATGTTTACCTTTTCTTTAGACTCTTGGGAGAAATCTTGGGTTTCTCTTAAGACCTAATTTGGTTGTTGAACTTTTGCTGAATACAGACTGTGTCTAGCGTTACTTTTATTTGTAAGACTTTGATTTCAAGAAAATAATCCTTACTTACACAATTTGCTATTCATGGCTTGGTTTACACCCACAAAACAGAGATCTTTTCCTGCTCAAAAAACATTTTGAAGTTAAAAGTAGCTTTTTTTTTTCTTTTTGTTTTTGAATGGAGTGCGTTTGCTCTGAAATTATAAATGTATTTTTGTGCTGTGCTGATGTGAGAAATCAGACGTGAAGGAAGATGGTTCTAGTCACTACTTTTTGTTTAGACAGAAAATAATTTTATGACAGAAAATAGAGCTTGCTTACTTTGTTGAAGAAGATAGAAGTATTATCATCTTCAAGTTTAGATGTGAAATGAAAATGTTTTCATCCAAATCTAGATTATCCCACTCTGTAGGGAGGGAACCTTAAGTAAGAGAGAAAATACTTTTCTCCCGCTAAATGTCAAGAAAATAGCAAGAATAGATCAAATTTGAAGACACTATAGACACTAGTATAAAAAAAGTCCACAAAAGGAATGTCCCCTAAAATATTATGTCTTTCAGGTGATAATTAGTCTTCGCAATGTCAAGTTCATAGTTATTTTAGCTGTTTTGCAGAAGAAATCAAGGCACTAAGAACTTAAAATAACTTGATAAAACTCAACTTGGTGAACAACAAACCACTGGTTGGAAAATGGATGTCTAAAAATGGACATACGTAATTAGTTTATTTGAAAATTAGAAGTGGCTATTTATGGTGCTTCTGTAACAGAAAAAGCATCTATAACTTCTTGTTCTTCCACTTACAGGACTAGTTTTTGCTATAATGCTGCTGCAGTTGTCTTTATGTAGGAACTGGTAGTGTAAAGTTATTTGCTGTTATCTGTCATCTGTCCAGTGTCTGTAGTGACTAGAAGGAATTTCAGCTTTTAAAATTGTTCATGATGACAGGCAATAGAGATACGTGTTTGTAAAGAGGAGAAAACAGTAATTTAAAAGTGGTCAAGTTACTGAGAAGTCATTTTTCTACAGATTCCTACCCATAATTTTGGTAAGATTTCATTTGGTTGTCACAATAGGCAATGGAAATCACTGGTAGCTTTAGGTTGCTACCGTGAAAATGTAAATCTTTCTGCTTGAAACAACCACCTTCCCTTATAACTAAATAACATGGTTTAAGATAAATCTGGTATTTTAAAAATTATTAGAAAGAACCGTATTTTGATTACTCATAGATCTGCTTTTTTTTCTATACCCAAGCTTGTATTCTTGAGATATTTGGAGATCGCTGACGTGCCAGAGATAAGCATGTTTGTGTGTGTAAAACAGCTGATACAAATACATCTTGAGATTCCTCAGAGATGCCCTGAGAAGATTTAAAAACCAGGGAGGATGATTTACACACTGCAGAGAATTTGGCCTGAGGAGAGAAGGGGCCATTAAGCTAGGCAAAATCCATAAGCACAGGAGGAGGTGCAGAAGTGGCTTTCTTAGCAGAAGAACTTCCCTTGGCAGAGAAGCAGAGATCTTTCAGGGACATGCAAATTTCTAGCTGCACTTATTAAATGCAATTACTACATTTTCTGACCTATGCTAAGAATCAGGCATTAGGGGCCCTCCGGTCCATTTCATTTTGTTTACAATACTCATACAAACAAGCAAATAATCTTTAAAACATCAATTCTCTGATTTGTGGAAGAGCAGGGAAATTACGCAGTTAACAGACCTGCTTCCTGATGACTTTTTAGAAAGCAGCGCTCCTGAATATTCAGGACTTCTGGAAGTTCACTGTCTTCATGTAATAAAGTGGCATTTACGAGAACTGTAATAGAGTTTGTCTTTTTTATTCCTTTGCCCTACACTAGAATTTTCTGAAGAAACTGGAACAATCCTTTATGTGTGTCTGCTGCCAGGAGCTGGTTTATCAGCCAGTGACAACAGAGTGCCTCCACAACGTCTGTAAAGTAAGAATGAACTCGGTCTTGCTCTGGGCTGTTTTCTTGGCTCTGAGATACCAGTCACTAAGGCCATATGTGTTTCAGAAAGACGCTCATTATTGCCTAACATGCAAAAACGTGCAGCAAGTTTGCATTCAGTGATTTCTGTGTAACCTTAATTTTATGTAATAAAGAGTAGAAGTGTGTTTAGTATAGTTCCTGATAGATAATGAGTGGGGTTTACCATTGCTGTCATTCTTTTGTGATCAGTGGAATTACACAAGGAATTCATTTGGCCCAGGAGCTAGGTGTTGATACAGTAACACTAATTTAATTTTACATAGTTAAGAAATAAAAACAGATTTTATAATTGTGTAATGCTTATTAAGTGTTGTTGAAAAGATACAGGGTAAATACAAGACAGTTATTTGGGCTTATTCAGAGTAAGTTATGTTACCTTGTTATTCTTGGCATTGTTTATATTTGGTAGGAAGGCGACAGAAGTCAATTTGTAACTCGTATATTTTAAAACCTTGATCACCTCCTGACTGGCTGAATGGCAGGGCTTAGAGGGTTCTCATCGGTGGGGCAGAGTCTAGCTGGAGGCCAGTAGCTAGTGGAGTTCCCCAGGGCTCAGTACTCAGCCCAGTCTTGTTCAACTTGTTCATCAATGACCTGGACAAGGGGACAGAGTGTACCCTCACAAAGTTTGCTGATGACACAAAACTGGGAGGAGTGGCTGATACGCTGGAAGGCTGTGCTGCCATTCAGTGGGACCCGGACAGGCTGGAGAGTTGGGTGGAGAGGAACCTGATGAAGTTCAACAAGGGCAAGTGTCGAGTGCTGTACCTGGGGAAGTCGAACCCCATGCACCAGTACAGGCTGCGGGCTGACCTGCTGGAAAGCAGCTCTGCCGAGAGGGACCTGGGAGTCCTGGTGGACGACAAGCTGACCATGAGCCAGCAGCGCGCCCTTGCTGCCATGAAGGCCAATGGTATCCTGGGGTGCATTAAGAGGAGTGTGGCCAGCAGGTCGAGGGAGGTTCTCCTCCCCCTCTACTCTGCCCGGGTGAGACCTCACCTGGAGTACTGTGTCTGGTTCTGGGCTCCCCAGTTGAAGAAAGGTGAGGAACTCCTAGAAAGAGTCCAGAGGAGAGCTACTAGGATGATAAAGGGACTGGAGCATCTCCCCTATGAGGAAAGGCTGAGAGAGCTGGGCTTGTTCAGCCTGAAGAAGAGACCACTGAGAGGGGACCTCATCAACACATACAAATATCTTAAGGGTGGATGTCACGAGGACAGAGCCAGACTCTTTGCAGTGGTGTCCAGCAACAGGACAAGGGGCAATGGGCACAAACTGAAACATAAGAGGTTTCAGTAGAATATGAGGAAAATCTTCTTTACTCTGAAGGTGACAGAGCACTGGAACCAGGGGGGTTGTGGCGTCTCCTTCTCTGGAGATATTCAAAGCCCGCCTGGACGAAGTCCTGTGTAACATGCTCTAGGTGAACCTGCTTTAGCAGGGGTGTTGGACTAGATGATCTCCCGAGGTCCCTTCCAACACTTGCCATTCTGTGTAAGACTCTGTGTAAGATTCAGCTGGATATAATGTAAAGAGTTTGGAATCCAGTTTGTGCTAGAGTTAATTTTTGTAGCACAAGTGTGTACAGAATCGTGCACTGAATTGGGCATATTTAAACTGTGCCTGCCATACCTAGTATTTCTGCCCAAGAGCTTAAAAGGACTCCAGACTACTCTCATCCTAGTACAGTATCTGATAATGTGAAGATATGTATCACTCCAGTAAAAATCACTGTGTTGTTACGGACGGCCTGCACACATAGAATGATTACGGCTCCTTAAAAAACATCAGAAGTATTATGAAGGGGTTAATATTTAGGATTATAGAAATTGGAAAACCATGGAGAAGAGAAAGCTGAATGGCAACAAACTCAGAAAGCTCAGAATTTGAAGATGTCAGCAAATATTTGCGAATACAAAATAACATCTTGTTAAAGTTGCAAGGAATAGTTTCATGGTAAGCTGCTACTTCTATCTGGGCACAGATCTGCCCTGATAAATTTCTGATACTCAGCTCACGTGCTTGGGCTGTCTGCTGCCTGTGATAACATGGTAAGGAGGGCAGCACTGATGCTAATGTGTTAGAGGTTGTATTATTCTGCACATGCCTTTAAGGCTTAACTGAACTGCGTTCAGTGAGGTAGGTGGTGACTGTTACATGCACAGTATACCTGGTGTACTCACCTTCCTCTTGAAATGAAGGTCTGGGAAGCTGTAGCAATCTAACCAGGAAGCTAGAAGAAAGCTGCAGACGTGCCTGTGATTCACAGGAAGGCACCAGTGGCAATGAAGGGTAAATTTCAGTAGTGATTCATTTTAATTCCTCCCAAGCTCAATGTTTCACATCCCAGCCCAGAGCAGAGTTCCTTTGTTAGGACATTTTAGTCACAGAGGCACAGGTAAGCGCCAGAGGACTTGGTAATGACTTCCTTTTTCCTGCTAGTACAGCAGATTGCATCTTTGGTTTATAGTGATTCCTTAAGCTTTTGCTGGTCAAGCTGTTAGTCTAAAACAAAGTTCTCACAATGTTCTTCTCTGTCTTTGTATATCCTAGAGTTGTTTACAGCGCTCCTTCAGAGCTGAAGTCTTCACCTGCCCTGCCTGCCGCTATGACCTGGGAAAGGGCTACACCATGGTCCCCAACAAGATACTGCAGACACTACTGGACCAGTTCTTCCCTGGTTACAGTAAAGGACGATGATGTGTTCGGATCCTTCCGTACTTCTCCCAGTGACTTTATAGACAGTAAAGGAGAATAAACATGGGAAATTCAACAGTGGACCAGCCAGCTTGATGGGACTCAATATATTGTCACATTTTGAAGCAGCTAACCCTCTTCCCCTCATAGCCATCTTTTTGGTGTAGTGAGAACTCTAATTCTCAGCTGTCTTTTAACATCAAGGGTAGTTTTGGCCAGTTAACAAATAGTTTTTAAAGAAAAAGAAAAAAAAAAAAAAGCCTCAGCTCTTACTGGCCTAGCTGATGCTTAATTTATGATTTGTTTTTTTGTAACTACCTCAGGACAGAGGAAATAAATTGTGGGGATGACAAAAAGTTAGTGAAGTTTTAGCTACACACTGCCTCCTTGAATATTAGTTGTGCCTGGTCCATGTGGTTTGATTTACAAAAAAAAAAAAAAAAACCCAAACCAAAACAAAAACCCACAAAAAACAGCAAAAAACCAGAAACAGCACTTAAGCCAGCTGGATTAAAGAACAGCAAATTCTGTGGTGTGCATAATCCTTTTTTGTCTTTTTCTTCCATTATGCTGTATTTTTTTGCAAGAACAGGCTGATTTTTAGTCTATTTTTGTGAGCTTCATTGTGCTTTTCTTGTATCTTATGCAAGTTGACTACTAATGACTAATGAGAACAATATGAATGCATTGTTGCTGCATTAGTGTAAAGTGATCTGTGTTTTTTGCACTTAAGGAGGGTATTCAAGACACTCTAGTTGTGTAAAAAATATTTCATATAAAAAAGCCACTTCTGTATTAGTTAAACTGTATGCTTTTAGTAGGTCTTGTATCAGTGGCAATACATCTACACAGCATTGAAGGCAGTGATAGCTTGGAGAGGGTTCAAATCGCTTCATATTGTGATCTGAAATTTTATATACAATATATCCCCCCCAAAATATACCTTATTAAATATTTTATCATTCAGAAAAGTTGCTAATTTTGTTTTTACTATTATTGACCTACTTAAATAATAATATTTTTATATAAATTTTTTTTTCAGGTTACTAAATGCTTTCTTTAGGTGGGCTTCTTATTTTTCAGACACGAGGCTTTATATTCCTTAACTGATTTCTGAATGAAAAAAGCATTGTTAATTAAGAAAAAATCCCCAACCTGACACTGATGTTCATGGGCTCACACGTACTCTATAGCAGTGGTTGTCATGGGGCTACTGTGGTCTACTTCTTTGAAGGAAGCTTGTGCACGCTCAACCCATGTAGCAGAGTTGGTGTTGGCAGTGCTGGGAGTTGTGGGTGCCCTGCACAGCAATCGGTCAGAGATTCCCATCTTAGGCACGGGGCTGCACTGACAGCCTGTAGCTGGCAAAGCAGGCGTATATCACCAGAAGGGTTGTCAGGCTCTGGAATGGGCTGCCCAGGGAAGTGGTTGAGTCCTCATCCCTGGAGGTATTTAAAAGCCAGGTAGATGAGGTGCTTAGGGACAGGGTTTAGTGGTGGGATGGCAGGGTTAGGTTAAGTTTGGACTTAATGATCTTAAAGGTCTTTTCCAACCTAAACGATTCTATGATTTTGTGATTCTATGATACAGAAGTATACATGTAAGTACATACATCATCCTCAGTAATTTAAGATCTTGCCCTTACCCTGGTGTGGTAATGAACCAGTGATCACTGAGATGCACATGGCAGTGCTGGTTTTTGGGACTGAAAGTTAGCTTAATGGCTTATTCACTTCATCTGAAATACGTAACTTCTCTCTCTCCTCCGCCCCACCATTCTGCTTAAGATTTCAGTTGCATCCAGAGTACGTAATGCTAGGACTATCTCTCTAGTCATACCTGGACAGTTTTGAAAGATGTAACTCCTCAGCTTTTTCTGTGCTTACTAGAGCAAGGGTTCAGCCGTTGTTCAGTAGGCGGAGTGGTATTAGTGTTAAGCATACAGTTTAAGAGACCGGTAGACAGATTCTTATATCCTGTTGAACTTCTGTGTTCTACAAAATGGTGGATCAGTATTTTATGGGGATGTGATTTTACCTGTGTAACAATCATTGCATCTCTGCAGCAAGCACGTAAGACTTGTGGCTTTTTACTTGGTAGTTGAGTGCTGTGGAATATTTTATATCTTTCAATGCTTTTTTCCATTTGATAGCTTTTACCAATCGATGAGATAAATTTGTCAGTTTGAAATCAACAATGGGAAGTTCTCTACTTAATACAAGAATACGTAAACCAATTTTTTACTATCTCTTTTCAGTGACAGACACAATCAAGCAACATGAAACTGCCTTTAACAAACATTAAAGTAGCTTGACAAGACTTTGTGGAGTTAGACTGGCAATGCAGAAGGACTGTCCTTTCCTCACTTTTCAAGTTTGCAGTGTATTTTTACAGTTTTTTACAACCTAGTGCTGTATCAGTAGCTACTGAAAGATGCCCTTTTTAATAGTAAGTTCTAGAGTAAAAAATTCTGATTTTCTTCACTATGTATTTAGATGTTTTAGGACCTAAGTGCAGCTTTTCACATCAAAACTGATAATCCTAAGGCCTAACCTTCCTTTAATGCAGTCTATTCCTGTCTCTGGTCATGTGCAGTCTCTTTGCATAATTAAAGTCCTCACTGAAGTCTAAAGGTAGGTAATGAAAAAGTTGCAGTCCCAAAACTTTCACTATAAAGGACACAAAAGTACAGTACTTAAAATAGTGCTGTGAACACTACCCTCATTTTTGCCACTTCAGAGAAAGCTCCTCGCAGACCTTCAAGAAGAGGTCAAGCAGTTGCTGGTTGTAAGGTGCAAAACTCGGCGGTCCGTTCCCCAGTCTGGGTGTTACCCCAGTACCTGCTTCCTCATTCACCAAAATCCTGCTTCATGTGGCTGACAGAGTTTGTCTCTACAGGGGTGTTTGCTTGCATCAAACGCAGATGACCCTGCACAGACCTGCAGTCAGGTTCCTTGCAGATGCACTCATAACACCTATGGTCTGCCTGCATAACAGAGAGGATTGGTTTTATGTAAATTTGGCTGGGAACAGATTGGAGGAGGCTCCTCTTTAAGGTCTGCCTTCGGCTACTGAGTAATTGAATGGGGCACTGTGTGTCGCAGTAGGGCTCTGGTCTCAGGCTGCTGGAGGGACGGCCTGGAGGCCCAGAACTAAAGCTGTGAATTGGTTTTTACGCAAGCCGTGGACTTACATGACAAAGCAAGGCAAGTTAGGTGCACTGTATAAACTGAAGCCAGTAATCAAAATAAGAGATCTGAGAAACCCTGGAAGGAGAATACTTTGTTAGATGAGATCGAACTCATGCTAAGCAGTGCACAGTCTGGCAGAAAATTTATTTCATGCCTTCTCTGGAGTAAGAGGGGAGGATTAGATGGAACTACAAGGAAAAATCACTGCGATACAGAAAAAAGTTGAGTTTGTTACTGCTCAGTAAAACTGATCATTCTAGCTCTAGCTCTTAAAAAAATCAGACACTTACTTCAATATTGATCTCTGCCAGTATTTTGCTTTGTGTAGAAGCTGTTACTGCTGTGGCAATTCTGACAAATCAGAACTTAAGCTTCATAATTTCATACTGCTCTATTGGATAAATGCAGCTGAAAAGTTAAAATCCAGAACATGACAACACTTAAAATTCTGACCAGTTTTATTAGAGTACTCACATTGGTAGGTTAAAAAAACAGTATGAAATACTAACACTAGCAGTGCTAGTGGTAATACGTGAAGTAAATTAAACAATCTACTTCATCTTTTTTTACAAAATATAAAGAATTACTGCTGCAGTTAATATTCATTACTATTGCCTTACGCGTCTGCATCGTTTCTACTTTTTTGAACCATATCTTCCATTCCACTTTGCAAATTGGGTGTTAATTGTTAAAACTTTAGCAAAAAATGGACAAAATGCTGAATCAAGGCAATTTCAACATCTGCTGCTGTGGGACAATCACATTTTGCTTACACCTAGCGTATTGATTATATTTACATTTTAACTAAGCAGTGATTCAATTAACAAACGTGGTGATTATCCAAAATATACACAGTATATATATCCCCTGTCAGGTCTGGGAGGAAGAGGCCCTCCTGATGGACTGCAGAATCCAGGCAGCTGGAAACAGTCTTATGAAGATGCTCTCTTCTGTTCAGAAAAGGGAGATTCGTAGGCTTCCATTGGTGGGCAGGTACAAACCAGATGTTGATCTCCATATATGTCATCAATGCGAGCAATTGTGGGCCAGAATTTGCTTTCAGGCTTTACAAATGGCTAAGTACGGAAGAAAAAACCAACTATTTTAATTTTTCTACCAAGCAAATCTACGGAAACATAATAGACATTAGAAGCTTTAAGAATGGCAAATGCTGAAAAAGTGGATCTTTTTGAGTGAAGTCATACTTCAAATCTGTTTGCAGTCCTTGGAAGTTAACAAGCATGTATAATAGAGTTGGCAGTCAAAAGGATATTTAGGTTTTCAAAAAAGTGTAACCATGTCCTCTAACACATGCTTGCAAAGAAGCAGTTGTCATGGGATAAAAGAGTGACCCTCTGAATAACTGGCTGACAGATAGGAATTTCAAGACCAGGTTGGACGGGGCTCTGAGCAACCTGATCTAGTTAGCGGTGTCCCTGCTCACTGCAGGGGGGTTGGACTAGATGACCTCTAGGGGTCCCTTCCAACCCAAAACATTCTATGATTCTATGAAAAGTGGAGGAGACTTCCAAGACCTGTGCTGTTCAATATAGTTAATATGATATATAAAACAAGGTGGCAGACTTCACAGGTGCAGTTAAATTCTTCATCTTAGAAACAGTACGTAGCAATAAAATAGATGCAATTCAGTTTTAGGTGAGAAAAGTTAGTTACACATATACTTAGCTGTTAAGATTGTGGAAGCAATTTTATGTAGTGCTCTGAAGAAGGCTGATGTATCCAGCTCCAATCTGACTTTTATTTTTAACAGGCTCACATTGGTGTGGCTTGGTGCATGCTGACCATGCGTCTTGTCAAACCCACATCCAAGTTCTTTGGAGCAGAGCTTTGAATGTCAGGACGTGGGACTCTGTTTTGGGAGCCCCTGGTGCAGTTTGTCAGAACGGAATGAGCTGTTTCCCATAGGAATATCCAACACTGAAGTGCTGAGATTTTAGAAATCCAGGTTTGCACTTCATGTGACTTTTTTTTTTAAGATCTTTTTTCCTTGTCTTGAAAAACAAAACTAACAGAACTACTATAGATCCCCCACACATAAAATTGAGCAACAGTAAAAATGGCTCTGAAGTTTTTATTCTTACCAGGTTACGTCATCTCCAACTGACCAGAAAACCACAGAGCAAGAAAACACATTTATGTATTACCACACCACTAGGATCCCGTTATTTACTCACCAGTGGGAATGCTGCCACTTCCCTGGAATAAGGACGATCCCACTTGGAAGAAGTGACACAGTTCAGAGTATGTGGTGACATCTACAAGCAAAAAGACATGTTTAGGGCATGAAATTACAGAATTCAGTTGAAGATATCAGTGTGAACCCTCCTTCAAGTCCACATTACTACGTGTAAATAATTACTGTCTAGAGAGTCTCTTGAGAATACCATTTATCTGGAGAAAAAAAAGGCAGATTTAAAGCAGGAAGCAAGTCAGTATCTGGATTTTTTTCAGTTTGCCTGAAGATACTACCGAAGGCTCGAATTTGCTTCCAGCTTTTCACTAAATATCCTCAATATTTAAACAGTCAGCACAGTTGAACATAGTTGAACAGAACTTGAGCCTACAGCAATTTTGTGCTGCAGTTGCTAAAATAATGAACTCAGTCTTCATTTTAGTTTTAAGGTCATTCCGCTCCCCTTCATAAACCAGATAAATAAGCATCTCTTCTTCATTACTTCGAGATGGCCTCAGAAAGTATAGATCATGTGCTTGCATAAATAACTTTCTCTGCTCTGTCAGCAAAAGCCAGACTTCGGACTTGAAAAAGTCAAAATTCAGATTTAGAAAAAGTTTAAGGTTTCTAAAAAAGTCAGTTTTCACGAATTTCACGTTTACTGCTGCACACGGCTATTTTCAAGAGTACTGAAAGACCAGGAAGCGGGCTCACATGGTCTCAAGTAAGTCTCAGGGGTTAAGCTGATGCTGGTAACTTGCTTGACATGCCATCTTACCTTTAGTGGGTTAATTTGGGGGTCCATCCTGCCCTCCTCTATTTCAGCAATTTCCTGCCGAATACTGATCATTGCATCACAAAACCTGTCCAGTTCTGCCTTGTCCTCAGACTCTGTTGGTTCAATCATAAGCGTCCCTGCAACTGGCCAGGACATGGTTGGAGCATGAAAACCTGATAAAGAAAGAAATCAGTCACTGACAATAGGTTACGAGTTAATATATGCACTAACTAAAAACTGATCCACAGATTCAGCCCTGTCTATAGTCTTTACAGGACTGAACTCGTTAGTGTTGGCAGTGTACTATAGAGGCAAGACAGACTTTTCAAGCGTTTTAGTTTTTAACATTGAAGGGTAATGCCATTGTATTACTTACAATAGTGTTACATGCTGACTTAATGATACGCTCTTAAAACCTGCTCTTTCTGCTTTGTTACTCTTCAGAAGTATATTGCTTCCTTTCCTGGATTATTTCTGTTCCTGCTGCTCATTTCAGTTAGATGTGTTTTGTCACTTTACCTTCTTATGGCAGGCTGATGGCAAAGTGAGATTGGTGCAGATTTCTGCACTGGTAAACAAGGTAAAAAGAAAAGGTGGTCTCTCATGATTCCCTTCCTTCACTACTGCTAATTACAGCCTCGTGACACTTCTCTTTCAGCTGCAGAGGATGGAATTTTACTAAACTTAGCCATGTAACTCGGCCCCATACCTACTGAAAAGCCTTTTTAAAGCAGTGCATGCTATTTAAGGCCATAGCAGCCCACTTACAAAGAACAGAAAGTGTGGGGTTTTTGATACCACAGCTGCTCTTTCAATGACTTCACTGACGAGGTATTACTCACTAGGGTTTTAACAGCTTTTATGCATATTCATTAGAAGCACAGTTGCATAGGATGAAGCAGTTCAATGGGTCATCTTGCCTGGCAGCCAACGAGTAGCCACGATCAGATTCTTCAGAGCATGTGTACAAAATGGCCTGAAGTGTATCAGGATGGAAGTGTTTAAATCATATTTTCCTACTTCAAAAGTATTGCTCTCTTTTTCTTTTTTTTTTTTTTGGACTCTTACTAAGCTCTTGGCTCCAACCCACTTGCTCCAATGGTTAAGAGTCATGTAATCACAAATTTGAAGGGGTGGTTTATAAAACTGGGGAGGCAGCAGCAGGCTGGTAAGAAGCTACTACAACTCAGCTGATGCAAGTATCTAAGCCCTTAATGAACATGAGGAGACCTGAAATGATCGTGACAGATTCACCATCCATAAGCACAGGACTAGAATGTTTCTGACTCCCTTTAGAAGAGATTTAGGAAATTCTCACTTATGCCTCTATTTTTAAAAAAATACATTTGTCTTACCATAATCCTGAAGTCTCTTAGCAAGATCTACAGCTTCAATGTTTGCTGTTTTTTTGAAAGGTCTTGTATCCAAAATGAATTCATGGGCTACATAACCTGTGAACGAAAAAGTGTACACTGTTTACTTACTCAAGAATAATGCAATCTACCAAGCAGTCTATTCTGATTGGTTTTGTGGAGAACACGGCAAAACCACAAAAATTATTCACTTGGGGCAAAAACTCAAACCCGAGATATCAGCTAGGAGATACACAACTCAGTATTTGAAGACTGACCCTCTGAGTCCCACATCACATTAAGGAGAGGCCTCATTTCCAAGATCAGAACTAGGAATGGGAGGTCAAAGTAGCTCCTATAATTTACAACTACTCTGAAAAATACTTGGATTTGACAGTGGCCCAACACCATTTGGGTCTTAGGCTATCTTGAATTAGCCATGTACAAGATAATCAATTTCATGTTACACCAGAGAAAAGCTCAAATCTGGTGTTACAGAGGCTAAAGACATAAGCCAGCTAAATTTATATCCATGATTCTGGAGAACCTTGTTCCACTTCATTGCTGAATCTTTCAAAATTTGCAACTTCAACTCCATTCTGTAAGGAAGTAATATATTCTCTTAAAATGCAACTTGCAGGTTTAACCAAGGTGTACTCCATTAAATTTAAGAGGTATATTTTGAAGAGCATACATATTGTACTCAACTGTTTTTTGGTGCCATTCAGCTTAAACAAGCAAAATAGGATTCTCTGATAGTTACTCTGCTATAACAGATAATTCTTTCACCTCTTATTCATTATTTCTGTCCTGCTGCAAGACTGAAGAGCCATAGCAGGGAACTAGAATGTAGCTAAAGCATTTTGTATTGCCAAGGGGACTCTCCCCCATCTCACAAAGGAGAATAAAGAACAGAAATGAGACGAATTTTTGGTTTGGTGGTTTGTTTGTTTGGTTTTTTTTCAGGGAAAGTGTGCACAGCAAAGTATAGGTCCAAAAATTGCTTCCAGTTCTTAATCTGTTGTGCCATTGGTTATGGGAGATTTGGAGGTCTCAGCTTTGTTGCTTCTCCTTTTTCTCCTGTTCATTAATCTGCTACTAGACTCCAAGGAGAACAATCTGATGCGAAGCCTTACTCCATATTTTGTCATCATTTAATCTAAAATTCAAACAGGCATTTTTTCTCCTACTTCCAAATATCTCAGTTTCTTTGCAATACTTCCACAGAAGCAGCATGCCAGGTTATTTCTCTCCTTGTGAACAAATATCAAGAGAAGTTTGAGATGCAGCTGTCATGTAGCATTAAAAAAGAACCATACTGCAAGGCAACGTCTACACTAGGGAAAAAAAAGTCAGCTTCATAGAAGAAAACATTGTCCAATACTTGCCTCTTGCTCCTCTGAAAAGGATTTTGTAGTGCTTCTCTAGCCGCTTTGCCATGTAGTTAGCATTCAGTATAGCAATCTCAGAAGCATGTTTCAGACCCTTTGCTCCCATTGTCTGAAAGAGGAATAACATGAAGAAACAGATCTAAAACCACTCCCGAGTAAGGTAAGTGTGCTCTTGTGCTGGCAAGCACGACAGACAACAGTGCCTTAATGCGTCTGGCTAGTTTTAAGACAGTCACACTGCTATTACACTTTGCCACATGCTACACTCGCAGAAAAGCACTGGGTGTTGCTTGAGAGCAACTCTGGCATGCACAGCTTATGAGACTGCTTACCGTATTACAGGTTTTGCTTAAAGTCCACAAGTGAACAAGCCAAACCTTTCCTCAAACTGAGAAGCTCTGAAGCGAACAGAACAAAGTGAGCAGAACTCAAGCATTTATCAGCACGCTTGTAAGAAAGAACTGCACACTCTGCCTGTCACCATCCTTACCCGCAGGGAAAGAACATCCAGACAGCTGCCCAAAAAGCTATGTGTGCTGTCTGTACAGATTAACCCAGCAACTCAAGCTCTGCTCGCTGCTGTCATGTCACAGATGATACTGTGCATTAACAAAGACTGGAACCAAATGAACACAGGTACTTATTTCTCTGTTAAAGCACTGCAAAAGGACAGTGCTGGAACTGAGCTCTGACTGCATTTCTTAACACTTAAGCTGGCAAAGGAGAAAGCCGAAACAGCCATCAAGGTAGCCCCTTTAGATGGGACAGCATAAACAGATGGCATTTTGCATTGTGAAGGAACAGCTTCACTTAAAAATTTACTACAGTTTAAATACTCTGTGATTGATAGGAACCAGCTTACAGTCACAAGCAATTTTTACCCACAGCTGAAAAGCCACCATGGAAGTTGTACCACCTCATATTTGCTCATTTCAAATTCCAGAAGAGCTGGTTTCCCCAGGAGTGGAAGTTTCCATGGTTAGGGTATCAAACTGGCTACAGGGTGCTCTGAATGACACTGCCCTTAAGTTCACCATTCCAAGCCTGCCTCACTGACAGCTTTCAATGTTGCTTAAGAGTCCCAACACACCCTCTTCTCAAATAGAATTTGACTCTACACTCATGTCTGTCGGCTGACTACCTCCATATATGTAACCAAACATTTTCAGGCTTATCGCTAAATTGCAAGGCATTAAAAAAATTGCATAGAACATGATCAAGTTGTTGCACATCCAAAGCCAAAACTAAGTTCAGTTTTCAAATTCTGTAAAATCCACTGGAATTCAGGTTCTTATTAAAACAGATTTTGGAAAGTTAAACATTACATACAGGTCAAGTATAACAATACCGCAGCATACAACCAAAAATATTCTTGGAAGAACAGTAATTACCAAGCAGCTTTTAAACATGGAAAGTTTAACGTCCAAGCCAGTGGAGGGGCAAGCCTGATTGCAGCTTTCTGCCTTGTGTCCACTTGTCTCAAGAATTATTACAGACAAGAGACAGAAGAATAAGCAGGCTGCATAGATGCAACAGTTGTCCTGCCCTCCTATTGCAGCAGATGGCAATGGCTGTTTGTGGCGGTTTGCTCCCCCTCCTTTGACCTCTTTCAAGTGATAACTACCTGTGGCTGTGGTGATAGATGCATCTGATAGATGTGTCTGGTCGTGAAGGATGCACCCACTGGATGTGTGGGGGGACAGATAACAATACAATACCCAAGGGCTATTGTGGAATGTGCCCACCTAAGCACAGTGGTCAGTATGCAAATATGACTATGAGCCAATTATCTTACCCCCATAAATAGTGAGCAGCCCAAGAGCCCTTTGAGCTCTCCTGCACGGCAGCGGGCTGCACGCCAGGATCTCCCCTTGAGCAGGGACGCCTCTCAAGGTTACTGCTCGAGGTTGAGAGATTCCTTACCACAACAGATTCTCGGTAAGTGACTAACAGCACGCTAACTTGGAAATCTTAGCTAAGTGACATAAAGGATTAACTGCGCATGTATAATCCTTTAGGCATAAACCGTTGACCAAGTCTGGGACTAGGATTGGATCCAGCCGCACCTAGACTCCTCTCTGAGGGAGTTTAGAAAGCAAGGGGATCTTTTCTGAACCTCATGACTCAACGGGAGGGTCTCCCTGACAGTCTTGTCTGACCCTGTCCTCTGTGCAGTAAATAACAAAGTGTACCTTGCCATCGAATCTCAAACTATTGTCGCAGTTACCACTGAACTTTGTTAACTCACTGTTTTACACCAATAAACCACATTATTTTTGCCTCCCTCTCACTCCATCCGTGACACTGTTCTATTGTCCTACTGGAAAACGAGGAGGTTCCAAGGATGTACATAACCTATGACCATGCTGTAGTCATATGCACTTCAGTCTGTGCAAACATCTTATGACGAGTTGCTCTGAAACCTCTTATGTGGTTCCAGTGGTCTCCAGGCTTGCTGAAACAGAAACATATCCTCAGCTGATACTCCTTACAAAAGTTTACACACCTTGATATACACCCAGGAAATTGGCAATATAGCACTGGAACCCCAAGGTGCAGCACTGACAGTACCCAAAGGACATGCATCCTTGTCCGGCTGTATTTTGATGACAGGGTGGGTAGGCAAGTAGGGAGCCAAATGTTTCTTCCTAAAACAAAAACACCGATTTTAGAACATAAATGTGTGTTCCCGTGTTACCGTTGCTGGACAGTTTCAGCAGTAGCTTCTCTTCACCTTCCTTACAAACACATCCTCCAGGAAGACTGGTCTATATCTTCTTCAACAGAAAGATTATTAACAAAACTGATGACAATGGAGGATGGCACTCAGTTTTCAACTTATCACAAGATATTCATGCAGCTATCCAAACAGTTTCTTTTTTTTTTTTTTAAGAGTAAGATTATTTTCTTTTAAAGGAATATGATTGCTGTATAGGATTAGATGCACGTAGTTCATGTACCACTTCTGCGTTCTGGACTATGTACAGTATCAGCCCTCAAAGTCCACAGATTATCTCTGCATTTACTCAGAGAACAGACTGTTGCATGGAGTCTACCATACACACTAAAGGGCCAACATGAAAGTTGGGGTTTGGGAATACACGTGAACCTCACCATTGATGAGATCAGCACCTGACTATCCTGGAGAAGGACAAAAGTCTACAAACAACAGCACACCTCTCCCATTCATGGCTCTGTACTTGTGAACTGCCAACCAAGAATCACTATGGGATTTTTTAATTATTTTTTTTTAGAGAAAAGGCTAATAAAGAGATACCCACACTCCAATTGGCCCCATTCCAGGCCCTCCTCCTCCATGGGGAATGCAAAAGGTTTTGTGAAGGTTTAAGTGAGAGACATCAGAGCCGTAATCTCCAGGACGACACAGACCCACCTGCGAAGGGAATAGTATTCTTCAGATGCCATTTTAAGACCTATTACTTCATTCAACAAAAATAGGTTGAACAAAATGTTATATATTTTCCTAGTTTTCTTTAATGCATCATAAACAAGAATCAATGCAAACAATTCTTTTGCTTTAGGAATTCTTATTCATGTCTGTAAGAATGTCTTTGACAACTATTAGGCAGACTAAGCCAGTTTTAGTGAAAAACTCATATATAGTACAACATACTTCAGGGCAAAATCAGATGAAAGAGAATAATTTTCACCATCTAATTTTTATTACTGTTCTTGGAAACCTCACCTCCTCCCCCAAACACTGTGCCATCTTGTGAGGAAGCTGTGCTATGATCTGGACTGAGTACTGCTGTGATATTTTTATTCCAAGGAAACATACGCTCCCAGTTGTAATAAATCTGCCTAGGAGATTTTGTACCTGGGCATTCATATTTGCTCCATCTAAGTAAACCTGGCCTCCATGTTTGTGAATCAGGTCACACACATCTCCAATCTCCTCTTCAAACACACCATTGGTGGACGGGTATGTGATCATGATGGCTGCCAAGTTCTCTTTGTGCTTGTCCACCTGGTGGCAGGGAAGGGGAGAGAAAAAAGGGTCACTGAGGCTCCTAAAGCTTCTTAAAAGAAGATTTTTACAGAAACATGTAATTAAGGTCATCAGGTGTTTTACATGTGAGAAGCAAGTCTATCAGCAAGGTAAGTCTAAGTCATTTACAGTCAGCAAAAGATACCGGGCTCTTTTCTTTGGCAATACCTATGGAAAAAGAGTGTTTTCTCAATAAATCAGAACTTCAAATCAGGGAAGAAAGCACGGTATTAAAAGATGTATGTGTAATAGTCACTTCTGGGACCTTAAGACAAGCCAAGTGAAACATCTGGCCTTCGAGGTAATGTGATCTAATGACCATCCCCCTATACTTTAAGCAATACAGTTCTATGACTACCATAAAACTTGCTCAAATATGTGTTTTTGGAAATGTGTCTTGCTAATCCCTTGGATTCCCAAGATTCACCTGCAGGCAATCTACTCAAAAAAGTGAAAAAGTTGCCTAGCAACACCTTCCCCAGCAGAGGTGGGCTTGAACTTCGCCAAGCAAAGGCTAACGTGCAGTTTCAGGTGCTTCACACTCATGAACGTGCTGCATTCATTTCAAGTACTAGATGTAGACCAAAAAGGCCTGCTATAAAAAAGCCTACGGTGTAGAAAGATTCTCTGAGCCCCTCCTACACCAAAGGTCCTGAAATTAAAAGAAATCTCACAAGTGTCACATGGCTAGCATCTGAGTGAGCAAAAAAGGAAAGAATTACTTATCCTTTTCAAGCAGGTATTCACTATTACTGCCCCATTTTCTCTTAAAGAAAAATCTGATTCAGCTGCCAACACGATTACCTGTAGAGGAGAAGGAGTGTTCCTGCCTTGAAAATTAAAGATAAATACTCACCATTGCTTTTAAATGGGATATATCAATGCTCCCATTTTTATCCACTTCAATTGGCTGAATCTTCATCCCTGCCATTTGTGCACTTGCTGGATTTGTACCATGAGCAGATTTAGGAATAAGGCAAACCTTAGAAGGGAAAAAGAAGCAGGGGCTAAAGTACTGTTAGTTAAAGTCTTACAGCACTATGGTCTACGCTCAGCTACAACTCATTATCAAAGTTTTCAAAAGGGATCCCAAGGGAATGTTTACCGGCAAATTGCCACTTGTACTGAAGGATGCAACTCAATTTTCTTTGAAGAAAATCCATTCAAATATCAGCATCTAACTACCCCTTAGGACAATAAAGTTTAATCTGCTGCATAAATCATATTTAGGGTTGCAGTTCCACAATATTATCTCAGATATACAATTTAAAATCCTTTTCTCTCCCCTCTCCCTTTTTTTAAAAGACTAATTTTTTTTACAGTAATCAGTCTCCATATGTGCAATGACTTGAAAGGAAAAACTATCTAATTCCAACTTTCCACTACGTCTTCAGCTGACTTCGACAGCATTTTCTTCTGTATTCTACTCAAAACAAAAATTGACTGAAATATTTTGGCTATAGCTAAGAAATTTCAGACAGCTACTTACATGTTCTATACACTTCATTTAAAAGGAAAAAAGAGAAGCACTTTCACTTAGATAAATATAGGTTCTTGTTAGTGATAGTTAGGGAAATGGAGCTCAGGATATTTCCAGACATTTGCTAGGAACTCCAACCTTTCTAAAAACAGTAAATATACCTTCTCTAAAAAAAAATCCTTTGCTTCTATTCAGTAAGGATATTGAAACATTTGTCTATTATGATTCTCTTGGAAGGATTAATTTAATTAAGTTTATCAAGTAAGTTAAACTTAGCTGCATTAAATAACCGACAGTAGGGTACTTTTTCACGAGAAACTGCACGATGGTCTCTACCTCATGTTCCCTAGAGATGCTGAGACAAATGTTAAAAGCTGTTCCAAGGAACTGGCACATCCATCTCAGCACCTGGACATTTGCTCCTCTTGCAATGAACTGTCAATATTTTTCCTGCGTGGCTCTGCTGAAAGGAACCCCAAGGATCCCAGTCCCAGTGCTGGGAAGCTCTGTGGCACGTCTGTAGTCATTTTAGCTGCATAGCAGAAATGTACAGTGAGTCTAGATTGCCACCCAGTCTTGCTGGGTTGCACCTGCAGCTGCTGGGTACAGAAGTTATTGATCAGGCAACAAAGTGGACGGATGCAAGCTGTCAGTTAATGTTGATGCTTTTTTAACACGAGAGGGCAGCAAATCCAAATGAGGCCAACTGCAAGAAGCATGATTTGCTTGCTGGTTTACTTACTTTCTCCAGCCCAGGAGAAAAGGTCACTTCAGTTGCAAGGTCAACATTTTGTGGACTTTCTTCTTCTCCCCCCCCCCCCCCCCCCCTTCTCTTTTCTCTTTTCTTTTTTTTTCCCCCAAGATTATCTTGATTTTAGTACAACATTTGAAATATTAAGTGTGAGTAACTGCCAGCAGCCCATGGGCTCTCTCTTCTGTGCAGTTAACCTCTGGCTATTTCTGAGCATAGAAGGGCCATAGACACTCACAGAAGCCCAAGGATCTTACACAAAGCAAGAGAAACAGCAAAGTATAAATGAATAATCAGAAGACAACTGTACAAGGAATAAAATTTCAACCTAATTTCACTTCCCACTGAGTGTTTTCCTACTCGCAAAACAAAGCTTGGATTTGTAAAGAGCGGCTGATCTCCAAGAAGTTTGAGGTCATCTGGATGCAACAAAGAAACAAAGAACAAGACAATACTCACTACTGATTTTTAGGAAGTTTCCTCATGCAGAGGTTATAGTTTCCAGGAGGTCGGGACAACGACCCTTCTGTTTTGAAAAGGCAAATGAGTTCCAAAGCCAAGTGTAAAACCAGGTTCAGAAAATATGGATATTATTGCACTAAGGACTTTTTTCCTACCGTTTAAAGCCAACTCCGTGAGTGTGTGAAAGAGGAAGATCTAACTAATCTCAGACTTCCAAGAAGTTTTTGACGTGGTCCCAAAAAATATTCCTATACTAGTAAGAACCCACAGTACTGAGTAATAGCATTCAAAACAGAATATACTGGAGCCAGACAGATCTAGAATATTATGCAAGATAACAAATCTTAACAACACACAACAATCCCAGGATCATAGTTTTGAACTTACCGCCACTCAAAACATCTTGCAGTGCATTAAAAACTAGAAAGGAAATAGAGAACAAAGAAAAAGGAGCACAGAAGTTCTGAGGATATCCTAAGGTATGAGCTGGCCTTTTTGAGAAGGATGGACAAATAACTGGAATCCAACTAGGAAGACAGAAATTAGGATGGGTAAGGATATAATAAAAATATCAGAATTAACACATGATATGCCAACTGTGATGAGGGAAGAAGTCTTTCAAGAGTGAGAGGGTAATAAATGAAAATTGTAAGATGCCAAGTTAAAAAAAAAAATAAAAGGAAGTGTTTCTTATAAAGAAATATGATTATATTGATAATGGGTGACAATTATATAATAATGGGTGATGAAGCCACAGAACATTTTCTCCAAGGTACTGTAAATATCAGAAGCTTTCTCAGAAGAGGTCAAGTGATCAGATTGAATTGTAAAAAAATGCATAAGCAGTGCCCTTGGATTCCTTTGGATCAGTAAGTTCCCAAACCACAGATATGTAGAAGGTGGGGCCATGGGCTGGGTAAGTATCATTTTTTACGCTTGATTTGTCCTTGTACTCCTTGTTGTAAGAGGAGTCTATCAGTCTGCTATTGACCACTGTAAGACTGGATGCTACGACTGACAGACTTTTGGTCTGGGCTAATCCAGCTGTTCTTATATCACAAACATGCAATCACCTCTCCAAAATGAAACTTGCTACCACTAACTTCTCACATTTACATATTTCAACCTCTTTCACTTCCAGTTAAACTTACACCTAAATCCCTATAATTAACACAGCCTTTCTTCCAGGCATCACAGATTGTTCAGAAAGCACCTAAAGGAACAAGATTACTTTCAGAATTTTCAGCTATAACTGCCTGCCATTAAATGCCAATAAAGAATTCTCTTTAATAGAAAATTAGAATTAAAAATTCTATTAAACGTAGTGTACTAGTAGGGATGATTCCTCTTTGGGGTTAGCTACAATTTTATCACCTCTCAGGTTTATAAGAACACTCTTTTGTCAGGTTACAATTGTACAGCTGAGAAGTTACTCCCTGAAGTCAAAGTTTCAGGTAGTACAGAAGAGAAAACAAATCAAGCCTTTATAAACTCCATCCAGTGTTACCAACTGAAAATGATCCTCAGTGAATCAAAACTGATTTGCATTATTCATCTACAGTTTTTGTGGCCCTTGTGAAGCAAAGTTACTTCCACATACCCTACAGAAGTTAATTTGAAACAGTTTGAATGCACAAGAACTGGATGAACCTAGAGACTTCTGTGGGTAGCTACCAAGGCATACCAGAGGCTTGTCTGCTTCTCCTGTCAGGATTGGCTATACTGGGAACCAACTTCCACTATAAGCAGTGTAAGTTTTAGGTAATCAGTTCTTGTTCCCTTTGTATCTGAAAAAAGCTGGAGAAGGAGTATCATACCACCTTGAAAAAGGAAAAAACTGTCATTACCAATTTTCTTCTGAGGCATGGACGTCTGGGCCTAGATCCATCTCAGTGAAGATCTGAATCACTGTTTCACATTAATGAGTAGCCCCTGTGATGGCTTCAATGGTTAGGTCCCTGCCTTGATCACAAGCCCATTTGTAGGTTTTAGGTCTTTCCCTAAATGTCCTGATGATTCATGGGCTCACCGAGTTATGAATAACTCATGCTTAAATTCCCAGTCCAGGTCTACCTGAGTCACTTCAATTCTGGCAGCCTGGTCTACCTGCTCATTGTTTCAGTGTTCTTCAGTGCTGCTGCCCTTGGGCTTGTGAGCATCTGTATGACACGTACCTTTACAGTAATGCTTTCTACCCGGGCAGCAATGTCTTGCCAGAAGGCAACCCTGTGCTGCCAGTTGGTCTGTTTCCAGTCATGCGGCCACCCTCACAGGGCATTTGCCACCATCCATGAGTCAGTATTGACATAGAGTACTGGCTGCTTTTCTCATTCAGCTACCTCTAGGGACAGCTTCTGCAAACGGGCTTGACTTGCCTTCTCCTTCAATGGCTTTCACAACTTGTGTAGGACTCTACACAGCAGCCTTCCACTTCTGATGGTTTCCTACAACACAACAGGATCCACTGGTAAACAGACCATACTGCTTTTCACCTTCTGGTAACTCATTTCTTGCACATGAGTCACCTCCTTGAGTGATGCTTGAGTGATCTGAAATTTATGCCTTCTGATGAGTCCATAATCTCTTCCAGGATTCCTGGGCAGCTGGGGTTCCCCATCCCAGCCTGTTGCATGACCAATGATACCCACTTACTCTAACACAGCATCCTTTGAACAGCCGGTACAGCACAGGCAATCATGGTGTGAAGAAGAGCTGTGCTTTTGTACCAACAACTTCTAAAGCAGATCAGCCCCCCTTGTACACTGCTAGTATCTTTTTTTCAGTCAGAGTGTAGTGGGCCTTGGATCCTCAACAGCCCCAGCTCCAAAACCCTAAAGTCTGACCTTGTATTTCTCCAGGTGTTTTCTGTCAGAGGCTCCAGCTGAGGCCATGCTCCCTGGCCTGCAGCATAAAGTACATTTTCTCACAGCAGGTCCCATCTGGATGGACTCCAGGGCTACTGCATGAACTATCTTCTCTTTGATCTGTTCAAAGGCCTATTGTTGCTCAGGGCTCCACTCAAAACTGTTCTTCTTTAGGGTCACTCAACAGAGATGGCTTACAAGCTGATTGTAACCTAGCATGCACATGCATTCTCCAGTAATCCACAATGCCTAGTCAAGCCTGTGTTCCTCTCTTGTTAGCTGGTGAGGACATAGTTTTTTTCTTATTGATTGCAGTCCCAAGGGTGTGACAATGTCCATCTTGCTGTTTTAGTCCCAAGAACTGTATTTCTTGTGCAGGTGCTTTGAACTTGCTTTGGTTTTACGGCAAAAGCACTTTTCTGAATGATCTCAATTATTCTTCTCGCCTTCTCAAATCCTTCCTCTGCTGTGTTGCCTCATACAAAGATGTCGTCGGCATATTGCAGGTGTTCAGGGGCTTCACCTTGTTCCAGTGCAGTCTCTTATCAGTCAAAGACTGACAGGTAGGTAGGGCTGGTATATCGGTCACCCCGCCACATGAAAGCAAACTGTGGCCTGCACTCTGCTGCCAAAGGGATCAAGAAAAATGCTTTGGCAATATCAATTGTGGCATACTCCTTGGCCACCATTGACTCTGGTTCATATTGGAGTTACAGCTTGTCCCACACGGCAGCACTCAATGGTGGCATTAATTTGCTTAGGTTGTGATAGTCCACTGCTAAACCTCCACCCTCTGTCAGTCTTTTGTACTGGCCTTCTAGGAATATTTAAGGGTTATTAAGTCTTGCTTATCACTCCTTGGCTCTCCAATAGATGAAGCAACTTACGGATGGTAACCAGGGAGTCTTGGCTGGTGCAATACTGCCACTGGTCATGGTAGTAACCACCACCTGTTGTTCTTTGTCATGCAGCAACCCTACAACGGAGAGGCCAGGCAAGGTAGAGAGTTGTTTAATCTTCTTTGTGTCCACTGTGGCCACAACAAAGGCCCACTGGTACCTTCTTGGGTCCTTGAAATACCCTCTGCTGAGGTAGTCTATGCCGAGGGTGCATGGAGACGCCAGGCCATCACGATAGAATGTTTCTGCCATTTGTCCCCTGTTAGGCTCACCTCAGCCTCCAACATAGACAACTGTTGGCATCCTTCTGTCACTCCACAAATCCAGATGGGTCCTGCCCCTCCTACCCTGATGGCATTACAGTACACTGTGTACCAGTATCCACCAAAGCATTATACCCACATGGATCCAATATGCCAGGCTATTGAGTCCATACAGTCCATTAAACTTTGTTATCCCCTTCCTCTGCTTAGCCAGAGGCAGAGAGCCTTTACTCCTGGTTGTAGTATTCACGCTCTGACTCACGTGGTGTCAGACCAGAAGTCCCTTCACCAAACTCAGGAGGAGAGGCATTTTCAACCGTTATACTGTGTCTGGGGGACTGCTGGTTGCTTTCCACTGTCTTAGAATCAACTGGAGCAGCAGCCTTCTTGGTTAGTCCCTTCTTAGTGGCTGTCTTCCCCTGCATTTCAAGTACATGGTCTTCTAGCTTCAAGGTGAGTGCACTGTCCGTCTTCCTCATGTCCTAGCCCAGCCACACAGGAAGAACTAGAGGCTGCCCAGATGCGTGCGCCTCGGCCAACTCAGAATGAGAAGTGGAGGGATTCTCTTTGAAACACCCTGGAACCAGCAAGACAATCTCTCCACAGTTGGTATCTCAAAATGTGGCCAGTCCATCATCACCAATGAGTTGTTGTATGACACATGCATTTTCCACAAACCTGCTCTGCATAGCCCATGTGTACTGGATGTCATGAAGATCTGTGGAGACCTATTTGTTGCCCAGGTCACCATAGACCCCCTCCACCACTGCTAATTCTCTTAGATACTGAACACCTTTCTCAGAAGGGGTTCAACTGCCTCAGTAATTGACAAGATCACCCTTGAAAGGACACCTCACACTCAACAGGAACCACCTCCAGAGGCTGCAGATTGTCAACTTCTGATTTCTTTGTTGATTCCCTGGTCCCTACCAAGGGATCCCAGCTGCTGCGCTTCCTACCCTCAATTCATGATTACCACCTCCAGCATCTCAGCATCTGAGCAACCAGGTAGCAATATGTTTGCCTGCTTGGAAGTCGTAATTTTTCTGCATATCTTGGAGCTTGCTCAGGGTTAGGGATGGGGTGGTTTCTGCCTCTTGGAGGACTTCTATCACTTCCTCCTTATAGTTCCTTGCCAAAGAACCAGCTTCCTGATCAGAGCCTTCCTCCTCCTCCTCCTTAACTAATTGGTGGTACAGTCCTCCACTGCTAGTGCTTCCTTTTTACTACCGGGGCAATCACTATGGTTGAGGTTTGGGTCTCTATCTCAACCATTGTGTCCTTAGAAGTAGAGGCCCACTTTCCCCTGCTGCTGTGACAGTGCTAGACAGAGTCCCAACAGGCACAGGCCATGCCCCAAAACAGTGCTAGGAGGTGCTGGATCTCATTGGGGTAAGCAGGGCACCTTTCCATCAAGTGGTGTGCCAATTCAATGGGATTGCATGCCTGTTCAGGTGTAAAATCCCAGGTTATAGAGGGGATAACAGCCCTAAGCACCTGCCCAAACCCTCCTACACACCCTGTCACCCAGGGATCAACTCCCTCTGGGCATGTTTCTCTGTCAGCTTGACAAGCTGTTTACTCTTACCCCAGGACCAAACCAGGTCCCACATACCCAACAATAAGCCAACAATGTTAGATAATAGGATGAAATATCTTATGTAAGGATGCACAAAAACCTCAGGAGCCCATGCAAAAGAGCTGGACACATCAACCCTGGAGAAGAAGGGGGTGTAATCCCTTGTTCTCTCCACTAGGTAGCTCATGCAGCACAGGAACAGCATCACAGCCAGGGCTGTACGCCAGTCCAGGCATACAGCCATTGCTTTTATCAAAATGTTTCCAAGCACAGCGAAATACGTTGATAAGCAGCACAGTAAACAGCAAGAGCTGAAAGCAGCCATTAAAAAGCCCTAGACTCTAATACACAGTAAAGCAAGCAAGCTCTGTGACCCACACAGGAGCCTGAAAATTAACAAATTAACATGCTCAGATCAAAACTGTCATTACCTCAAGCCCCAAGCTGGGTGCTAAAAAGGGCTATCATGAATTGACCTGACCAATGGCCAAACACCCACACAGCTGCTCACCCACTCCCATCTCCCATGGGACAAGGAGAAAATAGAAGTAAGGTGAGAAGACTCATGGATTGAGAGAATGACAGTTTAACAGGGAAAACAAAAACTGCATGCGCAAGCAAAGCAAGAAAAGGAATTAATTCTTTACTTCCCATGGCCAGGCAGATGTCCAGCCACTTCCTGGAAAGCAGGGCCCATGTAATGGTTGCTTGGGAAGAAAAATGCCATAACCATGACCTTCCTCACTTTGTCCTCCTTTCCCTGAGCTGTTATTGCTGAGCATGCCATTATATGGCATAAAACACCCCTTTGGTCAGCTGGGGTCAGCTGCCCTGGCCGTGTCTCTCCCAGCCTCTTGCCCACTCCCAGCCACTCCCTGGGGGTAGGGGGGAGGCAAGGGGCAGGGTAGGGCAGAGTGGGGAAAAGAGAAAGCTTTGACACTGTGCAAGCACTGTTCAGCAATAGTCAAAACATCCCTGTGTTATCAACACCGCTTTAGTCACAAAGCCAAAGTCCAGCACCATATGGGCTGCTATGGAGAAAGTTAATTAACTCCATCCCAGACATATCCGGTACAATCACCCATTGAGGGAGTCCCCTTTCCTCATTCTCACTGTCTGTAAAGTAAAAAAAGACTTTTAAGATGGTATCCATGGTCCTCAAGGGAAGCAGGGAATACTGGAAGTTTGGCAACGATGAGGATATACAACCTAATTTCTCTCTAGGTGAGTCCCAGCAGCTGAATCAACTCTCCTTTCTCCACTTCCCACCCAAAGCTCTTCCCCATGCGACTGCTGGCACTTACAGTTCTATGACGTTCTCCTTTTGCATTTAAATAAGCTTTGATTGCAGCCAAACCTGCGTACTCTCCTTGGGCTCCGCTGCAAGAGGAACACAAACCCTGTTACACAAGTGCACAAACCAGAAGGTGCCAGCTCTCTACTGAAAACTTCAGAATTGTCCAGCCCTAATCCTTCTCAATGGCTTCAGGCAAGTGTTAGCAAATTAAAAGCAGCACATCCCATGGATTAAATTACAAATGGACAAGGATTAATTAACAGCTCTTGCCTCTTTTGCAAACAGTAGATGAAAAAAGTTATGCCATTTTATGTGCTTACACTATGATGTTAAATCCTTTTGGTGACTAAGTTGATCCCCATTTCTGCACCGAGCAGGGGACTATGTGCTTGACTACAGAAAGACAAAATAATACCAACTTGTGTAGTAAATAAAGCCTATGCAGTGAAACGTAAGAACTCTTTCAGTCACATCCTAAGTGTAGAGCAAGTGCTCACTGCTCATTTTGTATCAAAACTACTGATGGACATGAACAGGCTGCAGCTGTGCTCATTCAGCTCTGCTTTATTTACTTCAGTGACCATGCAGACCTTAGGCATTCTTCAGTCAAACCTAGTATTACCTACTGCATCAAATATCAGTTTCAATAATTATATAGTTACCAGCTGATACAGCTTATTCCTATTTCAAATCTTTAATTTTAGCTCATAGAAGGGTATCAGTAACACCACCATTTTAAGCAAGCAATGGTGGAGAAACCATCCTTTATAGAGAGGAAAACGTGGTACTAAAGATTAAAAGAATAAAAAAGACCAAATCATTGAACTTTTAGAAGAGATGAGACAAAATAAGATTCTGCAGTATTGAAAAAAAATCTTGTTTTCATAACCTTGCTAACGCTTCTCTTTGTCAAATTCAACTTTAGCATCTTCTTCCATTTTTGGCTTGCAAATTTTCTTTAGAGATAAGTATTTGGAATCATGTTAAGGCGCAAATGTTCAGAAAAAAATTCCTACCTGTTTGGTTGGAAGGAGATTTTGTCATAGCCAGTAATCTCACATAGGTCCTTCTCTAAATCCTTGAAAAGCTGCTGATACCCTTGAGCTTGATCCAGGGGCACAAAAGGGTGGATGTTGGCAAATTCCTTCCATGAAATAGGCTATTAGAAAAAAACAAAACAAAACATGTGCTGCAACAATAAGTTCTGCAGACAACTCTGTTTTGTTGTTAAACTCTATGAAGGAAAGAAGCTGCCCTGTGCTCAAGTAACAATCAAACATTTCTTGTGCAGCAGGACAAGTTCCCAGCTTCATTGTAGAATGTGGCCTGGCTGAACAGAGAGCTTTGTCTGGAACTCAGGAAAAAAAAGAGAGTTTATGACCTTTGGAAGAAGGGGCAGGCAATTCAGGAGGACTACAAGGATGTTGTCAGGTTATGCAGGGAGAAAATCAGAAGGGCCAAAGCCCAGCTAGAATTTAATCTGGCTACTGCCATAACAGACAATAAAAAATGTTTCTCTAAGTACACTGGCAATGAAAGGAGGGCTAAGGAGAATCTCCATCCTTTATTGGATGTGAGGGGAAACAGAGTGACAAAGGATGAGGAAAAGGCTGAGGTACTTAATGCCTACTTTGCCTCAGTATTCAACAGCAAGACCAGTTGTTCTCTGAGTACCCATCCCCCTGAGCTGGAATACAGGGATTGGAAGCAGAATGAAGCCTCCATAATCCAAGGGGAAATGGCTAGCGACCTACTACACTGCTTAGACACATGCAAGCCTATGGGGCCACATGGGATCCACCCAAGGGTACTGATGGAGCTGGCGGGAGAGATCACCAAGCCACTTTCCATCATTTATCAGCAGTCCTGGCTAACCAGGGAGGTCCCAGTTGACTGGAGGTTAGCAAATGTGATGCCCAACTACAGGAAGGGCTGGAAGGAGGGTCTGGGGAACTACAGGCCTGTCACTACAGACCTTGGTGCCAGGGAAGGTTATGGAGCAGATCATCTTGAGTGCCATCACGCAGTATGTCCAGGACAAGCAGGTGATCAGGCCCAGTAAGCATGGGTTTATGAAAGGCAGGTCCTGCTTGACTAGCCTGATCTTCTCTGACAAGGAGACCTGCTTAGTGGATGAGTGAAAGGCTGTGGATGTTGTCTAACTAGACTTTAGCAAAGCCTTTGACACTGTTTCCCATAGCATTCTCCTGGAGAAACTGGCTGCTCAGGGCTTGGATGGGTGTACTCTAAATTAAATCCAGTTGGCGTCCTGTTACAAGCAGTGTCCCCCAGAGCTCAGTTTTGGGGCCAGTTCTGTTTAACGTCTTTATCATTGATCTGGATGAGGGGACTGAGTGCACCCTCAGTAAGTTTGCAGATGACAATAAGTTGGGTGGGAGTGTTGATTTGCTTGAGGGTAAGAAGGCTCTGAAGAGGGACCTGGATAGGCTGGATTGATGGGCCGAGGCCAACTGTATGATGTTCAACAAGGCCAAGTGCCAGGTCCTGCACTTTGGTCACAACAACCCCACGCAATGCTACAGGCTCGGGGAAGAATGGCTGAAAGCTGCCTGGTGGAAAAGGACCTGGGGGTGTTGGTTGACAGCCAGCTGAATACGAGCCAGCAGTGTGCCCAGGTGGCCAAGAAGGCCAATGGCATCCTGGCTGGTATGAGGAAACGCGTGGCCAGCAGGGGTAGGGAAGTGATTGTGCCCCTGTTACACTCGGCACTGCTGAGGCCGCACCTTGAATCCTGTGTTCAGTTTTGGGCCCCTCACTACAAGAAGGACATGGAGGTGCTGAAGTGTGTCCAGAGGACAGCAACAAAGCTGATGAGGGGTCTGGAGCACAAGTCTGATGAGAAGCAGCTGAAGAAACTGGGGTTGTTTAGCCTGGAGAAGAGGAGGCTGAGGGGAGACCTTATCGCCCTCTACAACTGCCTGAAAGGAGGCTGTAGTGAGGTGGGTGTTGGTTTCTTCTCCCAAGTAACAAGTGATAGGATGAGAGGAAATGGTCTCAAGTTGCATCATGGGAGGTTTAGATTGGATAGCAGGAAAATGTTCTTCACCAAAAGGGTTGCCAAGCACTGGAAGGGGCTGCCCAGGGAAGTGGTTGAGTCCCCATCCCTGGAGGTATTTAAAAGATGGGTAGATGTGGTGCTTAGGACCATGGTTTCGTGGTGGACATGCCAGTGTTAGGTTAACAGTTGGACTTGATGATCTTAAAGGTCTTTTCAAACCTAAATAATTCTATGGTTCTATGATTTCCAGTAACATTTTTTTTTTAACATTCAGAAGATGCTTAAAAATCCTCAGTTTCTCTTTCTAGGTCACCTATCCTTATGTAGAACTGTGGGATCACAGGGCAAACAGACGAGTCATGTGGAATAGTACGTAATGTTCACATTGTTTCACACAGTTTTGTTGCTATCCATTTTAATTAGAAGGGAAAATACAAGACAGAAAACAGTGAAGGGAGAAGACATAGAGAAGGCAGGGAAAGAAAGGGGACAAAGGAAACCTAGTGGAAGATCAAAGCAAGAAGCCAATAGGGAGAGAGTAGAGGAAGCTCATTCAGAGCCAAAAAGTCATTTGGTACCCAAACAGCCTGGCTAAGGCTCTGCTTCATTTGCTACTAGCTAGAAAAATGAGGCTATCTGGGGACTCCAGCTCCCCACCTGGGGAAAAGGAGTGCTATCTGAAGAAACAGCAAACTGACAAAGCAGCATGAATTGCCATTGCCACCTGACTCTTTCCATATTTCTGAGGATTTGACTGTAAGATTTGTAAAGCAGACAGAAGTTATGTACTGCAACATTGCATGAGGGAACCGGACTGTGATGCCTAATTCCAAAAATTTTTTTTTTTTTTTCCAGAATGGAGGCTTCAAAGGCACTCACTCTCCTGCTGTTGCTGCACTCCTACTGTGCTTTTCAGAGCTTTTTTCATAGTGGAAAAAGGAGCTGAATTTTTCAGCTGCTTCTGAAACTGGCTCCTCAGCTGGAGTACTAGACCAGAAGCAGTCTTTATTTCTCTACAGTGATGCTGGCTAGATAGTTTACTCATGTGGGTCTCAAGTAAGACAATATTATTGCAACTTACTGCAAGTTCAGCTGAACTATTAAGCTTCATTGTGCAGGACCCCTAAAAATACAAACACATTTGTCAGTATTTATTGAAATATATAAATCTGTACGTAAGTACCTAATTTTTTCTCTTTTTGGTAAATACCTACCAAAGGAATCATGCTGTGTACAAGGGAAATATCTTTGTTTTCTAATCTTTTCATGTACCGCACGATATTTGTCTCAGAGTGATAGCTGGAGAACACAAAATGTCGTGTTAAGGCAAGCAGATTAGCTATACCAGGTGGTTGATCTGTGCTCTAACATAGGAAAAGCCATAAAAAAAAGCATTAACACTGAGGATAATTTTTAATATACACTAGGTACTTCTTTCCAAATTGGTACTTTATGCTTGCTAATAGCAATGTGGATGAAAAAAGGCTATTATCATTCATTGAGAAAGGCTATCAGTAAATATAGCCTATAAGGGCTCTAGTAAGTCTGCTGATGTAAGTCCTTGTACTTGCTTGCTTGCATACTACTAGCTTGTACAATGTAGAACATTAATGGAAAAACACATCCCCCATATGACCATGAGTATTGCTTTGCTCATGTAAAACGTGAAAAACATCTAATTCCTAATTACATGAAAAACATCTAAAGATGCTACTAAATAGATTATTTAAGAGTAACAAATGACTGTGTGAATACAGCTACAAAACAGTCCTCAACTGACTCCAGTACAGCGTTTGAAAAGAGATACTTTCAGATTCCATTAAAATATCAGATATACAGCAATTTCACAAACCTGTTGAAAACCTGATGCGTCAAGAAGTTGGAAGTTCTCTTAAATGGGGTGCTAAGGATGCCTTTGGTTTCCTCGCCCATACCCTCAGCAATTAGCTCCTTTGACACAAGAAATGTGGAGTCAAATACTTTCACTGAAATTCTTCTTTTCACAGTCAACTTTCATCAGCACTAGCTTATACTACCAGCTTACCTCAAGATTTAATCAGCCCTTTATGTAAAAAAACCCCCCACTTTATTAGGATACATACCTGAAGGTATCTAGCACAACAGCATTATATTAAAACTGGGTACAGATGTCTCAGTAGTCCTCATCTTGGAAGTATTGCTGCTAATTACTAATGACATGCAATAAAAATTCCAGTGGGAGAGAAATAATTGACCACCATGTCCTAACCCTCACAAAACAAGTAACAGCCTGGACACAAGGTGTCCAAGCTGACCGAAATGACTAAGCGTCACAATCAGAAAATGGCATTACTCAGTTACATAAATGATTGTTATCTCATACTGCCTCTCTCTTTAAGAGAGGATCTGAAATGCTTAGCATTTAACAAATGGTCAGCATATAGACACCCACTGTCCCAAGAGCAGTTTTGCTTTTTACTAAACTTCTCAATCACTCAGATAAGTTAATCTGTATGATCTATTGTCTACTTACAGCTGAAGATTCGCAACCAAAAATCCATAATATGTCATCTAGGTCTTTCTCATTTACAGTTTCATCAAGTGATACTCCAAGCTATGGATAAAAGCAACAGTAATTACTTAAAGCTCTTATCCCAGAGGCATAGTATTTTTATTCTAGTTGAGAAAAAACATTCCAGAAACACAGAGGGAAAAAAAAGAAAAGATCAACCTACCCATCAACATGTAAATGTTTCATTTTATGTAATAGATGCAGAAATTTTTTTTATTTGCATAAAAATTTCCAATTCCTACCTTTCCCCTGCTAAACCATCCAAGCCAGATGACTCACAAGCTTCAAGACTTGTGACCTCACGTGTTTCTAAGTTTTTCCATTTAATAGGAAAATTGCCCATTTTGCTCAACCGCCCCCTCCCACCATCCCATTTTACAGAACATATTAGACTTTGCTGAAAGTCCTCAGTGCCTATCAAAACGTGGTTTAGATTTCAATCTATCTTTAAACACCACCACAGGACCTGAATTCCAGAGATAAACCTTGCATTTCATCATTAAGATTTAGTCTCTCCACTCCAGCCCTTAGTAGCATATTTAACATGAAACAATTAGATAATCTATTTAAATAGGCATAATATGAAAATACAATGATTATTTCTGGAAGTTCAGTACCTTACTCAATTTCATTCTTTATATTAACTTTATAATTGATGGATATATCTGAGCAAATTACAAGAAGTCTTAAATAATTTTGTTCTGTTTAGCATGTGTAATGACTAGAAACTTAATGCAGAAAAGTCACACTACAAATTTCTGAAAGGTTTAGGGAGTTGCTTACTCTGCCATCACTATAAATCCGAAAATTTATCTGTCTAAGAGCTGCCCTGTCCAAAACCTCTTTGACTGAGCATCCACACGTGATCGTCAAGGTATCAAAGAACAGATCATGATGTAGTTTATGACCAGCTCGCCTGAGACCTATAAAAAACAGTAAGTTAATTCTATTAGCTGCATACTGCATTGCCTGCTTACACAGTACTTGCATAACACCATCAATCTTGTAAGTAAATGCTTTTACATAATAAAACAAAATATTCCCCTTGTGTACAGAGCAGCAAAATCACCAGCTTTTTAATGAAATGTCACTGTGCATGAAGTGCATCTAAATCAGATTCAGACCTAATTAAGAATGCAGACTGAGCCTAGGGAAGATCGTTCTGATACATCAAATGTGTAATATATACTGTGGCAGAATTGGTGTACGAATGCAATAAAGACAAAGTAACAAGGCTGGAAAGAAAAAAGTTATTACATAAATGGATATTAACTGTCATGGAGCTTGCCATAACAAAGTTTAGAGTCTCAGTGCTTTTCACAGCAGCAAAAGGTTTTCCAGCTAAGCTGGCAAATAAAGCATGAATAATTGTGGCAATCATTCCTCAATTCCCAGCATTCCAGTTCTGCATAGCTCCTTCTGACAGCAATGATAATCATGCCAGTGAAAAAAACCTACCAGACCACATAGTCCAGATGCAATCATTATTTTCTGCTATAGATTCTGTGCCTCTGGTCAGCTGTCAAGCTTTGGGATTTCAGTATTCATAGCAGGTATGATACTCCACCCAACTTAACTGAAACATTCCTATTTCTTTAATCTCATCTATTACTCTTTTTTTTTTGCTATGTTATTAATACTCTGTGCAGATATCTGTGTGTAAACTAGGATGGTCCAGTAAGTGAAGTACAGAGCTTGTGGCTGGAAAACGGCATTTGAATCTAGAGGCTTGCTGTGTAGTCTTCTGTTAGTTTCCCAAGAAAACAGAAGTAATGCTTGCAAGCTCGTATCACATAGATATCTAATTCTTGGATGTCACTGTCAGAAGTACACAAAAACATCAGCTATGCATTTTGTATTAAAATGTTCTCTCTAAAGTTGAGAGAACACGTTATCAGCTGGCAAAAAACTCCTAAGTTTATTTAAGAAGACATATTATTCAAGAAGGTGTAAGGATTTAAGAACAGTTTCTGCAATCATTAAATACCTTCAGCCAAGATTAGAGTAGCATTGTGCACCCGTCTTGCAATATGCTTCAATCCATCAGATCCGTGGTATATACCAAACATGGCTGCCATATTAGCTAGAAGAGCCTAGGATCCAAATACAATTTAGGACATTATTATTATGTTGTTATTGTTGTTGTTATTATTATCAAAGATTATTTCATGTTAGTTTAGTGGAAAGTTTCTTTAGCACCCGCATATCCTCAGCTGATGTTATACTTGATTATGTGTTGCCTACAAAACAAAAGGGAAAGGCAAAATACTTTAATGAAACTGTAAGCACTGATTATGAATTCAATGCCCTTTGAAATGCAACTATGTCAGCAATTAACATGAACATAAATTCAACAACTGCAACAATGGCATTTGAAGACTCTCAAATAAAGCTAGTCTCATGGGAAGCTCACTGTTTAGGACTGGTACAAAACATTTATGGAATATCTCATGAATACTAAGTAACTAAGCTTTTTTCAGTATTAATAATTCCTCCTCAAAATCTGGCACAACATTAAGAGCATAAGCCAAGCATTGATA
The DNA here is from genome assembly GCF_000687185.1 of Egretta garzetta. Taxonomy (NCBI): domain Eukaryota; kingdom Metazoa; phylum Chordata; class Aves; order Pelecaniformes; family Ardeidae; genus Egretta; species Egretta garzetta. The sequence goes on from NW_009258294.1 coordinate 475,763, forward strand.
GGAGCAGAAAAAATTATGAACCTGCCTGCCTGAAGGTCTGTGGAGGTGTGCTGAAGACAACTATTTTTGATAATTACTTAATTAATTTTGGTATTTTCCTGTAAAGATAGATCTTTGGCAATGTAATATTTTTACATCGAATCACATAGACCAAAATAGAAGTTGTGACAATTTGCGCAAGTAGTTTTAGCATTTAAAAATGGATTTTTTTTGCCTTGAGTGGGCAATTTCACATCATTAGCATTCCTTCTGTTTCATTAAGAAATCTGTCTGATATTGATAACAAATAGAGCACTACTCAGTGGTGTTCACCCTATGAGACAGATGGACTCATGACACTGCATGAATTCAGGGCTAAAGTCTTTACTAACGGAAAGAGATACTAATACTCTCTCTTCAAGCAGGGTTCCATTTTTCGATGGACTCAGGAGAAATGCACAAACACCAGAATATTTCAATGTTATTCTTTTTTCCAGTAAAAACTCTCAAAAGTAAAGCTAACTCAGATTACTGTGATGTTAGGACTATAATCTTATGGTTTAACTTGTTCCCTTCTATGGCTGAAAACAGCATGACAAGTTACCTGTGCTGTGCAGATGTTGCTGGTAGCTTTGTCCCTCCTGATATGCTGCTCTCGTGTTTGCAAAGCAAGTCGGTACACTTCCTTTCCATTTGCATCTCTAAGTCACAAGCAAAAATGATGCTTTTGTTACTTTAAAATTACAGTAATTTAAGACATTGGGCTCTATGTGTGCTAACCTGAAACTAGTTAATCTGTCCTCAGAGACAGAAAGGTGCTGGAGAGAATAAAGCATAAATCAGGACAGCTGTGATACCTGTGATAACAGAGAGTGAGACTAAAGTCTCTAGATTTCTATTTATATCATACCATGGCTGGCAAATGTGTCTGGTCAGGTAGAGCACACAGTGAGTTTTCTAAGCACACTACACCAAACTTGGTATTTGCCTTAAAATGCCACAGATTATTGGAACAGTTTTAACTGAATAGTAATCCAGAACTTAATTTCAACAAACACAGAGAAGGCAGCATCTTTTCTAATGATGTCAAGTAAGGGCATGTTGAGTTTGTATATAAAAATAACCCATCCAACAAATTTGTATGAGATAACTGAAAGGGCTCTGGCCAATCCATCCTTTAAGAGATCCTTTTGCAGCGCTCCCAAGATGTTAAAAGTGGAGAGGTAAGAGCCAATCTAACTCCCTTTAAAACTACGAAAACTTTCAGAACAGCCACAAAAAGACACGGACAAACTACGTACACAGCTATATAAATACACAAATATATGTACGTATGTGGGGGTTGAATAGCTAGACTGCCTGCCTCAAGTACTTGCACACCAGTTATATGATATTTAAAACATTTTTATTCTAGCAGTTGTTTGGGGATTGCCTATACACCTTAGCTTAGTTTATCATCAGTCCATCCAGAGGGACCCTGACAGGTTGGAGAAATGGGCTGACAGGAACCTCATGGACGTCCAGCAAGGGGAATTGCAAACTGCTGCACCTGGTGAAGAACCCCATGCACCTGTACATGTTGGGGGCCACCCAGCTGGAAAGCAACTTGGCAGAAAAGACCCTGGGGGTCCTGGGGAACACCAATATGAACATGAGTCAGCAATGTGCCTATAGACCAAAGGCAGCCAATGGTATCCTGGGCTGCATTAGGCAAAGCTTTGCCAACAAGTCAAGGGAGGTGATCCCTGCCCTCTCCTCACCACTGGTGAGGCCACACCTGGAGTACTGTGTCCAGTGCTGGGCTCCTCAGAACAAGAGAGATAGGGAGGTACTGGAGAGACTCCAGTGAAGGGCCACAAAGATGTTGAAGGGACTGGGCCATCTTTCCTATGAGGGAAGGCTGAGAGAGCTGGGGCGGTTCTGCCTAGAGAATAGAAGGCTCAGGGAGGACCTCATCAATGCATATAAATAGCTGAAGGGAGGGTGCAATGAGGATGGAGCCACGCTTTTATCAGCAGTGCCCAGTGACAGGACCAGATGCAATGGGTGCAGACTGAAACAGAGGAGGTTCCCCCTGAACATGAGGAAACACTTCTTCACTGTAAGGGTGACTGAGCACTACCACAGATTGTCCAGAGAAACTGTGGAATCTCCTTCCTTGGAGATCTTCAAAAGCCATCTGGACACGGCTCATCTGGGCTACTGGCTCTAGGTCACCCTGCTTGAGCAGAGGGATTGGCTCAGATGACATCCAGAGATCCCTTCCAACCTCAATCATTCTGTGATTCTGTGATAAAAAACTTAAAAAAAAAACATGGCAGAAAGCTGCATTGAGAAAGTACCTCCTTAGTAGCTTCCATTTTAGCATTTTCTTTTCCAACTTTCTTGAGATGCAGGAAGATGAAAGTAGATTAAAAATATTAAACTAGGTGTATTCACAGAGTAGCAGTAGCATGACCTTGACAAATAGAATTACTGTTCTTTTGTAAAAGATTGTACCAGACTTCTGATCAAAATCTGAATTGGGGATCAGATTTCAGAACTACAAGTAAAGCCTAAGGATACCCTTAGAATAAGCAAGATGACTAAAAATATATTCAAAGGAATATTACTATGCAAATGAAGTATTTCTAAGCTTCCTGGTATCTGTTAATGACATTAGTTATTTTGGTTACTGAAGTACGTCTGCATAGCTTCTGTGCCAAAGATATGCAGTCTTTGCAGTGACAATTATTTTGCATTTCTACTATTCCCAGTTAGACATCTTGTCAAAATTCAAAATATGTCACCAGCAACAAGAATTAGAGCAAGTTTTTGCACACTATTTCTCTGCTTTGTTTAAGTTTCACTAAAATTTGAACTAAACTAAGTTCCTTCTTGGTTACTTGGGAGGTTCACTGAATTTTCTACTTCTTCCCATTTATGTTTTTAATGACTGCCATTTATGTTTTTAATGGCTGGATGTCAGAGAAAAAGGTGTAACAGTACAGAACAAATGGAATAAGTTAGCTTGCAAAGCCTCATGCCATCACAATCCTCTCTGCTGTTTCAGTTATCTCTTCATCCCACATTGCAGCAAGCACTACAGAGAGTTAACAGCTTCATTCCACACAAATGCAATTCCTTAAGCTTGCTTCCTAAAACTCGAAAGCAACTTTTATTCTCACAGTTTTCAAGAAAAAAAGTGTTCGGTACAACACCATGGTCAGCTGTTATTCAGAAAGGCTGCACAAGATGGTCATGATGTGTTCGAGTTCAATTTTCCCTGAAGATACTAATGGTGAAGGGAGGCCTTACCTCGTAACGCCCACCATTCTGCCTGGCATCATTCTCACTAGATTTTCCTTGACAGCAAAGAATGCTGCGTGGGGTCCCCCGTAGCAGAGAGGCACGCCAAACCTCTGGGAGTTACCCAGGACAACATCTACCCCAAACTCTCCAGGAGGCTTCAGAATACAGAGAGCTAGAAGATCAGTAGCGCAGCAGGAGAGAGTCTGAGAAGAGAAGTGCACAGAGCAGTCAGCCTCTTTTCTGAAGGAATGGTGCTCACGTGGGAGCTAAGTTTGAACAAGACAGAGCTCCAAACAGCTCCGTATCACTTGCACAGAGCTGAGGCGTGATGGTTGTAATTGTTGCAATGGTTATCAATTGTATGAAGCTGAAGAGTAATACTTCAGATGGTATATCATGTAACAGTTTCTCTGACTATGCATCAGACTGAAATCTGTGAGACAAGTAAAGTTTGCTTTACCCCATTCTGATGAGCTCTTTCAACAAGTTCAGAGAAGTCTTCCACCTTCCCTTCACTGTCTGGATACTGAAATAATACTCCACTGACATCCTTTCCACTGAAATCCATCTCATGGGGTAATTTAAGCTCAGTAATAACACCCGTATAACTGGAAAACAAAAACATGCAGAAGACAACCTATTCAAACCACTTCCTGCCTTGGATTGATACTTAATATGATATTTTCATGGACTGAAATATAACTTTTTTCTTTAACATACAGAGAGTTAAACCCGCTTTGCAGCACTAAACATTGAGAAAGTTTCATGTCATGGTATATGGCACTGAAGAATAATTGCATTTGATAATGGTTATCAGAAATATAGAGCAAAGCAGCACAGAGGATAGATGAGCTACTTAATATCAACATTTTGCTGCTTTAGCACATTTAACTTTGAGAACCAAGTCATGTTTTTAGAAGATGGTTACTTTAAACTGTAAACTTAAAATGGATTTAGCTCTCATTACAAGAGAAGTTTTGCTATCTAAGGTAGTTAATTTCCTAGTTAAAAAAAATGATCAGACTAAATTCAATAACCAAGTGTATATATTTGTGCCAACAAGGGGAAATTAAATATTTTCTTTTTATCAGATGTTTAGCCTCTGTTTAAAATCTTAAATTACTTTGCAGTTGTATTTGAATGGAAAAGTAGAAGTGACACCAAATGTTCACAGATTTCTGCTTCTATTTTGCAAAGAAAGTATAATCCCACATTCCAAAAATGTTAGGTATATTGTGAAAAGGCATAGATTAAAAATTATTTGATGTTAAGTGAAAAGATCTGGTGGAAAATGGGAGAAAAACATTACTTTGCTCTAGTTTGGACCACTGCTATAGTTTGAGGGTGGCACCGGGCATCCACATAGAACTTCCTTCTTTTGTTGTGCCTGTTGAAAAGAAAAGGAAAAGAAGAAGGGTTACTTATCAAGAATATATTGGTTTCCATGGAAATAAAATTAATCGGTTTTCCAAATATGAGTTTTCCTAAGTTAAAAGGCAGTTGTAAATTTTGGTTATCATAACCAAGTTAAGTGTAAGACTGAATGAAGGTTCTGGTCCATTTAAAATAAGAAAGTTCATCTCAGACAGTCAAATGAGATTCATACGTGACAAAACTTAAAACAGATTATGAAACAGAACAAGGAGCCAATTTAGGAATCTGCAGGAGTGCCTCCACATACACATACTTTTTTAAAGGAATACAACTCTGGTCTTTAATACAGATTTTCAGTGTTGCCCCGGATAACCAAACATGAACCATCATAGTAGTAAAAAGGAGACTAAGACAATTGCCTAGTTTTTTCTGGTAAACATGATTTCGTGTCAGAATGACGCTTTGTACAACTGAACAGTTACAACACAGTCTCTGCGGTGTAATCTCCTTCCTGATATACAGCCCTACTGTGACCTCCGTATCATCTCTAAGATTTCGTTTGATTTGCAGAACCCTTTCAAATGCCCCTACAGTACGGATCCCAGAAAGTAAACTTGGATACACTGATAACAGTTTCACTTTTAGCTACTTAGGACTGGTGTACTTCACTGTTTTTTAAAGCTCCTTTTTAACCGCTAGTGGAAAAAACCAATTTACATCTTTGGTGTTCACGGACACAAGAGATTCATGCCACAGACTGTTAGGTTATGTGATAAAAGCTCCCCTGCACACCCACAGAGAGAGAATGGCAGGTAGAGCAGTCCAAATAACACCCTGTCCCTGTTTCTCCCGGGCCCATCTCAGGAGATGTCAGCCCATCAGAGACCCAACCCCACAAGCACAGAGGAGGACAGAGGCCCCAAGGCAGGTGGGAACTCAAATTAATTAATTAACATACTGTCTGCCCCCTCCCCCCGGGGGGGAGACATTATAGGCTGCAGGGGAAGAACATTTTGGGATGGAACGGGTTTATTATGAGGTGTTTAGGGGAAAAGGGATACAGCTCAGTGATTCTGGGAGGAACAAGTGTAAGAAAACAGAAGGGTAAGGGCGCAAACAGGGACAGACATATGTAAATACTTGCTGGTTGATGCACTTGCACCTAACTAGTGCAGTCTGTCCTCTCTTCTTGTTTTTCTTCTTGTTAGTTTAAGGGAGACTGACAAGGCAGGCGATACCCACTGCTCTCCCCTCATCTCCCAAGCCAGCCATTTAATTGTAGAAAGTTATTAGGCTGGTCAAGCATGACTTCCCCTGTGTGAATCCATGCTTCTGACTCCTGATCACCTGCTTGTCCTTCGCATGCCTGGAAATGGTTTCCATGACTAGCAGTTGTTCCATCACCTTCAAGGGATTGAGGTGAGACTGACCAGCTGTTAGTTCCCTGCATCCTTGTTCCTGCCCTTCCTGAAGATAGGAGTGACATTTGCTTTCCTCCAGTGCTGAGGCACCTCTCCCAGTTGCCATGATTGTTCAGAGATAATCAAGAGTGGCCTTGCAATGACATCAGGCAGCTCCCTCAGCATTCATGGGTCCATCACATCATGGTCCACAGACTTGTGTATGTCCAGTTTGCTTAAGTATTCTCTAACCTGACCTCCTCCACCAAGGGTAACTCTTCCTTGCTCTAGACTTACCCCTGGTCCTTAGGCGCTTAGGTTTCTTAAAGCCTTAGATGTGTGAGCTAAACACTCACATCAACGCTGGGAACTTCTCTGGGGGCTTAATAACATGGGCTATAGTTGTTTAGTGATCTGCTTGGAGTGAAAAGCCCACACTCAACTTCAACCCACTCACCTATCCACGCCTACACAGGAGAGACGCCTTTCAAACTCCAAAATACCTTAGTGCTATCATTTAATCATATATGTAAACATAGTACCTGTGGCATAATTGCATGGCTTCTGCAGCGGCTGTCCCCTCATCCAGCAAAGATGCGTTAGCCACATCCATTCCTGTGATATCGCACACCATAGTCTGGTAATTTAGCAGGCTCTCCAGCCTGCCCTGAGAGACCTCAGGTTGGTAAGGAGTATACTGGGTAACCCTGTAAGAAAGGAATTATGAGTTTGGGTGGAGGAAAATAAACGTGTAACAGAATTATGCCAATATATAACTGAACTATGTCATAGGAAAAATAAATTGTAAAGCATAATTCACTAATGTGAAAGTCTATTAGAAAACAGTTATTTTTAGATGGCTGTAACTTATTACTGTCCTGGAAGCCTGAGAATATTTTCTCTTCTGGTATAACTTGGCTTTTTACAGGAGAAGAATTCTATTTCTCCATTTTGAAAGGAGAAATTACTCTTAAAACAGAGGTGTGAGTGCATCTTGGAGAATGGAGAGGGGAAGTAGGTGCTGAGTGTGAGAGAACTGAGTCAAGTCACAATTTCCAGACGAGAATGCTTAGTTAAATCATATCTAGATATCGCCATTATCTTTCAATACTGTTCCTGAAGCCCTTTACTTGTCAAGTCCTCTCCACTCTTATGGGAGGAAAGGCACTTGGCATTTCAAGCTCATAAATATGCAACTTCTTGTGAAATGACAGTTTCCATATATATTAGTGAAGGGAAGTGAGAGTGATGTGAGTTTTATCTGTTGTCATCTGGAGAATGAAACAGCAGAGGCAACATGAGCAATTCCTTAGAAAAGGCAACAATCTAAGGGAAACACTCCATTATAGCAGTCCAGAAAAACAAAGCAGCATGGGCCCAGGGAACATGGGCAAGAACAGAGATCAGACTCTCCTCTCACTGCTGGAAATCTGGGTACTAGATTCCATGGTGGTTCAGGACAGATTTATACCAGTTTGAATTGAGAGTAGTGGCCAGAAACAAGTGGTAAGTGGGACACTTGTGGCCTCCGTTTTCTAGCAATGGGAGAAACCAACAGTTTGTTTCCTGAAAGGGCAGTAGTAAGCCCTAGACTTTTGAAAAATTGTTATGGGTGAAGGTATACTCTTTAAAGAAAGACTGAAGTATTTGGAAGCTCCAGTCATGTCAAGTCAATAGAAGGCAAGCAACAAAGATTTTTAAAGAACAAACTGCAGAACCTGTGGTATAGAGCAAGATGAGAGGAACAAAAAAATAGCAATGCAAGAGAGAAGGTAGGAATTCAAGTCCTGAAGAAGAGAATGGAAGAGCTAGAAAGAAGGACATACTCAGTAACTGAACTCAAAGTGTAATACATGGTGTTAATGTATTTAGTGTCTATTTAAATGACATGTCTGCTCAAATTGCTTACTCATACTTTTCAGTACAGTGATGGAAAGCAATAGCTATATATAAAATTAGATAAATATTGATGATTTTCCCAAGCACTGAAGGATTTCCTGCTTCTTAGCCAAGTCTAACACTAAACTACTTATCATCACATACTTGACTGCATAGTTCACAAGTGAGACCATGTCCTGGGCTGCATGCAACATTTCTTGCCTCAAGAGTAGTATTTTTTTTTTATCCATGGCTGCTAAACCCAGTTTTCAGTTTGTCAGATAAACTTCTAATCTGGGAGTATAAAGATTTGTTTTCTGAATGGTCCCCCTGCTCACTCAGTTCTCACCAGTAAAGAGAGTTAATCCCAACTCCTTTTCATGAACAGTGAGTTTTCTTGTTTCATAAAAGAAACTCCTCTGTACTTGAAGTCAACAATCTTACTTTTTCATTTTATTTAATTAAAGGCCTTTTTTTTGCATTATAACTTGCAGGAGAAACTAGATGTAGACTAATAAGAATTAAGGCATTGAGATTAATTGAAATGCATTAGAGAAATATTACTCAGTGCAAGAGAAGAAAAATAAAATCAAGAATCATTGCTTAGTACTTGCCAGAATAATCAGTTAACAGAAGTGAGATTTTAATTGAAGTTAAGTATACTGGCTTTATTGTTCATTTCAACAAAATATTGTTTCATTAAGCCATTCCTAATCAGGGACTGATGCAAAATGAGAAAGGTAGGGAAAAAAAAGAAAAATCAGTAGTAGAGAAGCAATACTTCATATTAAACACTTACTTAGCAAATTTTGCTAAAGGACATTAAAGTTGTAGCTGTGGTGCAAAACTCTTTGTTTTCAAAGACAAAGCATCTTTCTTAAAATGTGAGTAATGTTGACAATTCCTTACCTGATGAGAACCCCCTTTCCTAAGATTTTATCTTGTATTATTAGAGATAGACTTTGCAATGAATGCTTCAAAGCCAACCACTCAAATCAGCTACTCAGAAACCTATTAAAAAAGCCTCAAGAATTTTCATTCATATTTTATGCTCAAGTGATCTTTTAAATGAACTTTTTATATTGTGTAAAATAAATAAATAAATCTATTCTTAAACTGTTACTATGTAGCTCCTAATTTGATGGTTTCCTTGAATAGACTCAATCGTACACCACATAGTTGGGATAGTACACTATATTACAAAACAGAATTAATGAATCCTTGTGATTTTGATGTTACACTTTTGAATGGTAAAAACAGTTGAAGTAAAAGCAACCGATTTGAGAAAGGATGGAAAAAATTCAACCAAGGAATCCTGAATTCCAGTATTACCACAAATTACAATGCATAAAGTTTAACAGTTGTACAGGTAAAGACACCCTTTATAAGATACAAACATTTACTTTTTTTTTTTTTTTGGAGGTTGTCTGGCACTGTCTAAGCATCTTCCCCACAATTTCTTCAAATAAAAGAGCTGGCTTTAGTCTGCACTCTGACTTCTGCCTGAATCTACTACTTTTTAAGTGACTTTTTATAAAGTAATTTAAAAGCAAACTCTTTAAAAGTAAAAGTAATTTCTAAAGTAAACTTTTACATAAATCAAACCTCTGAAAAGCACACTAAAATGTCTCTCATTCAACACCCCCCCCCCCTTCTGCTTAGGTCTGTTCAAGTGGCTATTCTGCAAAAAATTCGAATCCAATACCAATGACATTAAAATGAAGAACTACTGTCATGGCACGGAGCACCACTACAAACTGCCTCTGGTTCAGTCAGACTGGAGGAAAACACGATCCCCACTCAGCATCTGTTCTGACCAAAAGTACTTCTGCAGAGAAACGCTCCCAAGCTAACTAAGGCAGGCAGGTCATGATGCAAAAGAAACCATCCATGAAAAGTTTGTGGCACCTTTCTTGAGCCAGAGTCTGACCTTCAGGAGTTCAGTAGTAAGTGGCTTCAGTTTTTGCAGGTTTTATAACACTTTGCCTTAATTTAGTGTGTCACCCTTTTCCTCAGCCTACTCTCAAAAATACTTGTATGAATACCAACTTTGAGATACCAATGAAGGTTTTAGAAGAAAACCTAGCATCAGAGCAAGAGGTATCCAGGAAGTATGTTTTCAGCCAAAAGCTAAGGCTGCTCATCAAAAGACCTGGCTTATGAAAGAGCAGAAGCTTTTGTACTTGGGAATTGGGCTTGTTCTAGGCTTAGCAACAAACAAACAGACCACACATTAACTGCAACATTAACACTTATGACTTCTTTATACTAAAGTTAGCTCGTTTCCATGCAAAGATTCTGAAAACTCCATCATCAAGCAATGTTAATTGAACTAGTTCTTGATCAGTACTTGCAGGTGTACAGACAATAAGACCTAATTTATTTTTTAATATACAGTAAGTTCTAGCGAAACAGTTCACCATGTATCTTCCTTAGTGATTTTTTTCTATACTTTGACTGAATCTCTGGAAAGGTAATGTATTCATCATTAATACAATAATTTTATCTTGTTATAAATTATGTTCTTGCAGTTTTAGACATCTGCAAGATTAATCTCATGCAATGGCAGAGCTAGAATTGATTTGTATTTCCAGTTACAGGGAGTATTCTTTTTGAGAGCTGACAATAAGATGAAATGAACTTAAAGTAAGGACAGACCACTAGCACAATTTAAAACCAATACACATGAGCCACAGAAAAAAGATAATTCATACATCTGACAACACTGGAAAACTGAGACTGAAGTTCAGTCATGAATACATGAAATCTTTAAATTATCTGACTTTCATGGACTGTTAAGGCCAGAAGTGAAACAAAACAAAACAAACAAACAAACAAAAGCTTTATTTAATTGAAATATGCACATATATAAATATTGCAGTGTAGAAAGACACTAGAGTAAAGCTGTAGAACTAGGAGCATCCAACTGCAAGTAGTTCCATCCAGCCTGTAAAATTCTCAAATGCCTTACTGTATATAGAGTTCCAGATGCATCACTTGGCACTTTATGCATCTTTGAAGAGCAGTTATAAGGGTGTCTCTAAACCAGTATCTTACCCATGGGTTTGAGAAAGCTGGATAGTCTTATGATTGGGCATGGAGACGTGCCAGTTTCCACTCAAAGCATAAACACTGAATTTACTGCCAATTTGGCATGCTTTGTAGTTGCTTGTGCAGCTTTCTGTGTCCCATCTAGAAACTAGCTAGTAGAAACCAGCTGCGTAATGTTTACATCAGATTTTTCCATGGTATGCAGTAATTTGAAGACTGCAATGCATAGGTGCCCAGTGCTATTAGCTAATGAGTTTAGTAAGTTACACTACCGATGTAAAGATTGCAGGTGTCCTTGGTACAGGTACCTTATTCTTACATAGTTAATGTCTGAGGGCAAAGGACTCAAGAGTGTTGTACTTTGGAGACGGCTGCATCATGCTTCATTGTATGGTATTAGTGTGACTTTAAAGGCCTTCTTGATTTTCAAGGACTGATGGGTATTTTTATCCATTTAAGCCCCCCAAATAAGTACTACACTGTTTTGACACATGTTAATAAGCCTATATCTAAGCTGATTTCTGAAACCAAGCATTCTTCACATCTTCAGTTATTCACTTATGTTTATGGCAGGCCACAGAATTAATTTGGTATGCTACGAGGGAAGGAGCTCAGCACACTGTGTGTGGAAAAATTTAATAAGCATGTTAATATGGGGTCCAGCAGAATAAGGACTATGCATCCGCACCAGCAGACAGACGACAGGTATTCATACATTTGAGGGGTCTGTGCTGAAAGTCACATAATTGGTGGTATGCCCCAAAATAAATCCTTCTGCCTGCATTTTAGAGTTGCGACGTTCTAAGGATAAAGGAAGTTACACGTTGTCCTGCTCTTTATTTGTCTGGAAAAAACAGGCTAATATTTTTGCTAGTATCAACTAAGTAGTGTATGGAAAATTCTTCTAAGGCTTCCACCCTGATAGCCTTCTATGACGGCATGACCGGCTGGGTAGACAAAGGGAGAGCGGTGGATGTTGTCTACCTTGACTTCAGCAAGGCTTTTGATACTGTTTCCCATAACATCCTCATAAGGAAGCTCACGAAGTATGGGTTGGATGAGTGGACAGTGAGGTGGATTCGGAACTGGCTGAATGACAGGGCCCAGAGAGTTCTGATCGGCGGGGCAGAGTCCAGTTGGAGGCCGGTAGCTAGCGGAGTTCCCCAGGGCTCGGTACTCGGCCCGGTCTTGTTCAACTTGTTCATCAATGACCTGGACGAGGGGATAGAGTGTACCCTCAGCAAGTTCGCTGATGACACAAAACTGGGAGGAGTGGCTGATACGCCGGAAGGCTGTGCTGCCATTCAGCGGGACCTGGACAGGCTGGAGAGCTGGGCAAAGAGGAACTTGATGAAGTTCAACAAGAGCAAGTGTCGAGTGCTGCACCTGGGGAGGTCGAACCCCATGCACCAATACAGGCTGGGGGATGACCTGCTAGATAGCAGCTCTGCTGAGAGGGACCTGGGAGTCCTGGTGGACAATAAGCTGACCATGAGCCAGCAATGTGCCCTTGTTGCCAAGAAGGCCAATGGTATCCTGGGGTGTATTAAGAGGAGTGTGGCCAGCAGGTCGAGGGAGGTTCTCCTCCCCCTCTACTCTGCCCTGGTGAGACCCCACCTGGAGTACTGTGTCCAGTTCTGGGCTCCCCAGTTCAAGAAAGACGAAGAACTCCTGGAAAGAGTCCAGAGGAGAGCTACTAGGATGATAAAGGGACTGGAGCATCTCCCCTACGAGGAAAGGCTGAGAGAGTTGGGCTTGTTGAGCCTGAAGAAGAGAAGACTGAGAGGGGATCTCGTCAACACATACAAATATCTTAAGGGCGGAAGTCAAGAGGACGGAAGCAGTCTGTTTGCAGTGGTGTCCAGCGACAGGACTAGGGGCAATGGATGCAAACTGAAACACGAGAGGGTTCAGTTGAATATGAGGAAGAACTTCTTCACTCTGAGGGTGGCAGAGCACTGGAACAGGCTGCCCAGGGAGGTTGTGGAGTCTCCTTCTCTGGAGATATTCAAAGCCCGCCTGGATGAAGTCCTGTGTAGCATGCTCTAGGTGAACCTGCTTTAGCAGGGGGGTTGGACTAGATGATCTCCTGAGGTCCCTTCCAACCCTTACGATTCTGTGTGATTCTGTGTGACACCCCATCTTAGCACGGAGTTGTTAGTCACAGATTGCTAGCATCAAGGAAGTGTTAGCAGCCAGTAACCAAGACCAAAAGGAAATAAAGTATCAAAAATAAGGGATACTTATCCTCTACCTTCTGTGACTAAGTTAAATCCCTCACATAGGAAACTGGAATTTTAACTGCAGCATTTCAGGTCCACAACAGAATTTTCTCTGCTTGTTCTCTAACTTTAAATTGAAGTGTTCTTTGGGTAAAAGGTTATCTGAAAAATATCTACCCTAAGTGTTTTGAACGAGTGTCTTTCATGAATACAGAAGTAGTTAAAATGTGATTCAGACTTAAAAGAAAAGGATGTTTATGCTTTTCTAAAGCTACCAGTACAAGAAATTCCTGAATGCTGACTTCTGAGGCACATATTAGTGCATAGTTTTGGTCAGACAGTTTAATCTCACAGTAATTAAGCTATTCAGCTTTTATTGTGTACAGAGGTATTATAGATCATGGTCCAAATGCTTCAAAAAGTTTTGAGTATTTCAAATAATATATTTCAATATATTCAAAAAGTTGAGTATTTTCTTAACAGAATCTGAGATTTGGGAAGACTTTTGTGGTAATCTTCTGAAGACAGCAGTGTAGGTCAGCAGTCTAATTTTCAACTGAAAATACATTCTGTTCTGAACAGTTTCCTCCTGAAACAGTTTCCTCCTTTGCTTCCTACCTGGTCCTAGCAAGTCCAAGTGTCCTAAATACTGTGAAGTCCTTCACTTTCATGTCCACAGACTTCTATGAACAATCTTTTATAAACTGACATTGTACTCCAATGCAATCCTTGCTCTAACGAATGTTAAGCAATGAGAAACTACAAGTCATGTTGAGGAAGGCAGAACCGATCAGAAGCAATAGGCCTGCACGTGCAGCATTTCCCTTGGAGTTGCAATGTGAAGTGTGTTAGCACGGAAAGTGTTACACGCTTGGCAGATGTAAGGAGAGGTTTGATTTCCTAAACAGCTTCCATAAAGTCTATACAGTTGCTTTTGCACACAGTGCACACACACGTACACCCTCTCCCCAACAAACATTCAACCTTTGCTTCAGCCATCTAAAAGTCTAGCTTTTAGTCATCTAGTCTGACTTAACTGGATGCTCCAAGATAGACTCCCCCAGTTGTTTCATTAACACTATATAATTCTTTAGGATTTAAAAATACACAGTTCATTTTGGATCACTTTTTAACTGTTCTTATTTTTGCCTCTAGCAATTGATTATTTGTTTTGCGGCACCATACTGAAATATTTAGACTTCAGATGTTGCAACAAGTGGGTGGGGATAAGGCCAAATAAAACTTTGTACAGATGTACTGCATAGATTCCTTGAGTCCAAGCAGTGCAACTTTTTAGTCAGTTCAAAAGTTTGAGACGCAAATAAAGCAGACAAGTCTGAAAATACATAGCCTTGGAAGTCCACAGATACACAGACTCATTTATGGCAACCCAAAGAACAAAAAATATGGCTTCTAAGTAACAATGGCTTTTTACGCTGACTAATTTGACTCTTTGGTTGGTTGGTTGGTGTTTTTTAAGTATGTATATATAAACTTTAAATACTGCTTTTATTAAAATAAAAATTACTCAGTAATAAAAGATGTCAGTTATTATTTTAATACAGCACAAAAGAGGGATGCTGCTGACTATAGATAAGGGAACTTCTAAACCAAATGAGACAATGCAGGGTATCAATGGCATTCAGCCTGTTGGAAGGTGAGACTCCACATTAAATTTAGTTTTTCTGTTGTATCATTTCTGAGTTACAGTTCTTTAGAGAAATGTCAATGCTAAATGAGTATTCATAATCAAGCCTTAGTGCCTTTGTCAGGAAAAGCCCATCAAGAGACAAAACCCATTATTATTTATATTAATGCTCTTCCTAAAATATAAATCAATGCATTAAAATATTTTTCTTTTTACATTTAAGTAAAAATAAAAACCCCAACAAAACAGTAACATTCAATTTCTGTCAGACAGGCTATTCTTTTGCTTGTCTCAAAAAACTGAAACATCAGCTGGGTGATGAGAACAAAGTACCATATTCTCAGCTTCTTCATGAATGAATTATCAGGTATTGCTGTCTACCTCTTTTCAGGCACCAGCAAATTATTTGTTCAGACAAGAACATACTTTATGGATACACATTCAAACTCGTCAAGGTCTCTGGTTTGAAAAAAATCAAGAAAAATATTTTTAAATTATTTTTTCTATAAAATTTTCAAGGCTTTTTACTTCCTCATAAGAAAACCATAATCAAAGTATTGCATAGTATTTAACTACCATCACCCAAAATCTCACACACCGGTGGAGAAGGGAGCTGGTTTAAACTTAGGTGGAAGTTAGGAAAGAATTACTTTAGGAGTTAAGTCTGTATACTTCCTTAAGGCAAACAAATATTCTTATTTTAGTTCATAATAAATAGGAGCTGTGAATAGAAGTCACAAAAATCAATTAAATATTTTACAGAAAAAGCATCTTTGAAAGTCAAAAGTATTCTTTTTCACCTCCAGCTTCATCATGAACAAGACAGTTCCTACACTTACACATCAGTATCAAATATATGAAAGCCTAAGTCAAAAATATAGGTTTGGGGTATATTTGTCTATGCTCATTCATAAGACAAACTTCAAATGTGTATTTATACGTGCACATTTAAAAAGAAAATGTGGTACATTACCATCCTGCATTCTCCAACAAATTCCGTGCAATGGGCTGAGGCACTGAGCAGTTGTAATAACCCATGCCTATATAAGACCTCCATATCTTGTTCTTGCTTGCAATATTGTATAGAGTTTCAAGGATTTCATTTTCACCTAATTGAAAAGAAATTATGTCAGAAAACTACTGTTTCATATAATGCTAGCAGTTTTTAACTGAAATGCCTTGTACCCCTGTGCAAAAAAAAAAAAAAGCAACATTGGTGATGCAAGTATAAACAATAGCAGAATAAAGTGCAAACCAAGAACAGTGAAGATAAAATAATAAGCTGGTAATATATTCTGGGAAAGTTTAAATTCTGCCAAAATTCTGGAAAATGCAACAACTGAATAGTAAAAGGGTTTCAACCAATGTGGAAACAATCGTGAGAGAAACAGCTGTAAGCAAATGGCTTATGGAGCCCTTTTTGTGCTAGCACCCAGGAGTAATTTCTTAGTATTAAAGAACTTAATTTTCTCACATTTTCCCTGAATAGCTGACACAATGGAAGAGTTCCTTTAATTAAATTTTAGTATGCTTCACCAGTTCATTAAAAAAAAAAAAAAAAGTGTGAATACATTATTTCTAGCTTAAGAAATTCCATTTAAGATTAACTTTTAACATGAGACTGCCAATCCAGTTTGGAGAGATTACAACAGAATGCTTTTGAAGTGTTCAGAGGGAAAGCATTTGCACTCCTTCCCTCCCCAACTATAGTTTAGTCTTTGGTCCTGCTTCTACATACTTCTCAGTGTCCTGAAGGCTGTACAGTAATCACATTCAGTCAACCTATTCCTAGTAGTCAATGAATAATGCTACCCAACATCTGCCAAAAGGGAAGGTTTACAAAATATTTTAGTACTTAAGGATGCAGAAAGATGGTCAGTAGGCTGTCTAAGATTATGCAGAGAGATAGGCCTGCCCAACCTAACAGACCTGGGTGGAATTGGACACCAACCCTCCTAGGTGAGGGGAGCAGATCTTTTTTTTTCTTCCTTCCCCTAAGCTGACCTTGGAAAACTTCAGTAGTGGGGCAGTTGCACCAAGTTCTCTTCATTCTGCACTGCAATGTGAAAAGCACACTTTAGAATATAAGGTTACAAATCACTAAAGCAGAATAGCTTGGGCCCTGGAAGTCTCAAAACCTATTTCTCTCCATAAATTACTCCAGCAAGAGAGAGCAAGTCAAAACAGATAACGCTCTGGAATCTGGTGGTAAACAATTCTCTAGGTTTTGAATTAATTTCTTCTGCAGCCATAAACAAAGATATCATAACTTTAGCTCTGATTTCAAAACTCCTCTCTCCTCTTCCTTTTACTCAAAGTGCTACTACTGCGTTCCATGTATAAAGATTAATTTTTAAAGAAAAAAATCTACTGGTTTTCAATTAGTTTCTTCCACAGTCACATTACACCTTCCACAAAGCTATTTTTCTACTGATCTTTGGTTTTCACTTCAAAGTTCACTTCTTCTCTGCCTTCTACTCAGTGTTACTGTTAGATCTAATGTATAAAGATTAATTTCTTGTTATTCGTAAACTGCAGTTTTTTCTGGAGACTCAAGAGTCATGAGTTTATTATACTTGAACTCAGCAATGTCAGGGGCAAAGTTTCTAAAGCATAGTGAGCAGCTCCACTCCCCAGCACTCCTCCCACACTGTTTATTCCAGACAGATGCACCTGTTTGGTTATTTTAGGTGAGAGTTTTAACACTGCAGAGATTTTCCTGTACCACTTGCAAACCAAAAGTCTGATGAAAGACAGTTTGGGTGCAGTTTGAGAGGAAGGATTGTATTCTTGCAGAAGTCAAACATCAATGATTTTTTGAATATGGTAGTGGATTTGCTTGTTTAACTCCAAATGCAGAAGGCCAAACTTGGTGATCATTTAATATGCTCACTAGCCCAATGTCACACACAAAAATGCATTGAGTGCGATTTCTGCAGTAAACATATACCACAAATACTGTACTACGTGCCAGATAGATAGCATTGCCTTTGTTTGCCCTACTGAACGTTTCTTTTAGACAATCACTTCTCAGCAAATATAGCCACATGAAGACACCAAACTTGTGCTAGAGTGCTCCGAAATTAAGCAGCTTCCAAACTGATTTGAGACACAAAGCAAAAAGCTAAGACGGCAAGCAGCTTAGGTAGCAATCAAGCTTATCCCACCTAGAAGAGGTGCACTGACAGATCCCAACACTGAATATATTTGTATTTATTACAGTCCTATGAGGTACCTGTGAAGACAGTTACACCACTAGTTTTAATCAGGGTGGTGAAATGCTGGAGGGCACACCCCCTTCCACTCCTGCTCCACCTCGCTCACCCTGCTCCTGTGGTCACTATCCATCTCATCAAATACGTATCTCCCACGTTTGGCATGCCTCTTTGAAGAGATCTGGGATTAACCCTCCTTCCCCTGTGCCTTACCACCTTGAAGTAGTTCATCACAGCATGTCTTTAGGAAGACAGCACAAAAGGAACAGCAACCCTGAGTAATAGAAGTCAATAGCCCCTGATTTGTCTGTACAGCCCGGCTTACCTAAGGCCAAATATAAGTCTGTATAGATTTATGACGATTTAATTTTCACAAATTCAGTGTTTGCTTTACACTGATATGGTTCTGAATTCAAGCAAAACTGATGTAGACTAGGGTAAGGGAAACTAACTCATATGTTGGGGTCCAAAGACCAGAGAGCAGGGGAATGAAGCCATTCTTAACAGCATCCCCAGGAGGGGATGGAGGAGATGCAGCTGGGCTCTTCCCAGTGGAGCATGGCAGGAAGGCAAGAGGCAGCAGCATGGACTGCAACACGGGAGGCTCAGGATGGCGATAAGGAGAAGCCTTTTCCCCATGAGGACAGCCCAGTGCCGGAGATGGGTCTCCATCCTTGGGAGTTTCATGTTCTGACGGGGTGAAGCCCTGAGCAGCCTGGTTTGAGCCCATGGCTGAGCCTGCTCTGGGAAAGGACCAGAGACCTCCTCAGGTCCCCACCAGCCTGAAGAGGACCCCATGTCTCTGTCAGTAGCTGTACTTCCCATCAAGCCTAGCTTTTAACAGTGGATTCCCACAACATTATTTGTGAAAGAGGTCTAACACTTTATTGGTCACTCTGTAAATAACTAATGCTAATATAAAGGCAGAAGAATGCTAACCACAAAAGGGATCCTACGTATTCTTAAAAATTCATTTTGAAATTCAAAATTATATTGCTGAGTTTCCAGGTTGGTCAACAAGGGTGTCACCAACCCCAGAAAATTACACAGGCTTTTTCTGCTGTATAAAGTATATACCTTGGAGCATATATAGTAGAAGCAGTGTATTCTTGTAAATATATTTATTTAAAGCTAAAATACATGAGACTAGGATTTTGGCAAATTTCAATACACAGGGTTGAAAAAACACAGCTTGTAAGATGTCGTGTTGGGTTACTGATTTTTTTTTCTTTTTTAATTTTCCCCAGCAATGGGTAAAATAAAGAAGCAATATCCAAAATGGGGAAATAAACCAGAATTTAAAAAATTGATTGTGCTTAAGAAATGGCTAGAAGATGGCCATCACACTCAGCTTTTTGCTTTCAGTTTTCTAAGACAACATGGTTGAAATGCCTTTATCTTGAATGCATTTTATTGGGTGTACACTATAAATTCTTTTAAGAACCTTGTTCAGCAAAAGAAAAAATTGGCAGCTAAGTCACTGCAGTTGATCTTTATTCCCCTCATCAACTCATTAGATAATATGATCAAAACCAGTAACCAGAACAAAGTTTATTGATCTTGCAGTACTGCTATCTTAGAAGAAAAAACTTACTGGAGAAAACTCTGAGGATCCCAGTAGTAGTTCTGTGAGGACACGTCGTGACTGATACACCCACAGGTAGAAAAGGCAAAATATATCACAAAAATAGTAAGAGGGAGTGAATTATCAGCTTATAAAATGATAATACTGTTATTTCTGCTAGTATTTTTGTAGATTTGCCTTGAACTTCTGAGATACCTGCAAAGTAATATGGTACCCAAAAAAAGACAGAGAGGAGAAGACAAAAGGAGCAGTTTGAGATAAACAACTTAGAACTCACAACACAAAAGGGAGGAAATTGTCTGATATAATTTTGTCAGGTCTTTAAAAAAAAAAAAAATCTAGCTTCTGAGATCAAGGAAGCAAGCTCTTCAGAATAGTTGGTATAAAAAGAAGGGGATGAATTTATTTCTCTTGCTTTAGCAATTAATTTGATCTCTGTTAAAAAAAAATAAAAATCAGATTATACTGAAGCAAAACAGTTCCAAAGTGCTGTCAGACATGTTACAATGCTGCAGGACAGCATAAGAAGGGTGCCCGTTCCAGGTGCTGAGTCCAACCAGCAACTTCCGAAGAGATGGGTGGAAAGCTAACACCATCTGTTGCCCTGCCGTCGCCTCCTCCTCCTCACTTCGCTCAGGCCACCAGCACTCACTTGTGGCAACACTCAGGAGGACACCAATTACCCCTGCTGTAAGTATCCAAAGCATAGAGGGTGGACTCGAGCAGAAGGCAATCTGAAATGACTAAATTGGCTCAAAAAAATCTGATTGACATTAGGAGCTGATTATAAACTCATCCAGAATTATTTTTTTAAGTGGCGTTCTAAATACAAAATCATAGTTAAAGTAGATAGAACTCCACAAAGAGCAGTTGAAAAACTAAAAACAGTCTTTCCTACTATATGACTGCTTCTGAGTGATATCACTTCTAAATATGTTTAGACTGGAGACCCAATTAGTTTCTTATATAGATTTTATAAACTAATGTCGACAAATTCTAAAATTTGAGAATATAATTGGGAATATTTTGGAAAAAAAAATCATGTCAGAGTTTGTAGACTCACTTTTTTAAAATTCAAATCCTGAACAAAAAAGCAGAAATACATAATATACATACAAAGCCTACACATTAAATGAAGATGGACATACAATAGCAACATCGCAGGGACAGCTACGACTGATACAGACGGTGGGTTTGCAGGGATAAAAGAAAGAGGATTACTCTTATAAAAGATGATCTGTTCTTTTACTTCAAATGGGTCAATCACTACATACGTGCGAAAGGGCACTCGACACCTAAAAAAAATGCGATTGTGGAAGTTTACTTGCTGTGACAGTGGGAAAATAACTCTGTAATACCAGCTGATTACAATTAAGTATCAAACAGATGTCCAGCCTTGCTGTAAATATTGACTGAACAGAAGTTACATGCCAAAAATATAATTTTCTCTTAACTATATCTGCAGAAAAAGCTGACTGCAAAACACCTCCCCTTCCCAAATTGCTTGAGGTACAGGACAGCAACTCACTGTTACGGGAAACCAGATGTTTTGCCGTTTCACCCCTACTGGCTTTGTGTGCCAATATTCAGGTGGTTTTACAGCACTGTCAGTGGGCTCATGGCAGCAGGCACTTTTAAATTGACTTTTTTTTTTTTGTCAGAAACGGGACACAGATACTTCCGTCGTTTTACACACCAAAGGAAGCAACTCATTTCAGAAACCTCTTGGCACAAGCTATATTCCTTCTCTCCTCCACGACTGACCATGTCTGCACAAGAAGAGATCAGATCTACAGGAACACCAATAAATTTTGAACATGCATTTCTAGTGTAGATCCACTTGTACCAGCAAAGCTTAGCATTTACCAGAATGGCTTTTTCACTCATACATAAGCAAAAAAACCATCCAGTTCAGGCTAGAAGCTTTCTCTCTCAATATATTATGTCCTTCAGGGAAGTAATGAAGTTTGATTCTTCCACTGAAGAATAGGGCTGTGCTAAAATGTCTAGGAAAAGACAACAAATGTACAAAAAGATTGTGCTTCTGCTGTAATCAGAGGTTTTATTTATGAGCAGCAGGATATGCCGTACCATTTAAAACAGCTCTTTAATACAAGCTGCTTCCACAGGAGGACTTCTTTCTCTTATTGCTACCACATACATGCAGCCAATTGATTTTCTGTCTTTTAGAAAACTTGTTTATATTACCAAGGGAAGGATCTGTAATGCAAAACAATCTTACTGCTACACTTATTCAGAATTTGAAGATACGCATATACACCAAACGTACACACCTGAGACTAGGCCCAAAGCTACAGAAGTTTAAAAAAACCCAAGATAAAATTGCGGAGACCAGTGATACTCACTCAGATGTACTATTTATGGTGTGTGCATGGTTTTCTTGGACTGCATATCTGATTGTAGCTGTAACCATTGACTTCAGTGAGACTTCAGTGCAAGTTCAACTGCGTTTCCTAATACAAAGGAGTCGCTTGAGCGCAGCTGGTTTGTTCCGCTGCACTCTTAACCCGTGTAGTCACTGTGATTATGTTTTTTAATTCAAGTTATACAGAAAAATGGAAGTGCATATTTAAACCACTTGAAGTTGAACAACATGTTTTGAATTGCCTTGCCCTATTTTCTCATTGCACTAAGAGTTTGGGGGACAGTGGGAGTGAAGTTGTCTTCATACAAATAAAAAGATGTTTAAAATAAGATACAGTTCTCGTGACACTTGCCCTATTTTGCTCT
>NW_009258294.1:498417-500527 GCF_000687185.1 Egretta garzetta
CCTTTAACACAAGGGATATGATAGAGAAGTAATATACCATACTCACATAAGAAATCCCACACTGGTGATTGGAAAGACCAAGTTCTCTCTAATGGTACGTTAACAAGGAAGCAAGTTTTTCCTCAGACTACAGTGTCTTAGGCACAAGATGTTCAATGTGAAGTTGCACTATTTTACTCTGAGGCTTTTAACTTTTCTTTTATACAAGCTGTGGAGTTTCCTGCTACCAATGAAGTGGAAAACTAGTGACAAAAATCTACACATTAAATGACAAAAGACAGTTCACCACACTGGCTGCAGGAGAAAAAAGCAGCAGTGTGCAGAAAAAAGTTCTCTGTACCTCATGCAAACATCTCTTTTGAGAACTCACTGCTGCATGCCGTGCAATGTGAAAGTCTGCATCACAGTCACATTCTTTCAGAGCTTTCTCTAAGGGAACAAGAGCAGCATAGCAAGTGGAGGAAAATGCTGGTGAACTAAATAAGCTGTTAGCTAATGAGGTCCTGTTGCACAGCGAGAACTTGCATACAACAGAACATCAACTAATGCACAGCAATATAATAGACAATGTAGGAGACATCCACTTCAAAAATGCTATGCAAATCAGCATGAGAACACATGAAACTGCATCAAGATTTTGACTTACTTTGACATGATTGGTTTAGTTTTCAATAATGTACAATTATTTTAATGTCCAACTGTACTTTATCATTTATGTGTGTTTTCAGTAATGTAAAACTTCATAAGGGTATCATACACTAAAGCAAAAAAAAAAAAAAAACAAAACCAAAAAACACCAAAACCAGGATAAAGGTTTTTAAGAAGTGGTTATTAGTGAGAATCTACATTTAACCCCTCTCACAGACCTAAAAATATAACTTCTAAAAAGTTCTTTTTTCTGAGGATAAGTGAAAATCACTCATCAGTCAGGGAGTACCTTGATTAGAATACATTAATCACAGGAAAATATGCCAAGCAGTAGTTCGAGCAGTTATGCAGACAGAAGAAGCTGATTAAATTCCACTTCTCTAACCTCCCCCTCCCCATTTTAATAGGATGGGAAGTTACCAAAAAAAAAATGAAACATCACTGCACTAATAAAACATTGTAGAAGTAGAAGCTTTCAGTCAATACTGTATCCCTCCTAGTTAGAATCTGTCTTTTCAGGCTCTAGTTTTCCTGTCTGTTCATTGTGGCGCTGCCTCTCACGCGTGATGTCATCTTGGAGTAACCAGATTGAACTGGCCGGGAACCTCACCGGAGCTGCAGGCCTGAAGTTTACACTCAAATTACAGTGCATGGATGAGCAATGAAAAAAAAGCCAGCGAGTGGGATCAAGCTTTCTACAAATCAGGCAAAGGGCCTTGGCACAAATATAAAGTTAGTACTGATGTAATTGACTCCACTATCTGAATGGTCACTGAGCTTTGTTAAGTTTCAGTGGAATTGTTTAGCTAGGTGCATTTTTAAATGTTTCTTTCACTCACAGGATTTCCAGCATGATGTTCACAGATGCCGATTAAGATCGCAGTTACACAGATAGGATTTGTGCTGCGATTGCTAAATTTTAAAAATGTTAACATCTGAACCCTTGTCAAATCACATCAAGTTTTCTACAGCAATTTACTGAATTATTGTAGTGCCACAATTGCTGGCTCGTGTGTTTTCTCTTCCTGCAGCTTACTTGTTCTCCCTCAATCAGATAGATTCAAAATGCCAGCCATGGGTGGTCTACTGTGTATCCATTAAGCAGAGACACAGGTTTTGCACGTTATTAGGGTACTCAGACAGTTCACGCTAAGGGGACGATTTTTAGCCACACTTTTCCCTCCGCATCAGACTCGTGGGGCAAAGTGAAGGCACGGTGGCACT
Source organism: Egretta garzetta (assembly GCF_000687185.1). Lineage (NCBI taxonomy): Eukaryota > Metazoa > Chordata > Aves > Pelecaniformes > Ardeidae > Egretta > Egretta garzetta. The sequence continues at coordinate 500,290 of NW_009258294.1, forward strand.
TGAGCTCAGAAGCAGGTTTTCGGGCAGCCCCAGTCCGCCACACACATTTTCCTACCGATTTCCAACACCAGAGCAAGAAACGCAGCAGCCGCACGACCCTGCCGAGTTGGTCGGTGAAGGTTAAGGTGCGGGTGACGATCCCGCCACGCTTACTGAAGTCTTAGCCTGCGCTTTACTTCAGCGGGGAGAGCTCGCTGCACCTTTCAGCGGGGACAGTCGGCGGGGGGGGAAAGGAGGG
>NW_009258294.1:501121-514849 GCF_000687185.1 Egretta garzetta
GAGGTCGGGGCGCGGAGGTGCTCCCCCCCCGCCCCATTTTCCCCCCGCGGTGCTCGCCCGGGCGGACCCCGGTGGTGATGTTCCTGGGAAATTAGGGTTTTCCTCACAAAAGCCTTGTTGGGGTGGAAAAGACGGTCTGTTGTGTTTCTGCAGCAGAGCGTGGAGGTGGTTTCAAGCTACCAGCTTTTGGAGGAGGAAGACATGCCACCTTCTGTGGCTGGTACCCTGCGCGGGTGCGGGTGTGCGCGCCTCTGTGCGTGTGTACGCGTGTCACCTTAATTACTGTATTTATTTCTGGTGGTGTGAGTCCTGCGGAGCGGAGAGGTGAACTGGAAGCTGCTTTTTTCCTCTGTTTCAGCGCTGCATCTCTGAGGATAACAACGGCGTAGTTACAAACTCGTGTCTTTACTAACAGAGCCAAGCGTAGCAACGCTGGGGATGTGTGTTTGCATCCACATTTAAATAGAGTAAGAATGAAAGGTAAAAAATATATTCCCAAGAGATGCGCTGATTTCATCTTAATTGTACCGCAGATTGACTGCCTGTCTTCTGAATTTAATGAGATAACTAATCTCTACTTCTGAACCTAAAAATAAATTCACTTTGCACCAAAGATCACTGACTCATGCAAGCTCTCTATTGCCGTAGTAAACATGGAATTACTCCACTGATGTAATCTGAGTTACCTAGAATACTACACGATGCTGGAATAGGCTCCCATAGCTTTAATACTAGCATGTATTTGGAGTAATGGCTTAATTCCCGGCTTCAGAACAAGAAAGCCCCAAATTACACACTGAGCTGAGATGAAGCTCACTTCAAACAGCAAAGGTGTTTGTTGCGAGGGCTTGTATGTTTATATATAGGCTTGTATATATAAATATATAAATATATATATTTATATAAATCCAGTACTGACTTTAGCAGATTGCTCTTCAAAGATAATTATATTTCAATTTCCTCCTCCTTAATTTGCTTCTTCATAAACATGATACTAACAGGAAGGAAATTAAAACTCTGCTATGACTTTTAACTTCAGATAATGTAACAAGAGTGAATAGAGATATTAGAAAAATACAATAAAACCATGATAGTGACAAATTAATTCTTGTTACGAATTTGTACCCAAACCAATTTCTTTTTGAAGCACTTTCAAAGCTTTTCAAAACAATGCGCAGAGCGTGTCCAAATATTCTTGCAGAACTTGTCCAAATAATAAGTGTTCCTTAAAAATTTACCCCTTTTTTCTCTGGCTGGTAATGTTGGGATGATATTTCACACAAAATAAGCCATTACAGTCAGCTCACCTGACATGGCAACTTCCACGGAACTGTTTCTTCAGTGTGGGGCCAGTGTTTTATTGTTGCCCGTAGCGCTACAGGAAGTGAGGTCTGGGGGGAAGAGAGAAGCATCTCAAACATCCCAAACCATGCATTTTCTATCCACATTTCTGGCTCTTCCAGAACTAACCCCAGGTTTGGTTCAATTTGAAAACTATGCTTGGGAGGAGGAAGACTGGAGAGATGTGCCAGTGCACATGGCAGTAGTGTCAAGGCATGCCCGCTTCATCTGGGAGCGGTTTGTGAAGCCGCTCTGTGGCTAAAGCTTTTTCCCTCAGAAACTCAGCACAGACTTTGTCTTAGAACGGGCTATGTGCAGTCACTGTGGCAGGGATACAAGCCTGGTTTATGTGTTTGATCAGCTGGCCAACTCTCTGCCTCCCGAAAACTGTGTTACAGCCTTAACAAGCGAAGCAGGAATCTTGAACAAGGGAGGTAACAGAAAATGAAGCTTTGATGTCAAATGTGAATAAGGCTTTGATGTCAAACCAACATAACCTAGCTAATCTTGTAGCTTCAAATGGGGGTATCAGTGCAGACTGATTCCAACATATGCTGACTTCTGTCCTGATGCAAGATTTTTTCTGTAGAAATACCTCAATAGACAGAAAGGTTATAGCAGCTTACATTACCGCCTCCACTGTCTTTTCTGAGAAAATGACTAGCTATCATCAGTGTTTTCAAGTGTCTCTAGCAGATCAGGTGGGGAATGCTTACCAAATGGTCTCCTAATGGCCAGGCTTATTTTAAGTGTCAATCCAGGTAAAGGACACCCTCATTAACGCTTTGCCTTTCGTATAATGAAATAATATTAAAATGCAAGGGCACAAAATGTGCAGAGTGTCTCTTTCAGTTTAGCTGTATCTAATTCAATACTGATGATCATGTGAATTTCTACTGATAATGGTTTGGAGGGTTTATATATATATATATATATATATATACACACACACCAGCTCCCACCACTGATCCTTAAATATGTAAATGAAAACAGATTGCAAACATATTTTATGCATATTTTATACATATGCTTGTTATCAAATAAAATATTTTAGTCCTTAGGTAAAATTAGGTAAAATATGCAGTTGTTCCTGCTTTGGGGTTTGTACTGTAAACATTGCTACCTTTTAATTTGAGACATCTTTATCACCTTTTCATCTTAATGAAGTGTTTAATTGGTAACACGATCCTTTGCTTAAGATTTGAAAAACACTATGGCTGCCATTACATAAAGAACAATACAGATGTTTATCTAATATATCAAGCCAGGAATTACTTTATTTTATTCCTAAACTTACTATTAAAGTGAATTAGCAATACATCATACTTCTTTCACAAGCAATTACCAATTGCTGCTAGTGGGGGGAAGATAACTTCTCACCAGTGCATGTGCATATGCCAGTATTTACAGAGTGAGGGCTGAACTGCCACCTGTTTGGTTGTTTCCTTTACACCAGTAGAATTTCAGAGCTCCGTGAACTGCATGCAGTATGTACCCGGGAAATTTTTTTCATGTTCCTAAACTTAATGGTTTCATGACATGTTCTTTTCATACCCAAGCATCAGAATACGCAATAGGATAGGCAATGTTGTGCTGAGGGCGGATGGCCAGTCAACTACCTATTCCTGAATCCATAGTAGCCCTCAAGAACTTAATGCAGCCGCTACTGCCGACGGGCCAGGAGACATTTTTGCAGTCTTCACCCACTACTATTTTCTCATTGACCACAGCTGGATCATAAAACAAAATATACATTAGTACACAAAATAACACAGCTGACATGGTGGATTTCTTATGGATCATAGTGGTTTGGGTTTAGGGCTGCCATCCTCCACAAAAGACTGTACATTCCTTATCTGACAGCCCCTTATTTAACTGACAGTCCCTGAGTCTTTCATTTGTTCTGAAATCAGAAGCATCCCTGCACCTTGATTAGAACTTGACACATGTAATTCCAAATCTTGTTTGTTTTCAGTTATTTGATAAACTGGAATGGCAGTGAAACTGAACTGTGCTTCCTCCCAAGGAAGTGTTTTTACTCACATACACACACATCCATACCTTCAGCATCTTCAGGGTGCGGCTTTCATTTTAGTTGTGGTGTTGGAAATAAAATCCTTAACAAATCTGCTATGTTTCACACTTGCCAAGTCAACAGAGCAGAGCTAGAATATTCTGCAACTTCATACCATAAATATGAATGTATATTTCATATACCAAAGTAATAATAATTAAATACTGGTACAACCAATTGCATGGAATCATATGCATTTCTTCTCTTCAAAATGAATGTAGCAAGCAAAACTGTTGTTTTGCTCTGTATATATTTCTTGGATATACACATACAGATGCATGTGGATATATGCTCTACTACCTTTCCTATTGATGTTTAAATATTCAAATACAGTTTTCTTTTCTTATCAGATAAATTACTAGTATGATCTTTTTGACAAGGAAGAATGACGCGGAGAGGTCTGATAAGGAAGTACAGGGCTGTGAAGAAAGGAAGGAAAGGAGAAGGAAAAGACATTAAAAAAATCCCTAAGACTTCAGAAGAAGAGACATGTAGAAGATAGGAACATCTAAGTATCCTTGAATATTAACCTTGAAGCAAAGTCCTTCCAACGGCATTTGTTTTGTGGGCAAATGGCTGAAGAAGGCAAGTGTCTGAAGGTTTTTAAGGTACTAGGTGTTAGTGTGGTTTCTCCATTTCCTCTGTCAGGGAGCAGCAAGGGCCTGCTCTTCCCTCAGACCAGGTGCTTCAGGAATAAAGGGTGACTCCAGAACAGGCAGGGTTGTCCCTGGCAGGGCATGATCCCACAGCATCTGGTCATAGCAGGGTGAGCCAGGTGCTGGTAGTAGGATCCATTGACGGTCCCCTGGCAAGTGATGAACCAGGTCCATCCAGGGACTCCTGGCAGGAGCAAAACAGAGATAGGACTAGAGACAAGGTTTCAGCTGGAATCTGAAGTTTATTCAGCAGACAGGGCTGGACACAGCGGACAATGGACATCTGAGGGACCTATCCGTGAGACAGGCTAGCTACTGTGTAGGTTTGAGGTCCACCCAGACAGCAAGGCTGGGCTAGTCTGGAGACCAGCACTCTGTCTGGCAAGATAGCTGAGGACCTGGGGCTGAGGTGAAATGGAGACCCTAGGTTCATGGGTAGTGTGTGGGTGTCCTGGGTGAGGCTGGTCAGGGCCAATAGGTCCCACAGGTGCACTTGGGGCCCTGGCTTTCTTCTGTAACAACTGAAACAACTGTGTGGTTGGGTAAGGAGTCTCTGTAAGCTGGCTTTGACCACAGGCTTTTAGATTATTTTAAGAACTCCTGAATGGTTCCAATTGTCTGGCCAGGAAAGTGTTTTAACCCTTCAACACAAGCTAAACATTTTTCCTGCTCCACCTCCCTCTATATTTGGAGTTGGGGATATCCACCGAGGAGATAAAGGGAATTAACTCCAGACATCACCCGTTTGTTCTCCATCTGCCACCTTGCTCCCTCATGCTGTGACTAACCCAGCCAGCCAACACCTCTGTGGTGGCCAAGTAGGGCAGCTGCTGCCGTGTCTCCATGGCAAACAAGCCTCCTTCCTGAAAACTCCAGGATTACTATTGAATACGCGTTTGGGTTTTTTTTTTCCTTATCATCACTGCCATTTCTAGCACATGTATTTGTCAAAATCTACTGTCAATCCTTACAAACAGCTACCACTGTCCTCTGTAAACCTTCCAAGGGAGAAGGCCAGGAGTATCTACTCTGAGTTTCTTACAAAGTCAGAAATATTTGCTGCTGAGTGGGTGATTTTCTGGTCTTTATTTTTGTCACTTGCTCTTTTTTAGCTTGGTTCAAAGGTAAGCTTGATAGACCTTGAATGCAAATTTAGTTACTTAATACTGGATACGTTAAGCCTCTTATCACATTATTTGTGTCCATTGGCTTTTAAATGCTGAATATTGCTATATGATTAGAGCATTGCCTATGCAAATACTTTATATCAGTAGGTGTTATCTATTACGAATACCTATGTAATAGACATTGCATTGCAAGAATTTCTCTTGCCCAATCTAGTTTTATTAGGCAATAAAAAAGTTCTCTGTGGCACAGGGAGAACTGTACACTGCTGACCCTAACAGGTGTATCATGACGACAAGGTGCTGAGACACTCTTTAGGACACAAACATCTGTCCTCTCTTTTTCTTATATAGGAATTAAAGGTATTATGAAACGGAGCATGTAGATTTTGAAAATTCAGGAAGCCTAAAAGGTTGTTTTCCAGAAGACTCACTTTTGCATATGCATGGGGATTTATTTTGTTATTTTTACATGGGAAGTGGGATTATAACCTTTGTTGGTACTTCAGATGGCACACCAATGCACACTGCTGAGATGACAGCTTCAGAAAAAACCTTGAATTTTCTTTCAAAAAAAGATCTCAGATCCCAGAGATCTGGCTCGCTAAAGGATCACAGCAGATGAATATCACAGTCAGTGCAAGGTAGGAAGTACAGCTGCACAACCAGGATAGGGGAGTGAAAGAAATGGAATTGATTCTTCTGATAACCAACCGTCAGCGGCTAAGGTTGGTTCTGCTGCCTTTTTGAAGTACATTTACAATCAGTATCTGATATTTTACAAACTCCTAATGAACACAACTATGTGAGCACTTAAATGTAGACCAAAACTGAATCAGCACTGACGAATCTGGCTCTGAAATCAAAACTGAATAAATACTTTAATGTTACATAATGTCTTAGTTAACATATAACTTAGAAAAAGCCTGAAATGTTGCAATGGCCCAGTTCTGGTATTAGGTATCTTTTTGCTGCTCCTGTTAAAAAAAAAGGAAAGTAAAACTACCAAACATGGCTAAAATACAAGCTTTTAAAAGGATCAGTTCACATACACTTACTAGAGGCTTCTTAGGACTCAGCCATACCTTCTCTAAACAACCCAGCTACAGTAAGCATGCTTTATCTTGGGATGGCATGATCTGACCATGACTTACCATTCACTTATGCTCCCTGAATCCCTCAGGAATTGCACATGATTTGTACAGCCATGATTCTGCAGCTCTGGCCAAAGAGCCATGCAATAATGTTGGTTTAGTGCAGCGCTGCATTAATATACTTTGTCTCTTAACAGGACTCTTTTACATGCTAATGAGCCTCAACTAATGCAGAAATGTGTTTTTTAGTGCAGTATGGTAGGGCAAAATCCTGACTCAAGGTGGAGAGGGAACAATGCTCAGACTTTGGGAATCAGCTGGAATGGCAGACTGCATGAGGAAGCTGGAAAATGCAACTTGGGATATCTACTTTACAGGCCCAGTCAATAGGAAATGCTGGTGACTGTCAGTATGGTTTATGTGGAAGGAAGGTGATGGAATAAGCAACCAGTGAGAGCACAGGTTGAGACAGGACTGACCAGTGGTGAAGAATAAGAGAAAATAACTGATGGGGAGTTAGGAATAACAGTAGCACTGAGAAAAAAAAAAATTGAGTTAACTACCTATGTGCTAAATAACGTATGTCCTAGGGAGACAACAGTGACTTTAAATATTCTAGAAATGTATTGTAATGCATATGTCTAGAGACTAGATTAAAACTGCAAGGGAAATCCTAAATGATCATTCCATGATTTTCAGTGTTTCATTTTGTTTGGATGTAAAATATAGTGGATAGGCCATAATCTGTATTATGTATGCAATGATGGGGGAAGCTGAGAAATCTCAGATGCTACTAACAATTCCTTTGCTGTATTTTAATGTAATGATGACATAGAAAGGACTGGATATCTCGTATAATTTACTCATTAAAGCCACGATCTCAAAGAATGACATGACAAAATGTTAACTAGTAGATGAAGAGAAGCAAGAAGAAGTTGGAATTTCCATAGCGCTAGCATCTGAAAATTATATAGTTTCATATTACACCTGCTCTTATAGACCTTAATACCTGTTACCCTTGGATTAATCTGAAACGTGTATCTTGATTTTCCAATGGACACTGAGTTAATTGAGAGCAGTCTGTTAATTTGTTACTGTACTGATGAGAACATTAGAGATCACTATCTTCTAACAGTGCTAATGTATTAGCCTGCCTAAGTGCAAATATTTAAAATGTATCATCTTCTCTGTGCTTACGTTTACCAATTGCAAAATGGCATTATGCAACTCTGCCTTTGGCAATCTTTTTAAAAAGCTGAAATAAATAATAAGATCAACTCACCTTTACTTTTTACTTGATTATGGTTAACATAAACCAGAAACAGAGCCTCTGAAAATTTTGCAGAGGAAAAGAGCACAATCGCACTTCCTCATCTGAATCACAGCTGCTTTTTAAAACAGTGTGCCACCACAGTAACCTCTGCCATGTGATCATACAGAGCTTCCAGAAACAAAACCCCATGATCCTCCTTACTGCTTCAGCAGAACACTTGCCCTCTGTTGATCAACTCAAGGATATAATTAAAAGACACAAATTTGTCTTTCCAAAGAAACAGTCTAAGCTCATTTGTAGGGAGAACACTGGGCAAGGAGCATTGACTAATACAGTCTGTACCTTCTTGCCTAAGCAATTTTTAATCAAGGTACATAATATGCACTGTTAAATGGGACTTAGTACTCAAAAGCCCTTAAAGTAATAAAAAGCAATAGTGGCAATGAAATACAAAGAATAGATTCTTTCTGCTTGCCTGGTCATATCTCGTTGTATTAACTCCTTTAGTCACATAGGAAATAACCAAAGAATTAAACACAGGTCACCCATTATTAAGAAGCAGATAGCAGAACCCGAAAAATGATTACCTACCATTTTAAGTTTCTGACCAGTAACAAGTACTTGTCTTATTTCTCTAAGAACTTTTGTTTATGACCTAGCCTGAACATATCATTAATTACTAACCAGAAAACAATAGAAGAAATTGAATGCACAGTGGATGAAGAGACCTGAAATATTTGCACAGAGCTAAGAGCCTTTAAAGCAGTATAATTGATCTGCAAAGCAAGAGTAGTTGATCTGTGAAAACTTAAATGAATAGTAAAATTTATGAACACAACAATTAAAGGTTCAATAAAATAGATGGTGGTCCAGTGAAAAAAGAAGAATTTACAACAGCCCATTCAACTACAAAAATCTGAGAATCACAATTTTAAGGATTCTGTTTTCTTCTAAAATAATTTTACTCATCTGAGGTTTTAGTTCTGTTCAAAAGTCAATGCAGAGGCATCCTTAATAAGTACACAAAATATTTCACAACTCTCACTGTGGGTACCTTAGTCCATTTGCATAAATTTATTTGCTGGCCTATAAAATATGAAATAAATTATTCACTAGTAAATAATATAAAACTGGTATTTTTTTCTCCAGTTTTCATGGATAAGATTCTTCATAAGCTTTTTTTGCTTAAGAAAGACCCAACAGAGGCCAACATACTCAGTCACATGATTGTACTTAACAGAAAACTTAACACAAGTAAATATCACCAGCATGTGCTTGGGCTTGTGAAAGAACAGAATGTTAAATTTGAGTGTCATTTTGCATTGATTCAGAGATATATACAAATATTTCACGAAGTTCTAATGGATCCGATGCCAGTTTTAAAAATAACAATAAACAGCGTGAGAAACATTTGTTTCATAGCCGTTTTTAGAAATAACAACAATGAAAAGCACTATTTTAATACTAACTGTCTTTCAAACTTGGTCAATATTTTTCTGAAATGTAGCCAATATTTTGTGCTTTTGGTTTATCCAGGACTGTTGAATTACTCGATTTTTTAGTTAAATAGATACAGAATTGGTATTTAGTAGGGAGTATAGATATTTCTATTTATTAGCAAAGTGCCTTTCTATTACCTCTCTACTCCACAAAAATCTCTGTAAAATGAAATCATTACTATCCTATCTCCCATAGCTCAGGTGCTTTTTCCAATAACTCATATCCTATTTTAACACTCCCGTATTAATTAAAGTACAATACACACTATCACTGCTTTTTACTTGATAGGGAATAGAATATTTTTCTCTTTGTAGATAGTTACCAACCTATTTTTTTTGTCCCCACAAATAAAAAATAAGAAGCTGAGTATCTCCTTTCCCATGATGGTCTCGTGTGCCAAGTACAACTTGTTTCTCATGCTTTTATACCTTTATTTTCTTCTGTAATGGAAATGGTTATGTTGTCCTTTAGCCTTCTAGATCAGTTAAGCAGTCCAAGGGTTGGTTCTAGAGCCCAATGAAACAAAAGTGTTCCAGCTTCTCACAACTCAGGAGAGGTTGCTATCAGAGTATACTGTTGTCTAACTCTGCAAGATCAAAACTTTTCAATTTTTTCTTAAAGGTGGCATTTTGTTCTACCAGTGATCATAACTTTTGGTACCTATGAAATGGAATTGATTATACTTAGAAGTTTGCTGAGCTTCAGATAACAGAAAATAAACAGCCAGAAAAAGCATTAAAAATTGCCATGAGTTACAAACAGATAATGGGAAGAGGTGAACAAATCAACTAGGCAAGAAAGGGATTTAATATTTGTACATTTCTACCCAAGATAACAGGAAGGATACTCAAAAAAAAATTTCAAATCCTTCTTCCTTCTGACATAAATTCTGCCAAACAGGGAAGAAAGTTACTTGCTGTAATGTAAACCTTTTCTTATAATTAGCACTTTTGTGCAGGAATAGCAGATTTGTGCTCCATTCTCCAAACTCTGTTCAGGCTTGCAACCAGCAGCTACACCATGTGGCAGCAGGCAGGATCCTAGAAATCAAATGATTTCAAAAACTTGCCTTCCATGCTTGAGCTGGGAAAGTGAATGCATTTCAGAGAGTTTACAAATTATAAGTACCCTTGTCTTAGTTCTTTCATTTTTTTTCCCTTATGTACCCTTCCTTTTCCTGCTTCTTTTGGTTGCTCGGTTCTGCTCTGCTGTCTCCATTTACCTTTTGTTTTCTTCAAATTTTTTTTTTAGAGCAGCTTTCCCCTTGCTGTTATTTCCTTTGCTTAATCACATTTATCTTCTTTCCTCTGTCTTTTACGTAGAAACACCAGTCTGAGACCTCACTGAGCACAACTAAGCACTTTTTATTTACATTTCATCCTCTGGTTTTATACATCTTTACATACAAACTACTTACTAGCTCCCATTTTTATATTCTAATTCTGTGGATCAAAACAATGGCACTGATTAAGCCACCTTCTTTTATTCAAAGCCATAGGCATGAATTTTAATGCACATGGGTCTCTGTAGAAATACCTGTAATCTTTGCTTTTAAAAACCCTTCTTATAATAAGCAAGACTCGTTAGGGTTACTATCTTCCTCTTCTCCTACTTGTGGTATTAGATTTCACTAGTGCTCTGTTATTTGGGAAAATTAGCTTCAGTGTCCTACTTGTACCATAATATTGTGTTGATATGTAATTCAGCATTATACATTTATTTTTGAAGTTAACTGTAAGCTATTTGTTGATAAGACACAAAAATAGCCCTGTCCCTAGCACTGCAGTATCTCACTGTTGTCAAGAGAGAGGAAACTTCACCTTTCCTTATATTTTTTCCATCTCTTCTCCTCCTGTTCTCATTTTTAAGTTTCCTCCTCCTTCCTTCAATGTTGAACCATTTCATCTCACTAATCCCACAGGAAACCGTCTTTCTTCTTCTGGATTAGTTTTCTCCTTAGTTAATGAGTTCGATCAGCTAACAAAGAAGTACAGTAAGTGGTGGGAGTGTCTCAAAGCGAGAGCAGGAGAAGCAGCAGTAATGAGCTGTTAGATCCACACATGTTCTCTATTGAAACTGCAGCCTTAGTGTTAGGATTTCCATTTACTGAAAAACTTACATAGAAAGTAACCTAAAATGCCTGAAATGCCTTTCAATAGTTTTGGCTGGAGTGGGGAAAATGGACTTTATTGTCCAGGAGTGTTTATTTCGCTAGAGTGAGGTCCTCAATCACTTGAATTTCATTCTTTGTAAAACTATCTGCAAATTTACCTGAAAACTCTTACTTACAACATATATGAAAACAAGTATGAGCCATTCAAGAATGTTTTTTGCAGCATTCCTCCTACCCCAAAAGGAATAGAAATACATAAGGCAGGTTCATGCCAACACACTGGAGTAGACCATTTCACAGCTTCATAAACTATAAACCACGTGTCTTGCCATTTGCACTTACACTGCCAATTAGTGTAGTCTGATGAATGCTATAAATCTGATGAGTGTCCAACAGTGACACTCACGAGTGCTGGTTGCCATAGCTGCCAGACCAAACCTGTATTTCATTTTGCCTTGGAAGGGGGAATGCAGTCCCTTCTGGAAATGCTGGGGCAAGATCCTTGAATAATTTGATTAAGTCTTACGAGGTCTCACAAAGTATACTGAATGTTACCAGTGCCCCATCTCTGTAAGCCTGCCTTCCTTTTTTTTTTTTCTTTTTCCTTTTTTTTTTTTTTTTTCCCCTTTGGCTTATCAAGTTCTTTGTGTGGATGCAACTGCAAATAAGCAGCTATGTTGCAGGGTACAGTAGCAGTTATTACGTAGGAGTGTTTACAGAAATTTGACAGGGAGACTAAGAATGCTGGGGTTGTAGGATGTTAGGGAAGATGGGAAGCTCACAGCAGCTCATTTAATTTCCATATAAATTCAAAGTGTATTCATGTGACATGTCTCAGCAAGAACACCAAAAAAGGAAGAGAAAAAAGGTATTTCCATCTACAGCTGGATACTGTTAGCAGTACTTTTTCTAAAGAATGTAGGAATTCCCAGAACGCCTTTTAAACTGGAAAGCAGAGAAGCACAGCCTACAAGTATAACAGGACTTAGCTTCCCTTTATCCCGTCATGGTTGTAGGGTGTGAGACTCTTTTCATTAACCAGATTTCTTAACAGTATCTCCCATATTGTTCAAGCAGTTTAACTCCTTTAATGTGAAGAGAAATTGTTCAGAAAAATGCTATTTTAAAATTTATGTTTAGACTTCGTAAAAAGAGTTAGAGAGACAAATAATGTGCTAATAAAGGGATGCAGATGAGAACTAATGGACAGTGAGAACCCCATGACTAGTGAAGGCTTGAACTGATCACTATTGGAAGTGAGAGATCTCGCATACTATTCTGTTCACAACAGGTACCCAGTGCTTTGTGACATCTCTCTGCACTGAAAGAACCCTTCTATGTACTGATTCAGTCTCCTGATCTATCAGAAAATCATCTTTTTTCTTTTTAATCACTTGATTAATAAGCTGAGTCTGCTCACTTGGGGGCATCTAGTAAGCTCCAGAGGTGATGCAAGAGAAATGATGGAAGCAAGTGTGTGGTGTTTTGCATGAAGGGGGGGGGGTGCACATAAAAGAAATGCAATCTCATCTCACTAGGAGCAAAGCTGTTGGATTGACCTAAGCTGTGCTGGGCGGAATACACTGCATTCAACACAAAGGCCACCCACTGCCCACCACATTTAGGTGCAGATACCAAAAGGCGACACTGTACACTGTGAAAACACTCAGCTTCTGTTTGGCTCAGCCTTTGAAATGCATAGAATGTCATGTTTCATTATCAAGCTAATTTTTGGGAAGCACAGTATCTGGGTGCAGCCCAACATCAGGACTTGCACGTGTGTTTTAGAAATCTTACTGGTTTATTCTCATCGGTTTACTTCACCAGTGCTACAATTAACTTAGGGGTGCAGTTCCCTCCCCATCTTCTTCCCCCAGATTAATACTCTTAATACTGTTAGTCTTGGGCCAAAAGAGTACTATAGGATGCTTACTGCAACACTATATCCCATTTCCTACATCTGTCACCCCTACTACATTGTTTGCTTCTCTCTGTCAGTCACTATTTCCCTCCTCTTTTTCTTTATACTAATACATCCCATCAAGTACATTTGAGCATCTATTTGGAGCATGCACTCTTCTGTAGAATCATAGAATCATAGAATGTTTTGGGTTGGAAAGGACCCCTAGAGGTCATCTAGTCCAACCCCCTGCAGTGAGCAGGGACACCGCTAACTAGATCAGGTTGCTCAGAGCCCCGTCCAACATGGCCTTGAATGTTTCCAGGGATGGGGCCTCTACTACCTCTCTGGGCAACCCGTTCCAGTGTTTCACCACCCTCATTGTAAAGAACTTCTTCCTTATATCTAGTCTAAACTTACCCTGTTTTAGTTTAAAACCATTACCCCTTGTCCTGTCACAGCTGGCCCCACTAAAAAGATTTTCCCAATCTTTCCTATAGGCCCCCTTTAGGCACTGAAAGGCCACAATCAGGTCTCCCCGCAGCCTTCTCTTCTCCAGGATGAACAACTCCAACTCTCTCAGCCTGTCCTCATAGGAGAGGTGCTCCAGCCCTGGGATCATTTTTGTGGCCCTCCTCTGGACCTGCTCCAAC
>NW_009258294.1:515282-524026 GCF_000687185.1 Egretta garzetta
TCCAATTTAGAGAGAAGGATGTTGTGGGGGACTGTGTCAAAGGCTTTGCAGAAGTCCAGATAGATGACTTTCATTGGTTTTCCTTTGTCCACTGATGCTGTCACACCATCATAGAAAGCCACTAGGTTTGTCAGACAGGACTTGCCCTTGGTGAAGCCATGCTGGCTATCTCGAATTATGTCCCTGGTCTCCGTGTGCCTTAGCGTAACTTCTAGGAGGATCTGTTCCATGATCTTCCCAGGCACAGAGGTGAGGCTGACAGGTCGGTAGTTCCCGGGGTCTTCCTTTCTACCCTTTTTTAAAATGGGCACAATGCTTCCCTTTTTCCAATCACCAGGGACTTCACCTGACTGCCATGACGTTTCAAATATCATGGAGAGGGGCTTGGCGACTACATCGGCCAATTCCCTCAGGACTCTGGGATGCATCTCACCAGGTCCCCTGGACTTATGTGCATTCAGGTTCCTCAGGAGGTCACAAACCTGATCTTCTCCTACAGCAGGAGGGGTTTTACCCTCCTGGTCCCCCTCATGCCATCCATCAACTCGGGAGGGGTGAGGAGAGAGGTTGCCAGTGAAGGCTGAGGCAAAAAAGGTGTTGAGTCCCTCAGCCTTCTCCTCATCTGCTGTTACCAGCTTGCCAGTCTCGCTCATCAGCGGGGGTACGCTTTCTTTAACCATCCTTTTCCGGCTGATATACCTGTAGAATCCCTTCTTATTATTCTTTGCACCCCTAGCCAAGTATAGCTCCAGCTGTAGCTGTCAGATGTCTGATGCTTTATTTCTAGTATTTGTAAAGACTTTATCACTGTGTAAAACAGTGGGTAATTTTTTCCCTTTTGCTATTCTTTTTAGTATCAGTGAAACCAATTAATTGCACGGATGTCTGCGGAAGAACCATTTGGCTCAATGCCTTTGAGTTCTAGCTGTTAAGAGCCATTCTTTAATTCAGGCATAATGATTAAACCAAAAGAAAGTGATTGCACAGAACACATCAGAGATTGAAAAATGGGGATTATCTGGCACCACAGCTCACAAAAGAATTAACAGACAACATTGCATGACCCAAAGCATTTCACCATCTGTACTTTGCAACACATAGAAGAGCACATTGAAGTGATAAAAGGGACACAAAGAAAAAAGAATAAAAGGCATGTTAGCTGTGGCTCAGCTAGAAAAGAATATTACTTGTAGCAATAGGGTCTGAGATCAAGTGATGAATTTGCTTCTTTAAAAAAACAAATAAAAGGAATGAGCATAGTACCACCAATTTAGCAGTGCATGCTTTCAAAAACCTGCATAGCTAGCTGGCTCACTTATTTTAACTGAAGTTCTAAATTGAGATTCTGGTCCTATAATTAATCCTATGATGTCCTAAGGTTTTGATCTGGTTAAAAAAATCAGAAGCTATGCCAGGCTGTGCAAGCCCCAGTAAAATGGGTTTGTCCCAAACCTAAAAAAAAAACCCTAAAAATATCTGCATTCTTCATTCTTATTTGAATATTCATATGCACCTTGTCATTATCCCAGGATTGTCTTTTATGCATATAAAACTCTTGAAGCTCAGTGAAGTCACATGGGTGCTGCAGAGAAAATGGGCAGATATTGTGCTTAAAACTTCCTCTCCTCAAAATCTTTTTTCAGAGGGTAATTCCAGAAGCAATCTAACATTTTCCCACAATTTTTTATTTATATCCATGACAGAGGGACTATCTTCTGCTTTGAGTACTTCTTACTGAGCAGCAAATGGGACTTTAGAGCTAAACTGGTACTCTGCCACGTTTTGCACATTGGGTGAAAAGGTAGAAATGCAAGAGAATTAAGCTGATGAAAGACTTTCATTTTTGTGGAACTTCTGACCCTTTCTTATCTTTCCTTGGATGACCTCTGGATTGGAGCTGTCGCTGATGTCATTCAAGTTAAAAACCTTGGACTATTGTCTCTTAAAATGTCATCATTACCCTGGACAGATGTTTAAAAGTCCCTTTATGTCTTAAAAAACAAGGCAGAAAAAAAATATCAAGAACTCGCTCTTTGGAAATGTTGTATGTCGATATATGACATGTCAACATCCAGCAGGTTAGTATATATATTCCACCATTCCACAGCGGGGGGAAAAACAACAACAAAACCCCCCCAAGCTCTGCCCCCCATCCCAATTTACTGTCATTACAGAAACGTGTCCTACCACAGTACTAAATTGGCACGTGAGGGCTCATAATCTCTTATCAGGATTGGGAGTTCACATGGGAAGGAAGAGTAACATGACTGAAAATAAGATATGGAATGGGTATACAGAAATAGAATAATAAAAAGCAAATAATGTAAGAAGCTGAATGTTTAAAATGCTATGAGAACAGAAAGACCAGAACACAGATTTTCAGAAGTTTCATATACTTTCTTAAAACCAATATTCACAATGTATCCTCCTACTGGATGTGCTTCCCTTCATAACTTGCAAATCGTATGTATCAGCCAGCAACTAGTGTTTATTCCATGATTTTAGTCTTTTCCATTTAACAAAGTCACTTTGTGCAGTTTTAATAAAGTCAGAAGAACGAAGATGATAATAATATACTGCACATGTCAGAAACTTTACTGTTTTAATCTTTGTTTGATTCCAGTACAGCAAATGCTATTCTTCATTGTTTTACAGATAGAAAAAACATAAAAAAATGCAATTAAATGTCAGGTGAAGTCAGTAAGAATATTTTCAGACTTCCTCAGGTACTCTGCTGTTGTATGTATTATTATAGCAATATTAATGGGATGGATAGGTGAATCTAAGGACAACAAAGGCTACATGAAATCACATGCGAGACCAAAAGCATGCTGATCTTCAAGAGCTGCTTGTGGTTGATACATTCCAGGATCTTCAAGGGTTCTGAATTCATGTTGCTTCTCAGAGCTGTGACAGCACCAGTACTTTGAATTTCACTAAAATAAAATAGGAAAAAATCCTTGTAAAGAATTGTTTAGACTTCTAAACTGAAAATAAAACAATCAAATTATGAAGTATCAAATTAAAGTCAAAATTTCAGTATTTAGTTACATTACATTAACTCTCAAAATGATAGATCTTTAAAACTTCAAATGTAAGATTTATCCATTTCATGTTCATTCTGACTACTTACAAATCACAACTTATTTACTAAAGGATTTTGCATATGTAAGCTGAAGTTAGTGAAAAGTTTTATTACTGAAACCCAATTATTTGATGTTTGAAACAAGATCTCAAAGGCAAAGATGAGATTTCCATCATTGTATTCCAATCTTCTACAAATGCTAACCTTTTACGTCTCCCTATAAGATACTGCAGGTCAGAATTTAAGTGAACAATTAGAAGTGCAGCAACTTCTGGTTAGTACAAATCGCATTTGATTTCCAGTTTCTCAAGAATTTTAAACTCAGAGCAAATTCTAGAAAACAGTATTCTGAGGCAATGATTTGGGCTCTATACACTCGGTTAATTTTTCTTCCTTTATACTTGCTCTGTGCAGTGAACTGAAGGTAAAGTTATGGAGCGACTTCCTGTATTATCACATAAAGGGGTTTTAAAGACAGAAGATGCTAGAATGAACAATGTAGGTGATGGGAGCAACACTTTTCTTTTTATTTAAAGAAGGTTTCTTGATTTCCATTTATGATCATGGGAGCACTAGACTTTCCTTTAGACTGACTTTTCTTGCTAGTCCACTTGTGGCAGACTGCAGTTCCATCACATTTTGGGGCTTTCTCAACTTGAAAAAGCTAAGTTTGATGACTGTTTCCTGCATCAGGCCAACAGATGTCTTCTTTTGATTGGAGAAAGTTGCCAAACTGTTAAGCTTCTGCACTGCTTTTGGAAAAAATACAGTAGTTCATTCAAATCAATTTATCTTCATGGTTTCAAATCACTTACAGCAATCACAGAGGCTAAAATGGACTTTCAGCTCTTTCATGGTATCCTGCAGTCAGCACTTCCCCAGTTAGTGTCTAGTGTTTCCTCTCCGCTCCTCCATTACCATTCCTGGGCAGAGAAATACTCCTCAAGACAACAGTGAAGAAACCTCTCTCATTCACCTGCTCAGTTAAAAAGGATAGAATGCATTTCTGGATGACAGCTTTACAAAGAAGCCTAATTAATTTTTCTCAGTTCATCCCTCAAATCAGACAACTGCAAAAAAGGACAGTGATGGTTAAATGCCACTAGTTCGCAGGCTCAAAGAGTTTGTCAGAGTCTAGGTGGATCCAGTGGATCGCCTACAGAAGTTGAATTTATCGTTTAAAAGCAAGCCGTTATATTACTAACAGAGCCAAGCCGTACTGTCTTTCTGTTGTTGCAGTCTAAGCCGACTTCTCTCGCTTTGTGTGGAAGAAAAGACGTGTTAACTGCTTGTGGACAAGGCAAACAGGAGATAAAGACTGCCATCTATTGTGTCCTGAAATAAAACAGTTTCTGCAAAGAACAAAAGAACATCCTGGCAATCCAATGACAGAACAAAATAATCAAGGAGGAGGGCAGAACTTTCTTTTCTAGGGGCTGTTTAATGCACTGAAATAGAGTTGTTTTCTTCTGGCTGTCCTGAGTTCGGTGCTCCAGCCATCTTTGTCACTTTCCCAATAAGAAGACTTTTGTTCCCCTAACATAAAACTTTTAACTAAGAGGTATGTGTCTTGACTCTACGCCTAATTAATAAATTGGAAAAGTTTTCTTTCCTATATTCCAGTGCCTATTGCATTGACAAATCCATTTCATAGCAGGTATAAAGTACCTGGGTGAGGTATTTGGTTACAAGATTTATTTGCATCCTTTTTAGGGTAAGCTTACAGACATTAATTCTTTTATCTATGTACAGTGGGGGGAAAGAAAAAATTCTGCATTCTTTGTCCTTGATTGAATATTCATCATAACCTTGTCATTATCCCAGGATTGTCTTTTATGCATATAAAACTCTGAAAGCTCAGTGAAGTCACATGGGTGCTGCAGAGAAAATGGGCAGATATTGTGAAAATTTTGACCTAGAACACTACTAAAAATAGGTCAGACAACTAACTGTACTGAAAGGAACACAACTTTACTGACACAGAGGGGAGACAAGGTGACCTGATTATGTATTGTTAATTTTTCACCCCTTTCGCAGTACAGGTCAATCAAGATTCTTGACCATCTGTCCAGTACTAGTGGAAATTAGCATTACTTTTTTCATAAAACTGACAGCAAGAACATGACCAAAGAAAAATCTAGTGTCACCAAATAATGCAGTGTATTTAATGTTTGCTCTTAGATACTAACGAAGCTTTGGCTGCTCTGCAACAGCTGAACTGGCTGGGAGACCAGATCTATGGCCTCTGAGACTTGACGCTTGAGACTTGCAATGCACTGTTCCAGCACTATAGCCCTGCAGAGCCCATGGGCATCCTTTAACCAATATAGCATAGCCTCTCTATTTTATCCTGACAATTTTTGAGGAAAAAAAGCTATTGGCTGAAAGGAACACTGTCTGGATAGGTAAGCTTTTTAATGGAAGTGATCAATACTAAATACAGTAAGGTTTCCTCTATGTTTAATATAAAATGTCAAGAATAAATATAATAATAATAAATACCTGACTTGAATTCTCAACTCAGAAGTTGCATTTATAATTATCTAGCCTGAGGTGCAGAGATATTATGGGAATTTCTCCATCAAGCCAATAACTTCTGTCTGAGTCAGGGCACTCAAAATACTTTTGATCTGGATATAAAGACATTAATGGAAGGAGGCTACCTACCAACTATATCCCTGGGTAAACTCCCTATTTGTACCATCACCATTTTTACTGTACATCATTCCCAGTTTAAATATGCCTAACTTCATCTTCATGTCACTGAAATATTTAACAGCTACAAAGTTCTATAAAAGTAAATGAATTTCCAGAACACTGAGATATAAACTTACATAATTCTATCAACATTTTTAAGATGACCTATCAAAGATGTAAAATTATCAAAAGATAGTTAAAAAAAAAAAAGTTATGTCTCCACTGCAGTCTACACAACATATATTTTGTAACGCTGCTGAATTGCACACTATTAATTAAACATAGAGGCTACAAAAAGTTTCAGTCAGGATTACATTTGAACAGCCTGCACTCATGTCCTGATTTATAACTCAATGCAGTACAATAAAAATTGCAGCAACCTGCACAGTCTTGACAGTAATACCAGGAACATAGCAAAGTCTGTCTCATTGCTAACAGCTTCTCTACCTTGGGCTTGCAGTGCTTTGCTTCTGGTGTTTGCTGCCATCTCATGTGCTTTAAGCAGTATTGCAGTGGAAGTCTTTACAAGAGAACTTTTTCTGTCTCAAAAGTGACCTTACTTTAGATAGCTGTGCTACTGTCATGTTAAGCAAACATGTTACTTAAAGTTCTGAAAAGATTTCTTAGTATTATTGCTACACAATATGGAAGTAACCTACATTCAAAACCAAAAGGTATCTGTTCTGCACCAATTTGGGTGAAATACCATGCTGCGTCCAGTTTTCGGCTTCCCAGTATATGAAAGACATTGACATACTTAAACAAGTCCAGCAGAAGGCCACAAGATTGTCAGGGGCTTGAGGATATGACATATGAGGAATGACTGATGGAGCTGTGTTTGTTCAGCCTTAAGAGGACAAGGCTTCAGGGTGATCTTGCTGTCCACCATTACTTAGTGGGAGGGCATAGAAAAGATGGAGCCTCCTTGGAAACACGCAGTGATAGGACAAGACCAACATAAAAACTGCAATATGGGAAATTCAGATTACATCAAGTAAAGTTTTCACCATGAGTGGCACAACACTGAAACAGGGACCCAGAGGCATCATGGAAGACAAACTTGTAACTTAGACATCAGCTACTCAAGCAGGAGTGGCTTCTGACCTCTGCCAAGGGGGGCGAAATACACTGCCATACGGCAGGAAGGCCATTTTTTGGTCAGAAGCTTGTGCTGCCTAGATATTGTATCAGCAACTTAAACCAAAGGCGAGGGAACTTAGGGGTTACATCCTTTTTTCTTACTGCCTGTGGTCACGTGACCAGGGTTTTGGTACTAGCCAACACTTACCTAAAGGCATAGTCCAAAATGTGAAAGGCAGGAAGAAAGTGCAGAAAAGCTTACTTAAAGAAAAAAAAATAAAATCTTCATGCCAGCCAGAACATGTCAGCAAATTCACAGGTGCTTTGAGATGAACCCACTATAGGAAGGAAGGTGATCAGTGAGCACTGAAAGCACCGTGCCAGAGCAGTTTAATAAAGCTGAAATACTGATCTACTGACCACGCATAGCTATGTAACTGTTCTGAAGGCCACTGTCCTTACTTTCATCTAGCAAGACAGAGGTGCTAAGCTACTGGGCTTTGAAAAATGCTGCCAAGGAATAGCTTTCCATCGCTGCAGCATGATGACGGTTGATGTTGTCAGACTACCCACCTGCACCCTCGGTCCATCACTTAGGAGCTCTGAGCCAGTGGCACCCAGAGATGCATGCTTTGGCAATACTCTAACACACTCCAGGCACTTTGTGACCTCACGGGAGACTTGCAACCTGAAAGAAGACCAGATGAGGAGAGGTGCTGACTCAGTACTTTGACGAGTCACTGCCATACTTTTTTCTTCAGCGAGTACTCAGAGTGAATCTTAGAGATCATATTTGAAAACAATCTGAAGTCATCAATCTTCTGCACTTTGTAACTGAACCGATGAGCAGAGAACACACTGAATGAGAAACTGCATTCAATTGCATTGTTTTCCAGTAAGCATTAAATCAACGTTTTCTTTAAACCCCACAAAGGTTGAGGAAGAAGGCAGCCAACTTCTTCTGTTTCTTCTACTTATTTTCAGTGAAACAAAATTCCTTTCCTTATGATGAATCATTCTAGACATTGCTGGACATAGCAGTGCCGCACAGAGGTATTCAAAGTTACAATTGCATGAGTTTTCTTGGGACTGAGGATCTAGTACACACAGTACTACTACCATTTAATGTACACTACTGTCTCCAAATGACAAAACAACGTGAGAGTCTCCGAGCACAGCAAAGTTACAGTGTTAGGTATATTCCTTTAAAAAAAAAAATATCCTGTATTTTCAGGTTCCATTAGTACTGAAAAAAAGTCTTTGGCACTTAAAGATGAATTAAAGTGTAAAGTGAGACTTCTCTTAAGGTAACAGGTATGCTTGAAGAAACACATCTAAAAAAGGACTTGCCCTTTAATTGTCTTTCGGTCATTTTTCACTGCTTTCTTGAACACAGCAACCAGAAGTTTAAAATGAACGATAAACAGAGATTACTGATTAGTAAGAAATTCAAAGCATATCACACAGTTTAAGAAAAAAAAAAAAAAGTTTATTTTAACAGCAACCTGAACAGTCAAAATGACGCTGTACCGTGGCACTTCGAAAGGTGAGTGCATGACATACAGCACGGCGGGGCTTAGTCACTACAAGCAACACCGCAGTTGTGGAAAGTAAGTCACTTTCATGCAGCGGTACTGACTGATAAGGGGTATGACGGTGCGAGAGAGAAGGATAACCAAGTCAGCCTAGCGGCTTGCTCTGACAGATCCACCACCCCTACGGACCAGCAAGGGCTTGCGCGTCAAATGTCGTTGAGGTTAGCACACCGACGCTGCGGGTAGGCTTAGGGCTCGTCTTTCCCTCGCGCGTTTCCCGGTAGGTGCCGCGGCCGGCGGAAGGCGACGCCAGCTCCCCGCTCAAGAGCACACATCGCTCAGGGGCG
>NW_009258294.1:525041-527779 GCF_000687185.1 Egretta garzetta
CCAGCGATTCTGGGTCGGGGCGGTCGGTGGAAGCGCTCCGAGGGATCGGGCGGGTTCCGCGGCTGGTCAGAGTGGTCGGGCAGAGTAAGGTACAGCGGTACCTCTCTCCCTGTCTTCTGGGCTTTGGTGGAATTCTGCCGGCTTTCCCAACAGCCCCTTTTTCTTACGACGTACGGCCGCGTTGATACAGCCCCTTCGTTGCGGCGTGCTGCTAAGGCGTTCCGGGACGTTAACAATTGTGAAGTGTTAGAAAAAGACTTTAAAGCTGCCTCGTGAGTCAAATACTCAGTTAAGCGCCGGTTCCACTGTCTGTCTGTCTGTGTGTCTGTGGTTATAGTGCTCCATGCTTTCAGAGCCAGTTTCGGGATCAGGGCTTTATGCCATGTTAATAGTCTTCTGTTAATGATCCTTCTTTCCTCTGCGCTTGATCTTAACTGGCAATCAAAGTGAGAAGTGTATACAAAATACTTTTTTCTGCTAGGTTAACAGTGTTAGGAAAAATACGAGGTGCTCATGTCTTTTTTTTTTTTTTTTTTTTTTTTTAAAGATTTATACCAGCTCAGACCATAAACAGCATTTATTTTTTGTATTGTCAAACTGCAGATTTGTGAGTCTTTGCACTCTCTTTTGAGACATTAGCAACAGCAGTGACGGAAGTCACCTGGTGGCTACTACACCAGCAGTTTTTAAGCTGAAACGCTTTCCACAAGAAAGAAGCTTGCTGGCAGCCTAATGCAGGCTATTTTTTTTTTTTTTTTCCCTCCAGTGTTTTTTTGCTCATGGTTTTAACCAAGAATATGAAAATGACTGTGGTATAAAATTTATCTTGGGCTTTACCCTTATTTTTCCTTGAACTGTGATAACTAGCTGATGGTACTGCTTCACAGAAGCACCTTCCAAATGCAAGACAATGGAAAACACAAGCGTGATTTGCTTTTCAGTACTTGAAATGAGGGTAAACTAAACCATGGCCAGTCATGCTTATCTTACTCTCAACTTCGTTTTGGAGTGGTGCTGATGTTATTGATTGCTGGCAACTGATGTTTTTCTTCTGGCTAAATGCAGAATATGGATGCATGTAAGAGCAATTCCCTTTCTCGGGACTGACCCAAGGAACAGTGTGTGTCATCCAAATAGATGGATGTGATTAAATAGATGTTGGGTCAGAATTAGAGCTAATGTATATGAGGAAAACATTTTTAGGTAGTGTTTGTTTAAACAAAAAAAGCTGATTTGGTCTCTGATTTTTTTCTTTAATGGTAAATACGATGAAATAGAAAAAAAATCAAGTCCTGTAATTTTTAGTCTTTAATTACTGATGAGTATTGAGTATAGAATTTTGTTTCTCTTGGCCTGATTTCTAAACAAATCAGCTAAACAGTTCTGCACAAAATCCTAATGCGCAATTACCACAGTAATGCATTCAAATCAGAAAATGATGTTGTCAAGTGTTATTAGAATCTTCCTAAGCTACTATGAACAAGCACAGTAATTATTAAAATAATAAAAAAAAAGATGCTTCATACCTAACTTTATTAAAAAATATTGGATTGAGTAGGTTTAGGATTTTGACAGTTTAACCAGCTCTTGGTTGGTCTACTTCTTAGTTCTGCAGTTAAGTCACTTGAAATTTTCATTTTTTTTCTACAGCTGTCTTTTGCTGGGATATGTTTCATCAGCGTGATGCTGAACAGAATGGAAGTGGGGTATAGAGTGGTATCAGTTTTGGTTAAATTTGTTTTACGAAGGTGGTATTTTTATCCTACTACCTCCCAATATAAATTAGAAAAACCCTAATACATTTTGAAACACATTTTTAGTATACACAAAGCTTCAAAGAGAGCGCATTTTGCTGTAATTCTGCTAAAATGAGATGTTTTCAGGTTCTCTGAATGATCACCTGAATGATTCAAAAGATGATGTTCAGAAACGTTAAGATTTTAACACTTAGCTAGTAAAAAATCTCCATAGTCACTTCATAGCTTAATTTTTCATGTCTTAAAATGAACAAGTGATGTGTTGAGTTCTTCTTTTGGTTTTCATTTAGATTCGCAGGCTGACTTGTAAGATATTTTGAAGAAATGCAGGATTTTATACTTGGAAGATAGTAATTGTTGTGTAATCAAATCACATAATGAAGGTGTTCATAACAATTTGCTGATCCGAAGTCCAAAGTGCATTATAAACTCTTGTTGTAGTTTTGGTATATAAAGAGTTCGGGTGTACTTCAGGTTTCTTAGGTGGCATTGTATTATTCATTCTGTTGTAGGCTTGCATTTTGCTCCAACTTTATTTCACCTGTTTAAAATTGTGGAGTTATGCACAGCGGGTAAGTCGTTAACTTTGTCCGTGTGAGTAGTCCTACTACTGAGTTAATGCAAGCACTCATTTTTATCCTTAATTCTGTTTACCTCTAATGTTTAAGGGACAGCGTATTTGGGACAGTATATCCTAAAACCTGAGGGCAATATATGTAAACAAGATCAGAAAATTTGTCAGGATTTTTAACTTTTTTTTTTTTCCTAAAAGAGTTAAAACACATCTTGTGAAGACTGAATATTGAAAAAATTTCAGTGTCTAATGAGTTTCACTTTCTGATTCTCAGACATGACAGGATGCTTCATTGACTGTTGCAGATACTATAGGGGAGTTCCACAAAAAAAATAGTTCCAGTCCCTTTGTGACATTTCTACCTGTAAAATGTAGAATCATTAGATTGAGGCTGTTGTGATTTAGCT
>NW_009258294.1:527790-540367 GCF_000687185.1 Egretta garzetta
CTGCTGGGTTTTGTCTAAGAAAATTAAAATGCTAGTTATTAGCAGGTGGTGTGCCTCTAAGAAGACCTAGGTAAGTACTCCTATTCATAATAGGTGCTGTATGACAAAAATTACTGTGGTGGGTCAGATTTTTTTAATTTTCACATTTTATTTCTTTGCTTAAAATGTAATTTATGAGTTGTTAAAATAGTAAATGAACCTATGGCTTTGGAGCTGGATAAATTGTTTATAATCATAAACTGCTTTGAAAAAAAGAGGACAATTCTGATTTAAAACTAAAATTAAAATTGGGGGAATGTGTAGAAGTCTGAAAACTGAGCTATGAATAAAGGTGTATCAATAAAAGAATTTAAGAAACTCCGTAAGTTTTAGGAATCAAACTTATCATGTTTGGGTTTGATTTCGGATGGAAGTATTTAGAGTATTTGATTTGAATAAATGATGACAAATATTTCAAAACTGAGATCAGTAAAAACACCTAATATTTGGAAAAATATTAAGTGACAGTAGAGACAAACCTTTTTCTTAACTGGTTGTAGCCTTTGGGGTTGTATATTTGGCTTATGTTTGAGTTGGTGAAGCTTCTAAGCTCACAGTGTTCTTCTGTTGTCCCTGTGGAATTATCTTCTGGATTTATTGAGACACAAATCTTTGCGGGTTCCTGCTGTACAAATGTTAGCTATGTAGTTTACTTTTCATTGAAGTTTTTGCATGGCGGCGTGATGCGATGTTGAGCTCACCAGAGGCGCAATGTTGATTCTTTCTTCTTGCTCCTTTTGTCTGTTGCAATAGTGTGGATTAGAGCCATGCGGTTCTCAGATACCTGTCCGTGAGTTCATTTTAAGTGGTCTGCCTCTGGCGTTAAATGGTACGCCAATGTCAGTGGCTTGTGATCGCTTTGGAGTGAGGAGGCTTTTGGTCATGTGAGCTGAGCAAATGATGCTTTCTCCATGGCTGTGAGCATTGTAGCAGGCCACAGAAGCACAGTATGACTCTGCTCTGCTTGTGCTTCCTGGTCACGTGCTTCCCGTTAGTGTGCATACTCTCAGTCATAACAGCAGAAGGACAAGACGTGCGTGACTCTTCCCTGGCCACTAGGTATTGGGTCTATGGTAATTTAGAACAAGGTGTAAGGGCAGGGGAATCACGTGAAATCTTGGAATTACAAAAATCTTTTATGAGAGAGGAGGTGCTCACTGTGAAGCTTAATAGTAGCTCAACCTTATCACAGGTGCAGAAATACTGTTTCAGGTGCACCATAAGCAGCTTTGAGGGGGGAAAAGTACATCTTTCTGTTTTTCAGGTTATAGAGACTCATTTGCAAGTGTTTGGGGTTTTTTTTGTTTTTTTGGTTTTTTTTTTTGTCCTGTCCTTGTTCTGCATCTGATAAAGGATTTGCCATGTAGTGGTGGCTTGCGAAAAATATTATCACTATTACTATAGTGTATCCCTGAAAAGAGTATGTGTGTTTTGATGTTAAGGAGTTGAGAAATCCAGGGTATAAAGATATCTTTTGGGAGGAGATCTGTAAAGGCAGTTAATAATGTGCCACATAGTTAGGGAGTTTTCTTGAGAAATGCATATTGGCAGAAACAACAGACTTGGCATAACTGTTTAGAAGTGCTTAATCAGGAAGCAGTTCACATCCACCACCTGCTATTTGTATCCCCAGCAATATTATATCGTAAGCTGCATTTTAGCCATGAGTGTTTTTCCGAACTTCTAGGTGCTTGTAAATTAGCTTTTTAAAAACTGACTTCTAGGCCAAACTGCTTTCCAGTCTCCGTGAGGACTACACCCAAATTTGAGAATGTTCTTACTCCATTGTGTGAATTCATGGTTTACTTGCATCTTGAATAGCGCTTACAGCTTTGGTACCTTTCCCCCTGACTAAAAGTAATTTGCTGTAGCTGGTGAAGATCCAGAAATAGGATGCAATGAAGATCAGAAGTACGGACTGCATTTTCTGTGAGGAGACTAGGAGTCTTCAGCTTAGAAAAGTGGTGACTGCAGGAGACCATGATAGAGATCTGTTAAGTCATGTGTGGTCTGAAGGTAAATGAGCAGATAGTTAACTGTTGCCAGTGTGCACATGAGATGTCAGGTGAAACTAAAATGTGAAATATTCAAAACATACAGAAGGAGGTACATCACTTAGCATTTTATTGATTGTGGAATGCTTTCTCATGAGATGCTTTGGATATTAAGGGCCTACAAAGGTTCAAAATCATGGGCAAAAAAATCTGTCAAAGTCCAGAGAATGCAATAATGTTCTCTTCGTCAAAGGGTTCCTTCATCTGTACATTGCTGAAGACTGAGATGGTATTCTGGAGAGTTATAATTATAAGCTACCCCTACACTTACTTTTTTCTAGGTTTCTGCTGTTAGCAACTGTGGAAACTTGATAGGTCTGACTTGCTACTGCTGTTGCTGAAGGCTATAACACAGTGCTTCCAACTGGGGCTATGGATTATTTCATACCTGTGTTTTCATTAAAAAGAAAGTAAAAACTCTTGAAATGTGGGTTGCAAATGAAAATGAGAAAAATACTTTTTTTTTTTTTTTTTTCCTTCCTGCTCTTTGTCCCAGATCAATTATTTCAAGATGTTTTTGCATGCTGGGTGCCTGGTGTGGGAGAGGAATGTCTATGGAATGAATTCAGGTCATTTTTCTTTTCAATATTTATGGGTTCAAAACAGTTAATTTTTATATTTTTGGAATTAATTGCTGTAAGGGTAGGACCAAGACATAGAAATGTGAACTTGGAAGTTTGTCAAACTTCTAAAGAGCTTTATAGTCAAATTGAGATGGTTTTAGGAGCTGCAGAATATGGAAAAACTATGGAAATTTGGGTTGCAAATGAAAATGAGAAAATTTTTTTTTTTTTTTTTTTTTCCTTCCTGCTCTTTGTCCCAGATCAATTATTTCAAGATGTTTTTGCATGCTGGGTGCCTGGTGTGGGAGAGGAATGTCTATGGAATGAATTCAGGTCATTTTTCTTTTCAATATTTATGGGTTCAAAACAGTTAATTTTTATATTTTTGGAATTAATTGCTGTAAGGGTAGGACCAAGACATAGAAATGTGAACTTGGAAGTTTGTCAAACTTCTAAAGAGCTTTATAGTCAAATTGAGATGGTTTTAGGAGCTGCAGAATATGGTTACCTATCCAGATTCCTGGTTTCTTAAATTTTTATATTGGATTAAATACTTGAACATTCCTAACATTTTTAAACTTAATTGATTCTTCCTGATGACTTCTGGATGTCTGATGAATGTATACCTAACCATGAGATTTGGCTTTTAAATGCCTCATATCACAAATACAAAACACTGCGGCCCATACATTTAACAGTTAATAGGGCCAAATAACATAAATAACAGATTTGGAATTCTTGATAAATAGGATCTTTTTCTAAGCCAGGTACATAAACTAGGCAGATGCACTTTGCATGTAGACTCTTCTTAAAGGAACAATTCAAACACAAGTGTGCAAAAACAAATGACATTGAGAATTAACTGCTTGCGTGCTCAGTAATAGTTGGACATGTAAACTATGCTTGTTTCCGGTTACCTGAAGGTCATTGCTGTAGCTAGTCGTGAACTGTGCGTTATTATAGTATCATACATCTCTGAATTTGCTTTACCAAACAATCTAGGGAGTTGGATGGCACCTACTTACAGATTATGCTAAAAACATTTTAAGAATTATGTAGGAAAATGCAGAAGTGAATCAACCCATATCTGTGATAAAAATAAATTACTGGATGAGCTTACTGAGTTTTTACTTATGTTGTAAATAAAATTGCTGCTTAGACTATTAAAGATTAAGACCTGGCTTTCTTGTAAGAAGTTTGTACAACCAGCTCGGCTTTTTTTGCAAAATGGACTCTGTATATAGGAGGTTAGTGGAAAAAAAAAATCATAATTTTCCTCAAGTTTTGTCAATAAAATGTTTCTATCAAACAATTCCTAAAAAACAGTGGCTAGTACTTCATAATGAGAATGCTCTGTCTTGTTTTTTTTTTTTAAATGGAAAACTTTTGTATCTGACAACTATTTTCAAATAATTTATTTTGTGTATTCTTTCAGATCAGCCTCAACAAAATGCTGTGGCTTTTTGTGCATGCCTTTCTCTGGACAAGTTCATTTTCTTGTTGTTAGTTATTTGAAATAATTTTGTCAGGATGAATTATTTCTTCCTCAAATGTTTGTTGTCCCATAGCTAGTGTGGCTGATAATTTGGAAGAAAAGGGTAAAAAATGTGTGTTTTAACTAATTTATCTGTCAGAGGTGATGACCTTCAAAGATTTGTTCTCTTTTCTTCCTGTCCTCCTCCTTCTCTTTCTCATTTACTGGAGCTTGATTTATGTAATTTGTTTAATTTGGGTTGTTGAGTAAAAGTTGTGGACATTGATATTTTATAATTTGAACACACAGAAACAATAAAAAAATCTGATCTTCCAAAATATGAAGGCACTTATTTTATGAGGCAAGTATGACACAAATGGCCGGTAGTTATTTAGCACTTTTCCATGCTAGCTAATCATGTTGTGTATAGCAGAGCAGACGTAGCAGGCTGTGTTTTTTCTTCTCACTTGTTCAGCAAGTGGTCTCAGTGCAGAGGCCACAGTGAGCACCATTTGACAGTCCAGAGATGCCTCCCACAAAGCATCTTTGGAAGAACAACTATGTCAAGTCTTGTGTAGTTTGAAGCTAGAAAATTTTGGTTCCCTGCTGGTGAGGGGTGAGACTCAAAGTAGTGGTTAGTTCATTTTATACCAGAAGTAAAAAGAAGTGGATAGCATTCAGGGGACATCTGACAGCTTAGTATTAAGGTGGGGAGAGAATACTCTAATATTGAAAGTTGGTTTCATGTAGTGAAGACTGCAGGCTTTTGTGCATTTTAACCAGCTGCAAATTAACACGTGCTGTTTTTCTAGTGTATTTCATTCTGTTTTAATAGAGTATTTTCTAGTTGTGTAAATCAGTGCCTTGCTTGTAATTTGATTAAACACAATTGCTAGTTTGGATTTCTATATTGAGTATCAAATAAATGAAACCTGGAAGATGTTTTCCAGTTCTTGGGATAATATATTCTGTGTTCCTGTGAGGGTATGGAGGCTTCTGTGTGGAAGAGTGGTATTTAACAGATAACTCTTCCACCAATAACTACTATTTAGTATCCTGACAGCTTTAGCAATATTGTAAGGTGTGGGTATTACAAAGAGCAGTCCACTGTTTTGACAGGGGAGGCTGGAAATCATAGCTGCCTGGTACTAATTTGGGTGGTTGAGATTCAGTTGTCTGCGGTGGGGTATAGAGGTCCTTTCCTTTTCTTAGGATATAGAAGAAACGATCCTGTAGATTCTTCATTTACCAAACCATCATGTAGATAAAGTGTGTGATCAAGCATGTAATCTGGTACACTTCTGTTCTGTAGATGTAGGTAATTAACTCTTCTCATATCCAGCCTCAGTTGTTAATGTCAAAGCATGCAGAAAGTTACTCTTTTCTTTCTTTTCTCTTTTCTGTTTTTTTTTTTTTTTTTTTTTTTAGTCTTTTAATCAACTTTTTGTTCTGGTAGTTAATGTGCATATCAAAGTATCAAGTTTGTTATGTTTGTGCAAGCTATGCAGTTTAAATATTACAGGGTTTGTTTAAAAAGCACTTCCCCAGTCATTGTAATTGGTGAAATGTGTTTGCATCTTGGATTATCTAAACACTGGTAGCATTAATGAGATTCCGTCTTGCTGTGAGTGTATTGGCTTTTCTAGTATTGTATGTTGACATTTTGAATTAGGTTTCTCAGGCCACATACGGATATAGATGTGGACAATTAAACTTTGCTGACCTCACATTTCCACTTCTGTAGTAATAAGACAAATGGAGCATTAATATACTCCTGGCTGATGATTTGAAGGTCTTTTAACAAGGCCTGACAATGGTGCTTTAAACTTTTTAAAAGGAGCATCAGGTTCTTTAACCCAGCTATTGACTCTCTAGCTGGCAACTTTGGACAAGTTACATGCTTGCATTTTATCTAAATTTTGCACTGTTTAATCAGACATGTTTTAAGACATAGGCAAACTACTTGATCACCAAGAAACTCAAGCTTTATGAGCAGGCTTTGCAGTTTATTGGATCAGGCTCGTACCTTGAGCTTGTGTGACTAAAGCTTTCCCATGATTAGCTAAAGAGCTTCTTTCTTCCAGTGTTACGCAAAGTACTAATGTATGCTAGTTTGAGTGGAGTATGTCTTCTCATTTATTCAAATTACCATCTTATTTTCTATATAGTCATGGGCAACCTTGTCAATGTGCAGTACTGTCTTGCAAGGGAGACAGAAAATGGCTGATTACAATTCAGGGTTTAAAATAACTAAAAATTTCTGGCTTATGTTGCTTGTCTTTCTGTTTTATAATGTGCTTCCTAAATGGAGATACTTCTTTCTCTAACTTCATATTTACTGATGTCTTGCACATTTTCATTGTGTAATAGTAAATAAAAACTCTGGACGTTTTATTTCTCAGCTTGTACGGTTCTGTAATATAACAAAATAGATAATTATGTATCTACCTAAGTGGAATAGTTAAGACAGTGATAGTATGATTCCAATGTGGATTTTAATTTAGAATGGCGTCTTAGCAGTTAGGTTCTTGTCTGCAGAAGAACCTCTGAAGGCCTCTTATACTGGACTATATTTTATGCTCTCTTGTTCTAGTGATTTGGTGGGGTATAACTGAATTTTTGCATGTGAGGAAAAGTAGGAATTGGTGTGAGAAAGTACGTAGGACTCTTGAATTCCACAGAGTCCTTGAGAGAATTACATAGTGTGTCAGAAGTTAATAGAATTTAATTGGAAGACAAACATTTTCCAGTTGGTTTGTAGCATAGCTTTGGTTTTTTGTGGTCAGTTTAAACCATGTAATTCACTACTGGTGCTTACTGTTTTAGATTTACACTTGCAAAGAACATTAACTGCAATAATGAAATTGTGACATTAATTTAAGAAGTCTCCACTGATAGATCATAGCTGTAAAGGTGTTAAATTACCATTCATTTTATGATTTCTTAGTATCATCTTGTAAGTATATGAACTTCTAATGTAGCAAGTCTATAGCCTTTATTATCTGCCTCCTAAACTGTAGTGGTTATGTAGTAGAATCTGCTCAAGGAGTGTTCTTGCAAACATTGTGCTTATCAAAAGCTGTTTCACCCAGTAAGTTAATGAGAAGACGTCTTTTACTGAGGAAGAAGGGTGACACAGGAGCGTGGATCAGACTGTTTATTTCCATCAAAAGTAACAGAACTGGCTGGTCTGTGTGGTCATTGGGTAGGGAACTGGACCCTAAGATCATAGAATCGTTCAGGTTAGAAAAGACCTTTAAGATCATCAAGTCCAACTGTTAACCTAACACTGCCATTCCACCACTAAACCATGTCCCTAAGCACCTTGTCCAACTGTCTTTTAAATACCTCCAGGGATGGGGACTCAAACACTTTCCTGGGAAGCCTGTTCCAATGTTTAACAACCCTTTCAGTGAAAAAATTTTTCGTAATGTCCAACCTAAACCTCCCCTGGTGCAACTTGAGGCCATTTCCCCTTGTCCTATGGCCAACACCCACCTCACTACACCCTCCTTTCAGGCAGCTGTCCTTTTCTCCAGGCTAAACAACCCCAGTTCCCTCAGCCGCTCCTTGTAAGACTTGTGCGCTACACTATTCCTGATACCAGCCAGGATGCCGTTGGCCTTCTTGGCCACCTGGGCACACTGCTGGCTCATATTCAGCTGGCTGTCCACCAACACCCCCAGGTCCTTTTCCGCTGGGCAGCTTTCAGCCACTCTTCCCCAAGAATTGCATGGGGTTGTTGTGACCAAAGTGCAGGACCCGGCACTTGGCCTTGTTGAACCTCATACAGTTGGCCTCAGCCCATTGATCCAGCCTGTCCAGGACCATCTGCAGTGCCTTCCTCCCCTCGAGCAGATCGACACTCCTGCCCAATTTGGTGTCATCTGCACACTAACTGAGGGTGCACTTGATCCCCTCATCCAGATCATTGATAAAGAGCCCACTTGTGACCATCCACCAACTGGATTTAACTCCCTTCACTGCAACTCTCTGGGCTCAGCCATCCAGACAGTTTTTTTACCCAGCAAAAAGCATGCCTGTCTAAGCCATGGGCCACCAGCTTCTCTAGGAGAATGTTGTGGGAAACAGTGTCAAAGGCGTTGCATATGGAAGCAGGTAGAAGAAAGATCCTGTGAAATAAAGGATTTGTTTTTTCCATACTCCAATGAACCTGGGCAAAAATTCTGCCTTTCCAATGCCATACACTTGGCTCAATGGCTAGTTGAAAGTTTTTAATTCTGCTTGTGATATACATTCAGGTTCATCACAGTACAGTTCAGTTACATGCTTGAGCCTTGTGTCAATTCCGGAGATGTAAAAAACCAATCTAGTTAGTATCTTTACTTTGTTATGTTTTGCAAACAGGATTTTAGGAATCTAGCAGCCAGGCAAGCATGCTGGCATGAGTGATTGTGACGGTTAGCGTGAGTTAATCGCCATTTGCTTGTTTGATTAACAATCCTTAAATTACCTAATTTCTTCATTGTGGATAAGTGCTACAGTATATTCAGTTAATTTTGTAATTCCATGTTTGTTTGATATGTTGCTGTTTTTAAAGCTGGTCAGGTACTAAAACTGATATGTTTTGGTGAGATGTCTTGGTTGAGAGGAATTTTTGTCATGCTAATGTATGCGATAATTAGTTTTTTGTGCCTGTTGCTTGAAACCAGACACTGCCCAAAATCATCCTGCAACTTTTCTCATAGCTGAACCACTTGAATATGGCTTTTTCTTGTCTCCTTCCCCCTTTTCATGAGGGATGTAGTATATCAGTTATCTTTCAGGCTTACACCCCTTCACCTTAGACAAATTTAATTCCAAAACTTACAAAAGACTGAGCCTTAGGTACGTAGGAACATGTCCAGGCATTGTGTGTTTAGCTGTGCAGCTGGAGTGTTTAACTTACAGCAGTAGGTAGGATTAGCTCAGAATCAGAGAACTGTGGAGGTTGAAAGGGACCTCTGAAGATTGTCTGCTCCAATGGCCCTGCACAAAGCAGGTTCAGCTGCAATTGATTGCTCAGGCACTGTTGAACTGGCTTCTGAATATCTCCAAGGATGGACACTGCACAACCTCCCTGGGCAACCTGTTCTGTATTCGATCACGCTTGTGCTAAGTTTTTCACTCTGTTTAAGTAGAATTTCACATATTTTGGTTTGTGCCTGTTGCCACTTATGCTGTCACTGGGCACCACTGCGAAGAGTCTGGCTCTGTCTTTATATCCACACAAGGCTAACATCACAGACTCACAGACTTGCTGTGGTTGGAAGGGACCTCTTGAGAACATGTAGCCCAGACCCCACTGCTCAAGGAGGTTGATCAGCACTGTGTCCAGTTGAGCTTTGAGTATATTCAAGGACAGACACTATGCAACCTCTCTGAGCTAACTCTTCCAGTGTTTGACCACCCTCACAGTGAGAGAGTGTTCCCTGATGTTCAGGAGGAACCTCCTGTGTTTCAGTTTGTGCCCATTGCCATTTGTCTTGTCACTGGGCACCACTGAAAAAAGCCTGTCTTGCTCTCCTTCACTCCATCCCATTAGGTGCTTATACATGTAGAGAAGAGCCTTCCCTTCTCCAGGCTGGACCATCCTGGCTCTCACAGCCTTCCTTCATGAGAGATGCTCCAGTCCCTTGATCATCTTAGTGGACTTTTGCTGGACTCTCTTGCAGTAGCTCTGTATCGTTCTTGTACTGAGGAGCCCAGAACTGGGCACAGTGTTTCAAGTGTGGCTTCAACAGTGCTGAATAAAAGGGGAGGATCACCTCCCTTGACCTGTTGGCAGCATTCTTCCTAATGTAGCCCAGGACACTGTTACCCACCTTTGCTGCACAGGCACATTGCTGGCTTGTGTTCAATATGGTGTTGCCCAAAACCCACAAAGGCCTTTTCAGCAAAGCTGCTTTCCAGCCTGCCAGCCCCCAGCATGTAATCTCATATAGCTGGGGTTGTTCCTTCCCAGGTGCAACCCTTTGCACTTCCCCTTGTTGAGCTTCATGTGGTTCCTGTCAGCCCATTTCTTCAGTTTGTCAAGGTCCCTCTGGATGGCAGCACAACCCTGTGGTGTTCAGCCGATCCTCCCAGTTTGGTATTGTCTACAAATATCACACTGAATTAAACATAAATAGTTGCTCTGATTGGGCGTAGATAAAATTACCTGTCTGAGAGATGTTGAAGTAGTGAGACAACAATTCAGTTATTGGTTAACTGAACATAATTCCAACTATTGGTTGTTGCAGCATGTGCGCCCCCCATGCCCTGCATTGAAGTTAGTGCTTTAGGAATGCTTGACTTGGTTTGGGAATGCTGGACTTGGTACTAGGCAGGTAAGTGGATAAAACACGTTTCTTGAAAGTTCCTCTCTATCCACTAAAAAAAAGAATATTACTGATGTAAAGGACAAATTCATAAGTGGATGCTGAAGTAATTTGCTTTAAAAAAAAAAAAACAACCCAAACCAACAACCAAAGAATGAATCAGCTCCTCTCTTTTTCTCTCTCTGCTCCTCCTCCCCTGCAAAGCCCCCCAAAACTGCACTGATAATTTTGGAGAACACCAAAAGAGTTGAAGGAAGGATGTTAATCTGTATGCTATGATGAAATAGCTATTGACAGCCAATGGAATGGGTTGAAGGGTGTAAAATGATAGATAATGAAGGACTATTAAATTTTTTCAAAGTGAAGA
This sequence comes from Egretta garzetta, assembly GCF_000687185.1. Classification (NCBI taxonomy): domain Eukaryota; kingdom Metazoa; phylum Chordata; class Aves; order Pelecaniformes; family Ardeidae; genus Egretta; species Egretta garzetta. The sequence goes on from NW_009258294.1 coordinate 538,608, forward strand.
AATAGCAGAGAGTTTGTTTTTTAGAGGTGTACACGTGTGTGTGTATAAATGTATTAGATAAGTATATACATCAGTGAAATACATAAAGGTGAAAGCTTAAAAGCTGAATGTGTACACAGAAAACAAATATCCTGTTTGACTGTATTCCTACTGCCAGTTTACTGTCAGTGAAGCATTACAAATAGTAAACACTGTCTATTGCACTTTGCCATGAAGGAAGGCATAGCTTCACGTTTGGTTGTAAATCCGAGTTTAATTTTCCTGGGACTGGTCATAGTAGCAAGATTATACATGGAACTTCAATGGATGGGAATAAATGAAGGCTGTATTATATATGAGCCAGCTGTTTACTACTGAGGGAAGTTACCCCACTTGTACATGTTGAGGTGTGTTTCCCTATATGGCCTTGATAATTTAAATACAAAAATACCCCCAAATTAAAGTGGTACTGATTTTCAGAATGGGGGAGTTGCAGAAATCCAGTTAATTTCAGTTCAGACAGGGATGAAAAGTAGTGTAGGGAGGGGAATAGGGTGTTACGGAGGGTGGGAGTGTGGAAGAAGAAATCTAAGTGCTAAGAATGGAGAGTGTTGTGCTGGGTGAAGCAGGGACGCAAAATGAGATGAAAACTAAGGACACAGAAAGCAGGCTAAATGTTGGAATACCAATTAGGAGAGTGAAACATGGAAAAGCCATAAAGGCATCTTCCACATGCAGCTTTCTTGTGCAGTGATTCATACCAAGCTAGAAGGGACGTGAAGCTAATAAAATTAGTGGCTAATACACTGACATACAAGCAAAAGTTATGGTGACAGTGTGTGGCATAAAAAACATGGTTGCATACATTTTGCAGATGGAGAAAACAAGGAATGAGTTAAATTACACGCTCAGGAAGGCAAAATGACTAAAAAGGTAGTTGCAGTTGAGTTATTTATATTCTGAAATGAGCTTTTTTGTAAAATTTAGGAATTTTGTGAACAGTAGATGGCAAACGGTGATGTATAGTTGGAAATAGCAACATGTGCTGAAGCTAAAATGTATCTGTCAGTTGCCTAAAGATCATGCCTTTCATGAGTACTGTCTCTTGCTATGAAACAGAAATATAGAATCATAGAATCACTTTGGTTGGAAAAGATCTTTAAGATCATCAAGCCAAAGGTTAACCTAACCCTGACATCCCACCACTAAACCATGTCCCTAAGCACCTCATCTATCCTTCTTTTAAATACCTCCAGGGATGAGGACTCGACCACCTCCCCGGGCAGCCCATTCCAGAGCCTGACAACCCTTTCGGGGAAGAAGTTTTTCCTAATGTCTAGCCTAAACCTGCCCTGGCGCAACTTCAATATGACTTTGTTTTTGGCCATCCTCAATGTAGAAATGGAAAGAAGAAGAAATACTGATTGTCTTTATGTGTATCACTTTCATGGTTTGTTTCTGGTGAAGAGGTTTCAGGGAATGGGCTATCATATAGTCATAGAATCATAGAATGTTTTGGGTTGGAAGGGACCCCTAGAGGTTATCTAGTCCAACCCCCCTGCAGGAGCAGGGACACCGCTAACTAAATCAGGTTGCTCAGAGCCCCGTCCAACATGGCCTTGAATGTTTCCAGGGATGGGGCCTCTACTACCTCTCTGGGCAACCTGTTCCAGTGTTTCACCACCCTCATTGTAAAGAATTTCTTCCTTATATCTAGTCTAAACTTACCCTGGTTTAGTTTAAAACCATTACCCCTTGTCCTGTCACAGCTGGCCCCACTA
>NW_009258294.1:542761-544428 GCF_000687185.1 Egretta garzetta
AAGCTCCTGGGCAAAGACCCTCTTCCCCTTTTGAGAAAGCTGGCTCCCATTTGACGCCAGCAAGCCCGGTGCCGTGTAGACCATCCCGTGGTCAAAGAACCCAAAGTTGTGGTGGCGACACCAGTCGCGGAGCCACGTGTTAATAGATTGAGTCCGCCTGTATTGCCCAGTGTCTCTGCCCGCCACTGGAAGGAGCGAGGAAAAAATGACCTGTGCTTCATATTCCTTCACTAACCGCCCCAAGGCTTTGAATTCTTTTTTGATCACTCTCGGGCTACTTGCTAGTCCTGTTGCTGAAGTGCTGATGTGAGAATTAGGAAATCCAGGTGCTCTTTCTCTGTGTTTGCAGTGCGAGTGGGAAGTGAGTAATCAATTTTCTCCATATTTGAAAAGGGAATAGTGACATTTTATCAGATGTGTAGCTTTGTTACTCTAAATTATGTCTGTGTAATGTAAATCTGTAGACAAAGAAATACAGCAACCTGCAGATGGATCAACTCAGGAAGCTGCTGGTATGATGTTAAAGGTTAGCTTGAGAAAATGTGTGATAAAAGCAGAGGTATGGACTGGACTGTATAAATGTCAGTCATGATAGTGTTTGTGCTGGGTAAGGGCTTGAGTAGTCTTAAAGGAGTAAGGAGAAAAAGTGAAAAATTGTTTTGTGCCTTTTATACTAGCATGGGCAGAGGATTGTGGAAGCTTTTTTCTTGTTCGAAACATGTATGTTGAATCTCAGAAGTTGTTTCACAGATTATTCTCTTCAGTGTATGTTATTTTTTCTTTTCTTTTTTTAAAGCTGGATTGAAAGTGAACTACAATGGCTGCTGTCATCTCAGATAGTCCTCCAAACCCAAGCTGCAAAATCATGACGTTTAGGCCTTCGATGGATGAATTCAGGGAGTTCAACAAATACTTAGCGTACATGGAATCACAAGGTGCTCATAGGGCTGGAGTTGCAAAGGTAAACATCTATTACAGAGAAGGAAAATTGTTCCTAATACCTGTTTTTCCAGTTGATTGCAAAACTGACCTTTTTAGTATTTAATATTTTTTCCAAATAATTTTCAGTTAAGAGATACTGATCTGTTACTGTTGCAAGAAGAAACTTTTGGTATCTCTGATGTTTCATGCAAACTAATGACAATGATGTATACTGTTTTCTCTCTAATGGTCAATTGTTTCCATGTTTACAATAGGAAAAGAGGATCTATTCTTAAGATTTAAACTAGTTCTTGGCAAATCAGAACAAAACAGGGAGCTTATAGTATAAATGGGGAAGTCCGACATAACAGATATTGAACTTGGTCTTTTAGGATTGTGTATAAATTTACTGGAGCAAATAATCCCACTACAGTCAATGGGTGTATGTGTGAAGATAGTGAGGCACTGTTTGGATGAGAATAGTTTTCTTTTTAATGGTGATGGTGTTATCTTTTTGTTAATGAGAATTGGAGGTACACTAACTACAATTGCATTGCTCTTTGAACAACAGTATATCCAAGATCTTGGAGATGGTGTTCCTCTGCTATTGGAGAGCGATTGTCAGAGATTAAGTCTGGTGTAATTTAGTTACTTCATATAAATATTTATGCCATGTCTGTTTTGACACTTCTCAAACCAGCAGGACACAGTACAGGTCTAGAAATCCTAGCTTAGTTACTGTAAGT
>NW_009258294.1:544468-595554 GCF_000687185.1 Egretta garzetta
AGTCAAGATGTTTAAAAACTCAAAGAGAAACAAAACCTGCAGTTCTTGGTTTCCCCCTGCCCACTCCCTCCTCCCCACTTACTGTAAAACAAAGAGTAGAAATGGGATAAATAGACAACGAAGGAAAGTCTGAGTTGAATTTTTCACATACTCAGCTTTATTATGGAACTGTATTGTGTTTTGTTTATTACGTATGTTTGTTTGTGTATGGTTGAATTATTGCAGTCCTCACACCTTTATCAGTAAACTTAACAACAAATTCATCATAGTGACATCTGTTGTTCAACAGATCTATGCCATTAACATGTGAGCAGCATATTCTAACTATGCATCATTTCGCGGATGATGTACATGGACTCAACATTAAAAAAAAATATCTCTTTTTCCTATTGTTTATATAAATAGCTTAATTTCAACTGTTGTGTAGTTTCTAGTCCTGTTCCATGGGGATCTAGCCAAGGAAACAGAAAGTGCCTTATGACCAGCCACTGAAATGATACTGATTTTTGTTCTATTTCGGTTTGTTCATTTGTATATAATGTGCTCCTTTTCTTTGGTATGTTGTGTATAATACAAAGACACGTATGCATAAATTCTACTCCTTGTTTTCTCTGGCTATATGAGGAAGCTATTATATGAGCACATATTAGTGTGTAGTTCGGGGAAAAAAAGGCAAAAATGAACTAGTTTTGTTTAAAAAGAAGAATATTTGTGATATGTTCTTTATCATGGCTATGACTCTCCTAGACTGCAACTAATCTCTTCATTCGATAGTATGCAAAACCAGAAGCTTCTTAATTTGAAAAAAAAAAAAAATCCCAAACCCTTATATTTTCCTTTAAAAACTGTATATCTGTTTACGTCTTTGACAATTCTCAGGAGGAGTATCATCAAATATGGTACTATAATCCTTAAAAAGCCAGTGCAAACTTCTGTTCTTATTTCTGAGACATCCATAATAAATAAGAGCTTCAGTTACTCTCCAGAAGGTTTTTTTTTTGTGCTGCTTCTCTTCTTTTCTGTCAGGGATTGAAACAGCTTCCTGATACATGGTGCTAAGTGCTCCTCTGAGGCTGCTGGTATACTTAAGATTAACTGTGGGACTAAAATATGTCATGGTTTGAGACCAGTGTACTAGTCAGGTGTGTGTGTGAAATTTAGGTTATCTGGAAAAGGAGACTTTTCATGTCTTGGCATTTTTGATTGTAAAATTTCAGCCAGTAGGAAGTGTAAAAAGACAATGAATTTGTCTTATTGGAAATATTCTTCAGATTTTTTTGAGACATGAATATGGCTTCAGTTGTTCTGTTTTGGTTCCTTATCTTGATTCTGGTTCTGGTTCCTTTCCTGCCATCCAGCAATTAAACCTCCATGTGCAGCTGGTGTAGGAGAAAAGGGCAGAGCCATTGAGGATGTTTTGAGGAGAGCAACGACCATAGTAACATTAGGAAAGAATGTGAAAGGAAAGAATGTGAAAGGAAAGACTGTAAAACAGTTTTGCCTTTATTGTATGATTTAAAATTTCTGTAATACTGCTGTCATCTTCATATCCTTACTCCTAGTGTTGCTCCACTTTTTCTCACTCTGGTGAACTCTTTAAGGAGATATCTTTGTCAAGATTCTGGATAAACATAATTTACTGCAGTAACCAACCATGAGTTTAATTGTTGTGTATATAAAATGTGTATGATCTGAATATTTGCTTGTACTGAAAGGCAAAGATGACATAATATCAATAAAATATACTAATGCTGTCATTCTAAAAAGAGTAGCACTTAATATGTAAACTTTGTTTCCTGTAATTTTTGATTTGAAGTTGAAACCCTTTAAAAGAACACATTAATGGGCCAAGGTAGTAGTTATATTTTTAGGTTAGGCACATGAATGTGTGAAACTGACTTTTTAAAAATACTAGATGCAACAGTGATATCTATGAGGTGTTCCAGTATTTTAAAGAGTATAACACAAATGTTGGCTTTGGAATGGTTGCAGGCATATATTGTATTAAATTTGCTGTGACACTAATCTATTAAAAATCTATCTAAAATGGTGATCGTGGCAACAGAAGAACAGGGGTTAGGCTGTGGTCTTTTCTTCTTCACCATGGTGTAATGCTAGTATTAACCTGTATTAATTCTTAAATTTTCAAGCAACATTTTATTATTCTTTTTTAAAGGTAATTGAATACAGATTGAAACCACTTTCTTTCCTGATGAGATCATGAGCTGCTTCTTTAAGGATGAATCTTTCAGTGTGGTTGCCATTATCAAACTATAGCTATTTATTTTATAGGTTTATCTGGACTATACAAAATTTTTTCAAAAGAGGAAATTATTTTTTCTGGCTCCCTCGTTAACATAATCTTTCAATAAGATGATTATTATATCTCATTCTCAGGTAGTAGGGACAGAAAAATTTGGCTACAAATTACTCTTCTCTCAACTTGTGCACATACATACAATTAAGAGAAACTGGAAATTAGCAGTGTCTTAAAAATACTTCCAAGATTTGATTTACAGAGGTTGTTGCTGCTCTTACAGCACTTGGGGTTTCATACTGTTTCTGTTGAAGTCACTAAAACTGAACATATCAGATAAGGGCAGAATTTGGCCGTGTAGTCAGGGATTTGTGATATTTTGCACAGTGTGATTTGGCTTGTTTGAAATTAATATCCCTGTGGAAAATGTGTCTCTCCATTTCTTGGCCATACACCTAGGATTTAATTTTCATTACATCTGTCACATTTCAAAACCATTTGGGAAGCTCTTCTCCATGTACAGATTATTAAAATGTGAAAGTCCCAGTAGCACAAAAGATGTTTTTGTGTATCTGTATTTATATGCATGTGGGATATCTGCTGAACTGGGTTTACTGAACACCTGGAATAATGTCTATGATACAAAAAAGCATAACAAAACCTTTTAAAAATTATTAATTACATTCATGTTTCAGTTGTACTGTGACTGAGAAAACGCCCTTCTAACCATACCATATAGGTCTGCTTTCCCTTTCTTCTGCTTGATACTTGAATAGCAGTTAAAGCGTCTCTAGCTGTTTTCAGCCTGTTGGTTAGTTACTACATGTTACTCAGTTGTCTTGAGACTTCTTGTATTCTGATTTTCAATATTTTTTGATATATCTTAAAAAAAATGTATAAAAAAGTAAACCAACTAAGTATTTTTAAAACAAGTCTTATCAAGTCAATAATTCATACTGCAAAAGTTTGAGGGACATTTTCTGAGTTTTAGAAATTGGATTTAAAATAACAAGAATAAAATATTTTTTCCAGTTTTGATACTAATACAAAATGAACTTAGAGAGAACCTAATTTGCATTAAGTCTAGGAAGTACAGGCTCAAGTATGAATACAAAGAGAGTAAAGAATACTAGAGGAGCTATATGGATACGCAGAAACAGTAATTTAGCCTCTAAACAGAGGTCATAAGCAGAGTAGGTGTACCCAACACTTTAGGATAAATGTGAAAATATTAGGGGAGAAGATCTTTTACTTGTGCAGAGGAATATGTGTATGTAAATGGGCGTAAAATGACTATAAGGCTTGCACCTACTGGAGGAGAGGGGGAGTGTGGGGAATAAAATGTTAAAAAAGAAAAAAAAGTTCCTAATACTTTGCTTGAAAAAAATTATTAAGGTACTAGACAAAAAACATTAAACCATTTCCAGAGCAGATAATATACTGTGGCATCCCTGGACCAAATTGGCTACATTTTCATTAGGTCTTTGAAAGTCTGGAATGAGCTTTAGGCATAGATAACGTATTTTAGTCTTAATGTTTCAGAGGATCCTATACTTAAAAAGGAAAACAAGTAATGAAAGCAATAGAACAAATTAAAAACAAGGCACACTGATAGATTCATTGCTCTTTCCTTGAATAAGAAGCATTTTTGAGACTCAGACTGCATTTATGTAGAGTGAAATAGTTAATTTGCAGTTGCATTGGCAAGTAGAAAAGTAATTTTGGAACATGATACTGAAAATAGATGTTGGCAAGTACAAGAAAACAATTTTCAGAAGAGTTGGGTCAGAAGTAGCTACATAGAAATAGTAGCCAGTGCCATTCAGAATCAAATGTAGAACAGGAGATTACCAGAACTGTATGCATTGATAGGACTCTGAAATAACCTCAATTGTACTGATGTGCAGCCTTCATGGTGGAGACTGAGTGGTATTAACTAAGACATCCCTATCTAAAACTCAATATGTATCACGCTAAATAAGACTAGACAATGTTAATATGGTTAGGATGTTTGAGATATCTATTTATCTATCTACATAAAAATGAGAAAGCCTTGCCTTAGGTTTTTCCTTTTATATTTGAGCACTGAACAGCTTGGCTGATTAATTTGATCTAGGTTGCTTCCATGGAATAAACCTAACTTGCTTACTTTGAAGAGGTTATTTTTACTAAAGGGAATGTGAAGAGGCTTCAGTGGCACAGGTCAGAGGTAATAACTCAGAGACCTAGTCATTATTTCCAGCTCTGATACTGACTAGCTCTGTGTCACTTTGGACATGATATTTTAACATCTCCAGTCCTTGCCCTGACCTTTGTCAGAAAATGCAAATTCTTTGGGGCAGGGACTCTATTTTTGTTTTCTTTTAAAATGATGCTTAGCATATTGGTCTCCACAGAATTCAATTCTCTAACCAGTACTCTAATTACAACAATAATAAATGTGGTCCAGTTAGCTGGAAAAGGGATATTTTGAACCTGTATTCACAAAAATATTTTTATTGCTTAAAATACACTGACCTTGAATTAAGTAAGATAATGCAAATTTTGCTTTTTGGTATTCATATATTTGAGCCAAACCTACAAGTTCATGCTTAATAATCATGAAAATGGGAATCTCTGTGCGCATACTTGATTTCTCTGCATATATTCTGAATGCATGACTTCTCTGCTTCTGAACCAACATTTTGCATTTTGTTAATGTGCATATAATTTAAGATTTGTGTGAAAGAAATAAGTAGGAATCACAAGATGATTCAATTATTCTTTTTTCTCTAAAAGCAAACAACACTGAAACTTGCTAACTAGTCCCTGTACAACTGAAGTCCCATGGAAGCTGAGAAAGAAAAAAGGAAAAGAGGGAGTTGCGTTAGTGTAAAAACTGGATAAAAATGCCTATTTATGTTTAAAATAAAAACATTAGGTATGGAATTATGTTACTGCTGATAACTTTTCTTCAGCTTGATGTTTCTGTTTTCGTGTATGTGCTTACTAGCATGAATGGTCTCAATCAGACTTCTCTGAGGGATGGACTGAGTACATTAGCATTAAAATTTGTCCATCTGTGATTATTTTCCAAAGGTAGCAAATGATCTCAGGATCTCTCTCTATTATTTGTTAGATTTTTATTTTTTTTTTTTACTTTCTTGGAGGGATGTAACTGCAAAATCTGTAATGGACAACATTGTGTGGAATCCTGAAATGCTTCCTAGAGGAACAGCATAGTTAGGCTAGTGTAAAGGCTACCTCGAAGATGTGAATGATTTGAGTAACGTAATTTGTATGTGCATGATCATGAAAGCTGTCCTACTTTGTTGTATCTTATTTTAAAAGTTTCCAAGCCAATGCTTGCGAAAATTTGATTTGAGCATCATGGAAAAGAATGAACATAATGAGTGGATCAAAGAACATATCATTGAGCCTTTGGGCAAGTAAAAGTTCAAAACCAAAATATATATTAAAAATGTCTGTTTCTGTGTTTTAAAACTATTACGATTTCAACTCTACAGTTTTCTGTTTTCAGATAATATATGCAAGGACTGTTCAAACTTACACAGTTAAAGAACACTGATATGACTACAGGCTTCATTGAAATTCCTAATGAATTTATTACTGACATTTTAGAATCTGCTGAGGTGTCTTCGTAGACTTTGGGCAGTTCTGTGGTATTTGAAATAAAAGTGTTAACTTTACAAATGGTTAATCTGCACATAGCTTTAATCTTTAATTATGTGGTTTAAATTATGTTAAGATAAAAACTAGTATATCTAAATTAAAGTAAGAGCTTTAATACAGTTGTACTGTGCAGTTTTATGGGGAGTAAGTTAGACTCTAAAATCTAAACCTCTCTGAAAGTGCTGTATTTTTTTCTTTTTTCAGTCAGAAAGAAAGTTATTCATACTGTTTACACCAAATAACATTTGGGCAGGGGACTGTCAATCTTTTTTATGATTTTTTTTTTTTTTTAAATTGAGGATAACGATTTTATATCATGGAGTATGAAGTATTTGCAAATTGTAAGGCTTTCTGGTTATAAAATACTTGTTCTGTTGTTATACAGGGATATGTTTGCACAGTTGCACATGATTTGAATTGCTGTTGATTAGTGAGTTGCTGCTTGTGAATTGAGGTAATAATACTATGACCATTTTCAATTGGTTTCTGCATTATCCAGGAACACTTACATGGTCAGTTGGTTATTGTGAAACAGCTGTTAAGCAAGCATTCATTTGATGATGTGAGCATATTTGACTGGTTCTTTCGATTTTTCCAGCATATTTTGAATTGGTATTGCAAGTGTTGTTGTCCTTTTTTTTTTTTTTTTCATTTCTGAATTTAAAGGTTATCCCACCAAAGGAGTGGAAGCCAAGAAAACACTACAATGATATTGAAGATTTGGTGATTCCTGCTCCAATTCAGCAGATGGTCACTGGGCAGTCGGGGCTCTTCACACAGTACAACATTCAGAAAAAGCCAATGACAGTGAAGGAGTTCAAGCAGCTGGCCAACAGTGACAAGTATGTATATGGGGGGTCTTGCTTAGGAAAACAAATATTTATTTGTTCCTATATTGTGGTTTTTTTATAATTGTGCTAGGCAGCTGGTGATTTTTTCACTTACTCAGTAGAGGTTTTCCTGTCTAAGTTGTAGAAGGATACCACAGTATGAACCTTGTTTGTGTTTCTGTTGTTGAAAGCAACTGAAAAACTTGATGCTTTCTGTCCTCCTTTTTTTCTTTCTGTTGAAAATAATGAAGATGATACAGACTTGTATCTGAGTTTTATTTTGAGTACAGTGTTCAATATTTAATTCTTTTTTTTGGGCCTGGATACTGGAATGGCCTATTGTCATGTAATCTGAAAAAAACCCCAATGTCTTTTAATTTACCCAGAAGTTTTTGCGTTTATTGAAGAGAACTCAGCAGCATCTAGCGAATGGCTATGTTCTGATTATGGCAAGATGGGTATTAAGGGGGAGAAAAAAGTCTATGAAGGATTAGGCGCTATACCAGAAATTTCAAATTGGTGGGCATTCCAAGAAGAGGGAAGTGATAGAAGGAATTCTTCTCCATTCTTTTTGGCCATGTAAAAATAAAAAATTCTACTTCAGTATTTCCACAAAACTGTCTGGAAATAGTTTCCGGAAGGTAAGTTGAGTTGAAGGATTCTAGAGAGAAAAGACATTTCAATATAATGAAGGAAGGTAACATTGCCTTACTTTGAAGAGAAGTTTCTCTCATAAATTCATTTAAGAAATGAAGAAGTAAGAAGAGAAGCTGTTATAAAGATCAGGAAAAACTAGGACACAAAAAGCTTTTAAAAAGGCTCCTCAGCAAATGTTCCATAGTATCCATGCCTTTGTAAAAGTGCAAAACTGATCTAATTTTTCCAGTTAAAGAGGATTGGTATGTTTCTGCCCATATATTACTGGTGAAAAACAGGTTATCTCACAATTTTCTTCCTCTGGTAAGTGGGAATGGGAACCTATTTTGTGGTTCTTAAAATTATTTGTTCGGTAACTGTTAGAGGGGAGAATAAAACACAAAACCTGTGTGGTGTCTGCTATAATTTTCTATGGTACCTGTTCATATATGTTTAATGTCTAAATCTGATTTACCCATGATAAAATGAGAAATGCTAATTTCTTAAAACAGTTTGATAATGCAAAGATGCTGTGAAGGTTTTGATATATATGTTTGTTAAGTTTATTATTCTTTACCATGGAAGATATTTTAGAAGTGTTTCTGATTCCAGTTTTCATGGTTTTTACCGAAGTCAATTTACAACTTAATTTCATAGGTAAAGTTAAGAACAGTTGGGAGGGCTTCTTATCTATTACTAGCTGTAGGTCTTTCTAAATATTCATCACTGCTCTTGAGAAAATGTGTTATATGACCTCTTATGACACTCTTAATGCAGTCTGTATTTCTTAAATTATTAAGTAGTTGAGAGCCCCTGTTCTCCCATTTTATTCCTTAATGAAGAAGACTTCTCTGTTGAAGACTCCTTGCTTGAGTAATGTGGTATTATCCATTTCCTTTGGGAAAGAAAGAAGGGCTATGAACATTAAATAAAATCATAGTTCCCTTTAAAAGGATTGTGTGTGCTCAATCTGATGCATTGCTTCTTTTATTTGTTTAGGCATTTGCAATTCACCATGACCTCTGGGAAATATGGGCATACCTGCATCCCATAATCAAGATACTTGTGTTATGGTAACTGAGTTTATGTATCCATATTTCTCAGTGCCAAACATAAATACAATCTGATTTCTGGAGCCATATAATGAGATATAATCGAAACAACCCTGTTGCTGAGAATGCTTTGGTTAAGATGTGTTTTGCTAACTTGCTTGTCTCTGTTCTGTGTTATCGCATGATGTAAAAGTACCTGGTCTACTTAATTCTTGTATGTTTGGATTTTCTTTTCAGTAGTTCAAGGGTAGTAAGTTGGCAGTGCTAATGTGAAACTTCTTTCTCAGAGTTGCAGGAATGGGGAGCTAGTTTTCTTCTCAGAAGGCCTAAATATGGGAGAACAGAGGCCTGACAAGGGATCCTGAGGCAAAAGCTATTGGTGGATGTTTTCTATGGTAGTGTGCTTGTGTTGTGTTCCTGCAAGATTTTACATGAGGTTTGAATAACCTTCCAAAAGTATATACTTGAGTATATTTACACGTATGAAAGTATGGTGCCCTGTGCTGCACTAAAGGACTAAAAAGAAAAATGCCTTTAAATATTTTTTTTTTTCATTGTGTGGTAGAATTTTTGGTATCAGCAGTTTGAAACGTTATGCCTTTTCTCAAGAGGTTTTTCTGGGGAAGGAAGAAGATAAGAAAGTACTGGTTTTGCCTGGCAGGGCTGCTACTTGCCAGAGTTAGTACATTTGAGTTGTTCTGAGGCACGCTTGTGCAGGACCTACCTCTGTGACTTTACAGAGCTGATAGTGAGGCAGGAAAATAACAAATACTTGTCAATTGAGTGGCTTTTCCATGTGTGTCTCTTATGGAAGAGAAACAAAAGGGAGGGCCACAGCCTGAGGACAGTGAATAGACTTGCTATTTTGCTGCTGGAGACTGAGGAAAATGTTGTTATGGGTAGGTGTATGACTTCAGTCACTGTTGCTGTCAGGTAGGAAGTTACATGCTATGGTGAGTAAGGAGACTAAGAATTCAGGACAACTAATAATTCCTCTATTTCAGTGAATTTGAAATAAAGTGATCTCTTAGAATTCAGTTTGCAGGATCAGAAACACAGCCCATTGTGAAGGTTGTTGTTTTAAGACTATGCTGAACCTTTGCCTACCTCTTCCTCTGCAGGTACTGCACCCCAAGATACGTAGATTATGAAGATCTGGAGCGTAAATACTGGAAGAACTTGACTTTTGTGGCACCAATTTATGGAGCAGATATCAATGGCAGCATTTATGATGAAGTATGCATAGCTTTTTATGAAGTTTATCTCTTCCAGCCCTCTTTTAAAGGGTACTGTACTTAGAGGATACATTCTTGCTTTGTGACTGAGAATCTGTCTTTCTTTTGAAATTTTTGTGTTACTCACTTTAAAGACTCCAAGCAAGGTTGAAATTAATGCTACATCTGCAAGAGTCAGACAGTTCTGTCCTTAGACAGTAGGATATTGCTACTCTTCCTGATCCTAAGACTCTTCTTCATTTTGAACTCTCCAGAACTTTGAGATTGCTTCCTATTTATTTGTTCATTAACATTTCAGTATGTGTGTTACCTGTGTATCTCTGTGGAAATCTAGTGATATTTAAAATACCTTTTAAAGATAAAATACTTGTATCTCTCTCTCTTTTGCTGAGGAAAATTGATAGCTGTACTTTATACGTGCTTGGAGTGCCTGCAGTTTCCTGGAAACATGCTTACAATTACTGTGTACCTCTGAATTAAAATAGATGAAATGGAATCTTCATAAGGAAATGAATTTTGCTGATTACTTGCCAAGATCTCCACAGATAAGGGGACTCAACACAGGTCTCATTATCCAAAGAATTACAGAATATCCGTTGATATAAATTAGGCTATGTGAGTAGCTATAAGAACTAGATTTTGAAAGGATTATTTAAGAATGAGCCTAACAGAATAAATGTTAGCATTTCAAGAAAGATTTGAGGATTTAAAAAATACAGGGCAAACTTTTCTCCAAAAGGATCTGTCATGTGTGCAGTTCTTGAGTTGTTTCATCTCTTATGTAACTGCCTTCTCCAGTCATTCAAAAAAAAAAAAAAAAAAAGTAGAATTTCCCTGTGGCAGATGGTCTGAGGCTTGCTAATGTTTCATATTTCTTCACTGAAGACAAATTACTTGAAGACTCTGTCCAAAGATAAATATGGTCAGCCAAGATGGCTTAGGGCAATTCACTTTTTGCACTAGGTTACGTGATCTTTGAAAGATAGCTATAAATGTCCAATGGCCTACTGTTTAGAGAAAGCAGCAAGTCTAAATTCTATTGTGTGTCAAAATACCTGTGTAAATATGATTTAGAAAATAATTGAAGATTCTGATTTGGGGTGTTTTGATGAAGAGACATTGTAGATGGCTTTTGCTTAGTGGAAACGAAAATGGGGCACAGGAAAGCTGTGTTTCTTTCAAGAAATAGAAGCTTGCCCTTTTTCTTCTCTGTTTTTTGTTTTTTTCTTTAGTGTTGGCAGGTAATGCCTTCTGGTGTACCTTTTTACAAATGTACACTTTGTTTTGATGGTGTGTTCTTTGGCCTTTAGTATCTTAAGGTTACTATTTACAGTAGGGTTACAACATTCCCAAAGAAAAGAGCACGCAGTAGTATCTGATTGTGAAGTGCTGACTGGTCAAAGAGAAAGTTGGAGATTTCCTTGTCATGGAATTGCACTCTTGTTAGATTGGGAGGCTGAGGAAGGGAGGTCAAAAAGACAAAGGGTGAAGTGAGAAAATCGCATTCAGCAATCCTAACTCAGGTGTTAGGTGCAGAGGAAGAGGAGACAAAGAAAGCACTGAAAGGTGCAGGGAGTGGGAAATAAAGGAGTGGGGAAGAGAACAGTAATAGCTAGAATAAAAACCCCTTAACGGCTATGATTAAATTTGTATTCTTTAAAAATAAATAACAAAGGAGAAATGTTAGTGAAAGGAATAGAACAGACTGAGCAGTTAATGTGACAGCCATGTCATGGTGTACAGCCCACTGGGTTTTAAATGAAAAGAAAGAACAACCCTTGGTACCAGATTGTTGTTGAGAAAGTTATGGATACCACTGATCAAAATGGTTTTTTCTCTTAGAATATTTTTGCCAAAGTTAATTTTTGGCCAGCAGATGGTGTACTTGCACAACTAATATTTTTTCATGTCTTACTCTTGAAACTAATGCTAAGAAAGGATCTTTTTGATTCTGTTGGGAATTAGAAATTCATTCAGTTTCCTTCAGGATTGTCGTTACTCGGGGAAAGGAGGTGAATACAAGTAGCTGACGTTTTGGGCAATGTATAGCAGAAAGGGGATGGCAGGGTTAATTTGTCTTAACAGCCTATATGCGATAGTAATAGCCTAAATGCTTACATTTTACAAAATGCATTTTATAGAAAACAGTGTGTTATAGGTGTTGCATTTAATACAGAAAGGTAAATATCTGGCAGAATTCCAGGTAGAAAAACACTAGGAACTCAGTCCGATGTATACATGTACTTGGGCCATCAAAATTAGTGAGAAAAGCTGCTGTGCTGCGAGTCCTTATTCTTTAGTTTAAAAATTTACCAATTACATTTCCTTTCCCACATTTTTTACATTGAAACATCTGTATCTGAAGCATGATGAAGCATTAATTTTTGCTAATTAGATCAGTATTGTTATCTGTGGAATCCAACACCTTGCTGGCATTATTATCAGTGAGATCATACGTCTGGTAGTGTCATTTGCTTTTCTTAGATCGGAGGATGACAGCTTCCGAGGGGTTTAGAAGGTGGGGCAAAGTTCTAAAGTCTATGTTATATGGAACAGCAAAAAAAAAAAAACCAAATAGAACAGGAACAAAGCTGTAAATGCATGGTTTGAAATTTGGCAACACCACCAATGGATCAAAGTTTACCTTTGTGATATTTAGATTATTCCAGAATCTCTGTTGTGTATTTATAATGTATTTATGTATATTGGACAGTTTTGAACACAGATTAAGTCTTTACGAATAAGGAAATAGCCTATGAGAACAAGTGTTCTGTACACTGGATAGGGATTTATAGAAAATATATTTAAGATAGTGGAATGTTTGCTTGAAATATTACTCTGTGCTGTATGCATTTTAATTGCTGTTACATTTAATTACAGTGCTATGTAGGTGAATGGCAACCTAGGTGACTCAAGAAAAAGCACTGCACTAAGGAACAGATTCTAAGGATCATTATTTATGTTAAGATTGTAAATGTTACTAGATACATGTTCAGGGTTCTGTCTTTTTGTTGCTATAAGGTCATCTAGACTTGAGTGAAAATTAATATTCCTGAAAGAGTTTATAATGTCAATGATAAAGCACCAGTCTCCCTAGCTGCAGTTAAACTGATTCATGAATTGATTATGAACACCTAAGAGTTATATTGTTTAGGAAGTTTACTTGAGAAGTGATTATTTTTTATTATGTTATTTCAGGAGAGCTGTCTTCCTTGTAAGTTAGCATGAATGTAATGCCAACTTGAGTCAGCTTAGACTGTGAATGACTAGCCTGTGAAACAGTTGCAAAAAGTTACCGTTCCTGTCAGGAAGGGGAAGAGAGTAATTTTGTTTCTGATATCATAACTTTACTAATGTTATTAACTTTTTATTAACTTTTTGGCAATTGTACCTGTGAGTAAATTGAAGAGTGCGATTCACTTACTTCTTCTGTGCACTGTCTGTTCTGGTGAACTACTGTTAGGCCTTCAACTTCCATGCCACTCCCAACTGTTGTTTAAATGAAACCACGAATCACTGAGGCCACAAATTCAGTTGTTTCCTTTTTGTATGAGATACAAGGAGCTCAAATTAGCCTTTTCTGTTTCTTGGGGATTTTTTTTGTTTGTTTGTTTTTCTTTTTAAATTAATTTGAGATCATATTTGTATGGACAGATGAAGAAGACCTATGAAACCCCTACATGGACTGATCTAGCAACTAGGGAGGAAAAAATCTTCCTGGTTTTAAGAGAAGTTCTGAAGAAAAGTGACTTAATTTGATGTTTATAATGGGTCATAAACCACATCTGACTTCAGTGCTGTCAATGGAATCTGCTATTCAGTAGAGAAAAGCCAAGGTTTGGGAGGAGCACATACAAATATTGTCTTGGCTCTTTCTCACCACTCTTCTTCAGCTCCTGCCTTGAAGATACCGCTTTATTTCCCTTTTTCTTCTCATAGTTTTATTCCTCCTGATAAGACAATTCCTAATGCCTACTTCTCTCATGTCTAAGCTGTGGGGAGCATATTTGATTAGTAATACAAGAGCAATTGATTCAGTGGAGTTTGTAGGCTAACGGTTATTTTTGCTAAATTGTAGGAACATCTCTAATGTAATATTAACTCTAGCAACAGATGCACTTAAGTTCCCTACTGTATCCCTTGTCAGAGGACCTAACTTGGTTTTAAAGCAACACCTTGACATTATATGTAGAGTTTGGATTTGATCATGAAATAAGTTAAGGATTGCATCTGAGTTGTAGCTTGACCTAAGGCTTCAGGAGAGCAGCAGGCATAAGCAATCCAAAAGTCTCTGGAGAGCATCAGTGACAATTTCCAGACCAAAGCTGTCTGCTGGACCTTGTACTCACAAACAAGGAAAGACTTGTTGTTGATGTGATGGTCAAAGGCACTCTTGGCTGTAGTGACCATGAGATGATGGGGTTCAGGATCTTAAGAAGAGGTGTCAAGATGGAAAGCAGGACCATGACCCGGCTTTCTGGAGAGCAGACTTTGTTCTGCTAGGTGATCTGCTTGGAAGAGTCCTGTGGATAAGGCCCTGCAGGGAAGAAGGGACCAAGAAAGCTGGTTGGTATTCATCTCCTCTAAGCTCAAGAGTGGGCCATCATAATGAGCAGGAAGTCAGGGGTTTTGCCTCACGATGGATGAGCAAGGAGCTTCTGACAAAACTCAGGCATAAACAGGAAATACACAGGAGGTAGAAGCAGGGGCATGTAATCTGGGAGGAATATAAAGACACTATCCAAGTATGCAAAAATGCAATTGGGAATGTCAAAGCCTACCTGGAACCAAATCTGAGACACGTCGAAGGCAACAAGAAGGACTTCCAGAAGTATACCCCAGGGATCAATACTGCATCCAGTCCTGTTTAAGATCTTCATTAATGAAGATTTGGATCATGGGGTAGAGTTTGCAGATGATACAGGACTGGGAGGATCAGCTGATATGCCAGTGGGTCATGCTGCCATCCAGAGGGACCTTGACAGGCTGGAGAAACAGGTTGACAGGAATTTCATGAAGCTCACAGGGGAAGTGGAAAGTGCTGCACCTATGGAGGATCAACCCCAGGTATATGGGGTACCTGCTGGAGGCTGAAGGCTGGAAAGCTGCTTTCCAGAAAAGTCCTTTAGGAGCCCTGGGAGACACCCAAGTTGAACACAAGCTAGCAATGTGCCAATGCAGCAAAGGTGGCTAACAATGTCCTGAGTTGCATTAGGAGGAATGCTGCAAGCAGGTTGAAGGAGGTGATCCTCCCCTTTTCTTCAGCACTGGTGAGGCCACACCTGAAGTGCTGAGCCCAGTTCTGGGCTCCTGATCTCTCCCCAAAGATGCAGAGCTACCAGAGAGAGCCCAGTGAAGGACCTGTAAGATGTTGATGTATCATATGAGGGAAGGCTGAGAGAAAGCTGGAACAGTTGATCCTAGGGAAGAGAAGGCTCGGGTGGACCTTATCAATGTATATAAATACCTGCAGGGAGGGTGCAAAGAGGATAGAGCCAGGCTTTTATCAGCAGTGCCCAGTGACACAACCTGAACATGTGGAAACACTTTCTCAGTGTGATGGTGACTGAGCACTGGCACAGGTGGCAGAGATAGACTGTGGATTGTCCATCCTTGCTGAGATCGTCCTACATGGTGTCTTTTTTTTTTTTAAACTGCTACAAGTATATATCTTGTATTCTGTCCTTTATAGTATTGTGTTGGGTTTGCATGGCAAGGTTTTGGTAGCTGGGGAGCTACAGGGATGGGTTCTGTGAGAAGCTTCTAGAAGCTTCCCCTTTCACTCACTTTTCATGGACCTGCTACTGGCCAAGGCTGAGCGATTCAGCAATAATGGTAGCGCCTCTGTGATAACGTATTTAAGACAGGGAAAAAAAACCACTGCACAACAGCAGCTGGAGAGAGGAGTAAGAATATGTGAGAGCAATAACTCTGCAGACACTAAGGTCAGTAAAGAATAATGGGGAGGATGTGCTCCAGGCGCTGGAGCAGAGATTTCCCTGCAGCCTGTGGTGAAGATCATGGTGAGGCAGGCTGTCACTCTGCAGCCCATGGAGGCCCACAGTGGAGCAGATCTCCACCTGCAGCCTGTAGAGGACCCCACACCAAAGCAGGTGGATGCCTGAAGGAGGCTGTGACCCCATAAGAGCCTGTGCTGGAGCAGGCTCCTGGCAGGACCTGTGACCCCATGGAGAGAGGAGCCCACACTGGAACAGATTATGTGGGGCTTCCATCCTGAACAGTCTGTTTCTGAAGGATTGCACCCTGTGGGAAAGACCCATGCTGGAGAAGCTCATGGAGGACTGTCTCCCATGGAAGGGACCCCACAGTGGAGCAGGGGAAGAGTGTGACAAGGAAGGAGTGGCAGAGACAACATGTAATGAACTGACTACAACCCCACTCCCCATCTCCCTGTGCTGCTGGCAGGGAGGAGGCAGAGAATTTGAGAGTGAAGTTGAGCCCGTGGAGGGAAGGTGTTTTAAGACTTAGATTTTATTTCTCATTATCTTACTCTTATTTGATTGGTAATGAATTAGATTAATTTTTCCCCCAGTTGAGTCTGTTTTGCCTGTGACAGTCATTGCTGAGTGATCTCCCTGTCCTTGACCCATGAGCCTTTTGTTACATTTTCTCTCCCTTGTCCAGCTGAGGAGGGCATTGATAGAGCAGCTTTGGTGGGTACCTAGCATCCAGCCAGGGTCAATAACCAGAGGTATGTACAGGATGTCACTGGGTAGCTTAATGAGGGGACAAGGACTCATCATTTTTTAAAAATGTAGAAAGATCCACATGTTTTAGCACATGATTATGAGACCTCTTAGTGGTTGAGGGAAAGGCTGTGGATGCTTTCTACCTAGATGTCAGTAAAGCCTTTGACACTGTTTCCCACAGCATTCTTCTGGAGCAACTGGCCACTCACGGCTTGGATAGGTGTACTCTTTGCTGGGTAAAAAACTGTCTGGATGGCTGGGCCCAAAGAGTTGGGGCGAATGGAGTTAAATCCAGCTGATGGCTCATGACACAAGCGGTGTTCCGCAGGGTTCAGTTCTGGGGCCAGTTCTGCTTAATATCTTTATCAATGATCTGGATGAGGGGACCAAGCGCACCCTCAGTAAGTTTGCAGACAACACCCAGTTGGGTGGGAGTGTTGATATGCTGGAGGGTGGGGAGGCTCTGCAGGGGGTCCTGGACAGGCGGGATCAGTGGGCCAAGGCCAACTGTATGAGGCTGAACAAGGCCAAGTGCTGTGTCCTGCACTTTGATCACAACAACCCCATCCAATTCTACAGGCTTGGGGAAGAGTGGCTGGACAGCTGCCTGGCAGAGAGCGATCTGGGTGTGTTAGTTGACAGCCAGTTAAACGTAAGCCAGCAGTGTGCCCAGGTGGCCAAGGAGGCCAACAGCATCCTGGCTGGTATCAGGAATAGCGTGTCCAGCAGGAGGCAGGGAAGTGATCATGCCCTGTACTCTGCACTGGTGAGGCTGGCCCCTCACTACAAGAAAGACATTGAGGTGCTGAAGTGTGTGCAGAGGAGAGGAATGAAGCTGGTGAAAGGTGGGGAGGATGAGTCTTATGAGAAGTGGCTGAGGGAATGGGGTTTGTTCAGTCTGGAGAAAAGGAGGCTGAGGGAAGACCTTATCGCCCTCTACAACTGCCTGAAAGGAGGCTGTAGTGAGGTGGGTGTTGGTCTCTTCTCCCAGGTAACAGGCAAAAGGACAAGAAATGTCCTCAAGTTACACCAGGGGATGTTTGGATTGGATATTAGGAAAAATTTCTTCCCCAGAAGGGTTGTCAAGCATTGGAACAGGCAGCCCCAGGAAGTGGTTGAGTCCCCAACCCTGGGGGAATTTCAAAGTCAGGTAGACGAGGTGCTTAGGGCCATGGTTTAGTGGTGGGATGGCAGTGTTGCGTTAATGGTTGTACTTGATTATCTTAAAGGGCTTTTCCAACCTAAATGAGTCTATGATTTTATGTACTTGATTATTATGTACTATGATTTTATGTCCTTTCTGTGTGATCTCCTCATAGTTGAGATCAGTGTGAGCATTCTTTCATTTACATGTTTAGAAAAGTGCATTTCCAAAGCGAATCTACTTGCTTCTGTTTTTTTCCCTACCCTTCAAAAGGGTGCTGCAGAGCAATGTTTATATCTGAAAAGATACTGAGAAGAAAAAACAGTTCAAGTGAGGGAGATTGATTGTGTTTCCTAATCTGTGTTTTTATGGTGTAGAGACTCTGTTCATAGCATTTTTCTGTCTGTATTTTATGCACTTTGAAGAAGCAATAAATACCTGGCAGGTTTTTTATTACATTCATTGGTGTGAGTCAGTGGGTGTATGGAGAGAGGAGTGGGTGACCAAGCACAGATCTTTCCGTGTGATTCTCCTTCTTTTCACTCTGTCTCTTAATTAGTTTTTTTTACTCTTCTTTATTGTTTGAACTGCTACAGTCAGTCATAGGGCTTTTAATCCTAGTTGTAGTACAATTGTCCTGTTTGCCAGGTTAATATTGAAATGAATCCATGAGAGAATCACAGGAAAAATTAAATGCTGAAAAAGGGTCACGTGTATTAATGTATAAGTACAGAAATCATGTTCCTAACAATAGAATATGTCATGCTGTTGGTGATGATTTAAGTAAAGTGCAAAGGATGGTATCATGTCACTATTGTAAGTGCTTTAAAAAAGGAAATGAATAAAAAATAATTTCATGTGGACCCTATTTTATTCTTACCTGCAAAGAGGTCACTTAACTTTTTACCAATATACCGAAAGCTACATTTTTCTTCATGTCTTTGAGAAAAGAATGCGTCAGCTCCTTCTAAACCATGCAAGTTTTCAGATATTTGAGAGCTGCTTGTGAAGTGTTTCATTTTATCTCCACATTGCTTTAAAATCTTGTTCAAAGGTTGTTAAAAGAGTCATGAAAACTCTTGATAGTAATTTACAGCAAGTTTGAATCATCTACAAAGTCAGTGAAGATTTGAATAGTGGTCTTCTATATAAACGACTATGTACTTTACAATACTTCTCTGAAGAAATACCAGGCAAGTCTAATGTGCGTAGCAATGACCACAGATGGTAAGATACTTCAAGCCTGTATTTTATTTGTATAGTAAAGAAAGAAAAAACGTTATTTTTCAGCTTTTTTCCTGATGTTGTATTATGTGGTACAGTTGTCAAAGATGACAGGTGTTCTTTAAAGAATTTGCCGTCAAAACTGTGGGTAAATTAGAAATACTTCTTTACGCATTCCCTTGAAATTATTATACTTTTCTGATATTATTGTGATACTCTGAGCAGAATAAATACTTGATATTTTCCTAACATAAACTACCAGCTACACCTCATGGTCAAGTAATATGTGTACTGGTGTTCTAATAATGCTTATTAAATATAGCATAACCTCCTAAGATATACTTTAATTTTGAGAAGTATTGTTATGTATTGACCTGTTAAACTGCTCTTTTACAGCTCCTGTGATGTTTTGAGTATGCATTGCAATTGTAAAATTTAAATACAGTTCTATAACTATTGGAAAAGATAGAATCAATGTTTTACTTAAAAATTCATGTAAGTGTTTTACTCAATGTTTTGGAATATTAAAAAAGATACAGCTGTGAGTGAAAAGTGACAGCTTTAATAATAAGTTTAGTAATTTCTGTAACAATCTAGACATAAATACAAAACTTTAAAAAAAAATAATTCAAGGTATGTAGGAAGAGTTAAAATGAGTCACAGAATGGCAAGGGTTGGAATCAGTGTGATTTTGGCATTTCAGCCAGTTTTAGCAAACATTTCCTTTTGAGCTAAGACTACTTTTCCAAAATAGTCTTTAGGAAATTGAAGTAGCTTGTGCATCTAGAGTGTAGAGGTTGTGGATTGTGTGCTTGGTGTGTTTGGTATTTTGACGCAAGCTTTTTCTCCTATGATTGTTCTCCATGGGAGGATTTGCTTTTGTTTTAGGGACAAACCACTAGCCGTTTGCTTGGTGACTAGTTGTGACTTGACTTAACAGCAGGTGAAAAGATGAGATGTGGTGTTTTTTAAAAAAAAAAAAAAAAAATTATTCTCTTAACTATCACGTAATTCTTAGTAAGAGAAAAAAGTAAGATTTCAGGATGTTATGGTTGCTAAAAGGTTACAGGTAGGTAAAAGAAGATAAAATGAATTGGTAAAAAGCCCATGGAGTACTGTTAAGTAGAAGGGTAACACCTGTCTGGAGAAATCTTCAATCTGCAAATTGCTGCAGGCTGGAAGGGTCTTCTGGGAAAGTACTGCTTTGCTTACACTGTTTCTTGTCTGCTTTTGGTCACTGTCAGAAAGAGTATACTGCCTACATTAACAGTTGATTTTTATCTGGTGTATTTATTGTTGTCTTCTAATCCTGTATGTGTCTCTGTGCCTACGTGGTTGAGTCATTGCTCGTATTTGGTGTATTAACTTGTTTCTCCAAATTGACTGCACAGTTTGTGAACAGAGACAAATTTTAAGTGATTAAAAAAAAAGTGTAAATTAATTTGAGGAATAATTCATTAAAATAGTGTCTTCAAAAAAAATTCGTATTTTACAGCTCTACTACGTTGCTGATGATTATGATTTTTTAGATTTGAAAAGTGCATATTTTACCAGTATCTACTATTTGAGTTCATATTGGTGTCTGGTTTCTTTCTTTGATAATGATCATACTAATATTTTCTTACTTTATTTTTAAATTTTGAGTGCCTTCATGTCACACAAATGCATCAAAGTCAAAGCTTGCATTTTAAAAAAAGAACAAAAATTGGTGTCTGGAATGAACTCATTCTGTAAAAGTCCTCTACTCCTTTGTAAAAGTCCTGGACAAACTTACAGATAGTTTTTCTTACTGAATGAAACAGTCATAGCAGGCAGTCAGAAATGCTTGTTCAATGAGAAGGTTGAACTTCATACGGAAGTTACCATCTTGTATATCAATTCTAATTGCTGCATATGTAACATGCTTGGCATAAAAATCTCAAAAAACGAGGAAACGAATACAGATACAGAGTATTAAATATGAATTACTTCTTGCTTTAAGCTGTATTCTTACTTCGCCACCTGCCCAACTATTGAATGTCACCATGTTTCATAGTTTTAATCAGCTGCATCAGGATTGCAGTCTGCCATCAATTCCTTCCCCAAATTTGAGTAAGATTACCAAAACTGTACAGAGTTCAGTGACGGGGGGGTGCAGCGCAAGCCATGGTTAAGGCAGTGTTTAGGGTCACTCTTCCCAATAAGTTTGCCTCAATTGAGTTTGTAATAGTTTTGATTATATTTCCTGTTTTTCTGACTGCTTGAGCACCGGCTAATGCCTTCCCTGAAGGTGCTAATAATTACTGTTATAATGAAGTCTAATCTCTTTCTCTTAAATTTTGTAGCTTTGATCTTGGTTATACTGACTCTTACATGCTGTATTACCTGAAATTAGAATTGCACTTTGTGGATGAATCTGAAATACAACAAAAACCACATGCATGGCTGTCTGAATGGCTTTTAATATACAAATTTTAGAGGCAGTAATATAAGGAAACATGAAATCTCATGAAATCAATAGATTTCTTCTGTGGTATATTTCTTATGCAGTACATCATTATGGTTAGAAATACATCTGAAGTGATGTAATTGTTCTAGTTTTTATACTTTTCAGAGAAATGGTAAATTTATGCATGTAAATTAAACTTTTAAACCATTTTTTCATACTATTTAGTATTACTTTGTAAGTAATTAAAAAGCATAGATAGGCCTAGTGAAACTAGTGGTTTCCAGCTATCAACTCATCAAAGATTTTGTCTGCAGCTATTATTTCTATTTTGTGTGGTGTTCCAATCCATGTTAGAGTTGATGTATTAAGTTTTAAGCAGGTATGAACTTCCTTATGTTCTCTGCTCTGAACATCTCAGACTTTGAACCTGATCTAAATCTTACTAAGGTCAAGAGAGGTTTTCTTTGAGTGACTTCAGCTGTCTTCTAAAGTGCTTACAAATTTGTATTAATCTACAGTTTTTTGAAGGGCTAGATCAGGTGTGTATCTTTTGACTGAGGCTATTATATAAAATTGCATTACTATATAAATTTATTAATAAATTTATTATGTATCTTTTTCAGGGTATTGAGGAGTGGAATATTGCCCACCTTAATACTATATTGGATGTTGTAGGAGAAGACTGTGGAATTTCTATTGAGGGTGTAAATACACCATATCTATATTTTGGCATGTGGAAAACAACATTTGCATGGCACACTGAAGACATGGATCTCTACAGTATTAATTATCTCCATTTTGGGGAGCCAAAGTCATGGCAAGTTTGACTTTTTATGAGAGATGATTTAATTTATCTGCTTGTTTCAGCTGACTAAACCAAACAGATGGGGTACAGTTGTTTCACAGTGATAAGCTTTACTGAAAAGCTAAGATAGTAGTTTTGGGTTTTTATTAAGCTGAGAATGCTATGAAATTTATGAGATTTGTGAAGTAAAGAACATCGCAGTAATGCATTCTTTTATTTTAAAGGAAAAAACTAATGAGTACATAAGGCTTATTTGAGTTCAACAGAAAAAGATTGTAATGATTCAATATAAGAAGTTTAATGAGTTGGGAACCCCAGGACTGTTTAAGAGAACTTCTGTAAGGGCTCTCTGAAATCAGTTTCTTTGGATCCATTGTCCTTTGGGACTGCCTAACATGTTTTGTATTAAACATACATTTAATTGCTTTTTTGAATCAGAGTCATATTCTCTACTGCTAAATCAGTAGGCCCAGTAGGAGGTAGGAATCAGTGTTAAGGGTACTTCCTAAATATGAAACTTCTGCTATCCTTTCTCCATAATCTTAGGTTTTTGTTTGTACAGCCTTAATAGAGAGACAAGTAGGTTTATTGTTACACATACAGATTGTGGTACATGTGTATCTTGTAAAGTATATGAGAAAAATGTTTTCCTTTGATCACAATATCTGTTGGGGTTTTTTTTGGTTTTTTTTTGTTTTTTTTCCAAAATACCTGTGAAGAGAACATAAATTTATTAGAAAGATACGTTATGCTTAGTTCGGTTCTGGCAGTTTCTAGTCATCCAAACTTGGATGGAAGATTCTGTAGCTTGTAATTCCATAAAACATTATTGGTTATTTTTATACCCATACAAAAGACAAAGACCTATGCATAGTCATGTGTTTAAACGGAGAAGGTGGTAAATTGGTCAGCTGCTGGTTCTTAGGTCATTGCTTTATGTCTACCTGCTTTTCTTGTATAGTGGGTCTCTTGCATTTAGACAGAGAAGGTAAACACACCTATTGTAGTAATGCAAGTCCATGTTTTGAATTGATTAATTACATATATGTTTGAAATTGCTGCTTTGATAGAATTAGACATACTAAGAAACTCTTCTCAGCCATGAGAACAATGTCTTTGTTAAAAATGGATGTAAAGATAGGTGATTCCAAATTTTTCTAAGTTGATAGAACAAATTTAACTAAAACAATGACTGCATAAAAATTATTTTTGATTATTAGGAATTTAAACAGTGCTATTCAAAGGAAACCTCACTGCATAGTGTAAAATTCCAAGTAGTAGAGACACTTAAACCCTGAAGTTCTTAGACACAATGAATAGAAGCTAAGAAAACTTTTTTCTTTAAGTATTTTGAAGGAGGTATGAGTTGATAATATGATAAATGCTTTTCTAGTTTACAGATACTTGTTTACACTCCTGAATGAACAAAATCATTAAAACACTGACCTCCTAATCTTTTGAAGAAATAGCTGTGGATACAACTTCATTTTCTGGACCAGATTGGCCCATGTTGTTAAGAAATGAAGTGCTTAAAAAATGGTTGAATGAAAGGCAGTTAAAGATTTATTTGTTGTTATACATGTGCTTTTATTGGAGGGATGCTGCAATAATTTATGCTAATGCTGTTCCTATATCAGTAAAATGTATCTTGTGTTAATGTAGTATTAGTATAATATTTTCTTCAAAAAGTGCAGGATGAGTATCTTAAGATACAGATAGTAAAGATCTTGTCTGCTTTTAAAAAAATTAAGAGTTGACAAGTGCTTCTGTAGTGAAACCTAATACCCAGGCATGTACAGTAGTAATACATGTTTTTTTAATTTTACTGAGTATACATGTAGTTCTTCAAGACAGCCACATTGGTCTTATGGAGAACTGAAAAATACTTTATTAAGAAGCATGATAAGGCAGTGTGTTTTCTCTTAAGTGTGAGAAGACATCCACTTCCACCCGAGAGCCCTGATAACTTCTAGGCAGCAGCTAAATCTGACTGCTAGGGCAGTCTTTATGGAATTGAAGCTTTTGCCAGTGTTTAGGCATTGATTAACTTTCATTTCTTCTTACACTCTGTGCAGTTTCACTTCCAAGAGGTATGCAAAGAAGTTTATAGTTTTATATTATATATAAAGATTCCTCCATTGACTGCTTCATATGAAACACAGGAAGTGTGTCTGATAATCATTTGCAAAGTCAGGACTGTGGCTGTTTGTGTGTATATATATTTGTGTAATTGTGGTGGTTTGACCCTGGCTGGACACGAGGGGCCCACCAAAGCTGCTCTATCACTCCCCTCTTTAACCAGACAGGGGAGAGAAAGGTAAATCAAAGGGCTTGTGGGTCTAGATAAGGACAGGGAAAGATCATTTTATCAGTTACCATCACAGGCAAAACAGACTCAACTTGATGAAATTAATTTAATTTGTTACCAAGCAAAATCAAGGAAGGAGAGGATAAAAACTGTGGAATCTTAAAACACCTTCCCCCTCCCCTCCCTCCTTCTTCTTCCTGGATTCAGCTTTGCTCCCAGTTTTCTCTACTTCCCCCCAGCGGCTCAGGGGGACAAGAATGGGGGTGGGGGTTAGTTCATCAAATGTTTTCTCTGTCGCTTCTTCTTCCTTGTGAGAGGACTCTTCCCCTGCTCCAGTGTGGGGTCCCTTTCATGGGAGACAGTCCTGCATGAACTTTCCAACGTGAGTCCTTCCCACAGGCTTCTTCATGAACTGCTCCAGCGTGGGTCCATCCCTCCCACAGGGTGCAGTCCCTCAGGAGCAGACTGCTCCAGTGTGGGTCACAAGTCCTGCCAGCAAACCTGCCTCAGCCTGGGCTCTTCCCCCACAGGTCTGCAAAGTCTTGCAAGGAACCTGATCTGGTGCAGGCTTCCCACGGGGCAACAGCCTCCTTCCATCGGACATCCACTTGCGGCAGTGTGGGGTCCTCCACGGGCTACAGGTGGAGATCTGCTCCCCCGTGGGCCTTCATGGTCTGCAGGGGGACAGCCTGCCTCACCATGGTCTTCACCACAGGCTGCAGGGGAATCTCTGCTCCGGCTCCTGGAGCACCTCCTCCCCCTCCTTTTTCACTGACCTTGGTGTCTGCAGAGCTGTTTTCTCTTGCATCCTCTTACTTCCCTTCTCTCTCTGGGTACTGAGACGCAGCCATTTTTTTTTCCTTCTTAAATGTGTTATCACAGAGGTGCTTCCACTGTCGCTGATTGGCTTGGCCTTGGCCAGCGGTGGACACAGGGAAAACTTGTAGCAGCTTCTCACAGAAGCCACCTCTGTAGCCCCCCCACTACCAAAACCTTGCTACACAAATCCAATACATAATTTGCTTTATAGATCTATAGCTAAGGAGGGGAAATAATTTGAAGGAGAAAAAGGAATTAAGAAAACTTAGAAGCTCTGGAAGAGAATAATATGATAGGAGGAGAGTGTGAGATACGGAGAGGATAGACTTGCTGAAAAGGGGAATAGAGAGTCTATTAAAATTACTTGCAGATTTTTTACTGCAACATTTTCTTTGCATTTTTTTCTGAGGGGAAAGAAGTCTTGAAGATGGTACCTCATTTTACATCACAGTTACTTAGAAGAGAAGTCTTATTACCAAGAAGAACCATTGGTGTGATTTGATGATTTAATTAGTTTATGAATTCAGTTTATTTGTATGTTTCATAATGATATCTGTGAACTGCTTATTAGTATTAAAAATTTCTCCACTCTGCCATTTGTTGCTATATATTTTCTTCTATTGTGATTATTTCGGGGTATAGGCCCTCATTAAAGAAAATTAGTTTTTGTTTTGTGTAATAATTTGAGGAATTTGTCATGTTAAAGTATTTAACTGCTCTTGGAAATTACTGGCTAGCATAAACCAGATTTTTGTTAATAGTACAAATGTTAGATTATCAGTATGTGTATTAGATCCATGGGTAAAATACAGATAATGCTTCAGTTTACATTATAAATTTACAAATAAAAAAATCTGTATAAGATATTTATGTTTTGGAAAATAACTCCGGATTTATTAAGTATCTGAAAGCAGTGCTTACTCTTTGTGCTGTTTACGTGACTCATGAAAAACAGTGGTGTTGACAGGAATTTTTTTAAGTGATAAGATGATGTAAATCTTCTTGAAAAATATTAATAATGAGTAATGTGAAAGTGTTTATTAAGTAGGCCAAAAGTAAATATTTTCTTGGCACTGTGGGTATTTCAAATATAATAATAATTGGACTACTTTATTCTTATTTTAGAGAAAAGAGTAAAGATAGGTAGAAAATATATTTAATACTTTATAAACTAGTAATTTTTAAAACTGCTTATTTTTTCACATTTTGT
This sequence comes from Egretta garzetta, assembly GCF_000687185.1. NCBI lineage: Eukaryota > Metazoa > Chordata > Aves > Pelecaniformes > Ardeidae > Egretta > Egretta garzetta. The sequence goes on from NW_009258294.1 coordinate 570,799, forward strand.
ATCTGATGGTGGAGGTGTGAATTATTTTCTGCATAAAGAATCAGTTTTTACTGCTTGTTCAAAGGGGAACAGTGTAAACTTGCAGTAGTATACAAACATAATTTAAGTATCAATTTGTGGTGTTTTCTGTGACATTGCAGCTGGTCTTTTTCCTAGCTCTTCTGAAGACTGGAAATGGCAAGAAATGATACATTATGTTAAAAACCCCTCCTGTTTAGTAATGTATTTCATAAATCACAAAATTCCTTGCTGGGTTGGTCAGTCATAAAATAAGGAGGAATATATACTACAGAAAGAGAAGATGCTTCTGTCTTTGTGATAATGTCAAGAAAAAAGAGACCAGATTGTTGAAGAGAGAATGCTTAGACAGCCAAAATTACATGGATTAGAAGGGTGAGACTGTACCCAGCAGTTTATTTAGGTTGTAAGAGGAGTAGGGTGAAATGGATCTATAGCAAATACAAAATAAAGCAGGTGGTTTAGGTTCAGGAATTCTCTTCAGAGTTCACTGGATACAGGATGGCAAGAAAACTGATCTCCAGATTGCCAAAAATTTTTGCCATGGGCAACTTTACAGTTACCTCTTAATTGCCATGGCTAGAACCTGTTTTTATGGAGTTGCCAGTGCAGAATGTGTACCAATACCTGCTTATTTTCCTTTATGAAGTGGAAAAAAGAGGAAAGATATGTAGTTGCACAGTAGGGCTTGTGGAATTATTTAAAACATGATTTCACGTGAAGGTTTTCGGATTTTGAACCCCTGTAGCAGAGGAAATAGTAATGGGGTTATGAGTATGGTGGGATTAAAATGGGTGGTGTTCTGATATTAGTATTAGATAAAATTACAGACAAAAAAGGTGAAAAAGGGAAAGCATACTCAGGCTGATGCTAACATTGTCAATTTAAGAACAAATATGGCAATGAAGTAAATGGGTTAAGAGATTCAGCTAGCTGGGGTGGGTAGCATTAATCGGACTTCTGTTGTAATCGGCAGCTGGCAAAGACTGGTCAAAATTTGGCCAGCTGATGCAGAGTTCAGCATGAGTGGAGTTTTGCTACCTTTGCACAAGTTATGCATACCATTGATAGAACTGACATGTTTCCTAGTTATGTTCTATGTCTAGGAAGAATAACAGATGCAGAAAAATACAGTGAAGTGCAAACTTTTAGTGTGAAAAATGGGAGTAATGTATAAAAATTCCATGAGAGGTGGGGAAACAGTAATGCTCAGATGAGAAGAGGGGAGGGTTTGCCACACTACTTGCTGAATTAGTGTTGCTTATAGAAAATGGCATGGGATTCTGAGCCCACTATCTGGAATTAGATAGACATCATTATTTTGATATAATGTGGAGGTTGCAATTTGGCTGTTATCAACTGTGGAACCAAAGAATTGGGTTCATTGTAAAGACTTACCATTGTAAGTTGAGTTATAAAGACATTTAATGGGCTTGCAGCTTTGGAATTTTTAAAATACTGATTAGCAGGAAAAATCACCAGCTGTTCTTCCCTATCAATATATAATTTGGGCTTCAGACAAACAATTTGGTGAAGTATTTAGCATCACACTGAGTTAGCTTGCAGCTGATGGTATTATCCATTATTGGTGCATGTACCTGGCTTAAGAAGAATGGAACTCAATGCTTCACGTTCTGTTTCTTGTCACTGAGATGAGAATAATTGGGTGGATACAAGAGACTGCTTGTCTGATGACCATCTTGCTTGGCTGGGTACTTTTTGCACAGTAAAGCAATGATTCTTTGGTTTTGATGTGTTTTTATGTTCATACTTTGAATAATACTGTTGTAAATGTTGCCCCATTTGTAGTAAAACATACCACTTAACCGAGCACCTGACAAGGATCACCAGTTTTCCTTCTGTCTGTAGTCATCATGATACTATGCATGTGTTAATTTTAAGTGGATTAAAATTCAGTTTCAAATTTATCTACTGCCTATATGTATTAAGTTCTACAGGGCTGAAGAACCAATTACCCTGTTGCACAAAAAGCAACACAAGTGGCACAACAATCCAACCCACTTCTTTTATTTAGAAGGTACAATTTGTAAAATACAGCATTGATGAGTAGGGTCTATGAAGTCACCAGAAAGGCAGGAAAGATAATACTGACTACTTAAATGTTTTTAAATACACAGAATTTTCCATGTTAGGCTTTACATTCATTTCATGGATGATTTTAACTGTCAGTCAAGACGGACTTCTATTCTGCAAGATCTTTGGCTATGATATAGAATGAATTTAGTTTTTGATTTTCTCAAAAAAACCCCAGCCAAGAAACCAAAACCATATATTTAACATTCTTTGTGAAGAATATTGATAGATGTTGGGACCTGAATAGTTTTGTTTTGGCTCCCTTATTACTAACTGTGGATAATGTGAATGCACATATTGTAACAATATAATGTATTTTACTGCTTCTGATACATTTCTGTATAGTTTTTTTCTTCCCTGCATTGATGCCCATAATGGGGTTGGATGGTGAAGTGTCTGTGGAGGCTTTCCTTTGGGGACACTTCATGCTTATTTACATCTTTCTTTCTAAAGCCCACATGTGAAACATCTGCAAAAATGTTACCTGTGGGATCTTTCCAAATATATGGGATACTTTCTTGAGAACTGCTGAACTTTTCTGGATTGTCAGGACTCTTTATTATTAATGTGGAACTTCATTTTTCTATTCTTACAAGATTTAACAGTATGGATTAACATAAGAGGATTCTTATGCAAAATATAAGAAGTCCGTAGATAAAGTAAGGGGAGAGGTTTTTGCAGTCCCTAAGGGCAAATCCTTAATTATTTGGACAAACAAACATTTTATGAGCTGATTGTTACTTGTATGTAGTCGTTGACTTACAAATTTTTCTGTAAACGTTATACGTTCTGGTATACGGTCTGGGGTTGTAATCTGTGGTACAGGGAGATGATAGAGAAGATGGACCCAAACTCTTCTAAGTGATGCATTGACATAACAAAGAAAAGGTAGCAATAATCACAATTTGCAACAAGGGGCTTTTCAGTTTGATAGAAGGAAAAAATAATTCACAATGACATGGTAACAGGTTGCTTAGGGAAGCTGCTGAGTCTTCATCTTTGGAAATTTTCAAAGCTTGACTATATGTTGCCCTGTGCAAACTGATCTAACTTTGAAATTAGTTGTGTTGATCAGGAGATTGGACTAGATGACATTCAGGTCCCTTCCAGCTTAAATTTTTCTATCATTCCGTGATACTGAATTTTAAAGAAGATGGTGCTCAAAGTTACTTTGCTAATGTATGGGGTGATTTGCAAACAAATTCTGAACCAAGTCTACTTTTCTGCAGAATTCTAAACCTGCGGGTAAAGTTGCTTGCAATTAATTTGCAACCACTTGTGTTGCTAGATCTTTCTAGTTTCTATCTACTTGCATGTTTTTAGACAACATTTTTCTTAATCTTCATTCTGAGAAATAGAAAGCCCTTGGAAATACAGGATTAGAGAAAAAGAGGACCTTCCCTCCCCGCATTCACAAAACAGGTGAAGCAACAAAGAAAGCAACAGACTGATAAATAGCTTTCAACTCTCACTTTGAAGGTTGAGAAGAAGCTACCACCTTCTTTGACCAGAGAAGTTCTTGGGTTGATATTTTTGCACAAGGTTTTGCACTGCTACAGTTGATAAGTAGCCATTTAGGCATTGGAATAAAGTTACCCGTTTGTTTTTTATAAGCTATAAGTGTACAATATATGTGACCATTTATTTTCTAACTCTGCAGTGTGTAAGTTAGAGAAGGAATTTTTCAAAAGCTAACAACCAATCCCCTGAACTACCCTGTCTGCTGTTCTGTGGGTTTTGATGTTTTTAGTGATGGGACACAGACTACTTCATATTTTAGCTTTGTAGTTTCAGTAGAGCTATCATAGTAATGATTCTGTAGTACAAACTTTGGCTCTGATGTCTAGAATGACGTTATTCATGTGGCAAAGTTTCATATAATTATTTCCTGAGGCATAGATAGAAAGATCACTATAAAATTTAAGAAATCTGACTAAATTTTTATGCTCCTATTGATTATTCTCGTAAAGTTGTTTTATAACTGTGGAGCTTTTTGTGTTCTTTAATACATTTAACTGTGCAAGGTCGATGACGTTGTGATTTTACGTTTATTCACAGCTTTAATTTTATTTTCATTTTATTAAATTTTTAAGGTTATTAAATTTATTAATCACTTCAAATGCTTTATGGTCAAAAAAAGTGCATCTATTTAAATGTAAATTCGTGGGCTGCTTTACCTTATCTGTGTTGTGGACAAATCAAATTGTATTCAGTGTATTCTTTTTTCTTTTCTTCTTTTTTTCATCCTGGACATTAGAGGAATGCAAGGCCGGTCAGCTGTGAAAGTCAGAATATGACTGACAGTTTATGGAATTTTGTGGTGACCCACAGAATTTTGTATTGACTCATATGAAATCTGTTCTACTATTTTAAAATGACAGATACAGGTTTTATTTTCTGTTTTTGGAAACTAGGAACTTGTGATCACATAGTCATCATTCTGTGATGCTGTTACAGCCATCTTGGGAGTGATGTTAAGGGGTCCTTAGAAAAACAATTCTGAGATCTTTATATTCATATATCTATTACAGGCATTTCGCTCCACTGCTTTTCTTGCTGTGAAAGTAAAATTCACTTTCTATGGAAACATACAGACTAAACTGAAAGCACGTGACTCATTCTAGCACAATATCGTCCGTTGTTATACTATATGTGACAGCTATGCCAGTCACAGAATATATTGCAGGTATTTATGATTTTTGGCATTCTTTGCAGCCAATGGAGACAAATTGTCCTTTTTGCTCTTCCTAACACAGTTTCGCTGAGTGAGGAGCTTGATTTAATTTCCATCTTGAATATGTTCTTAAACCAGGATTTTCATGTTGGAACAAACTTAGTGATAGAAACTTTTTCTAGAATTGGAATGGATAGTTGAACACATATTTCTAATAGTTTGTGTAGGTCTTGGTTGAACCTTTTGGAACTCTGAAGCAATGCTACTTGAGGCTGCATTAGTAAGAATGTTGGCCAAGGTTTTCTGTTTTTTTTTTTTTCTTAATTTATTTAAACACTACTTAATGCTAAGAGGAATTAATCATGGCCAACATACAGTAATAATTATCTGTTTAATTAAAGGTAGAATAGAGAAAATCATAAGTACACATCAAGTCTGTGCAGTGGATTAAAGAGAAATCAAAGGCCTACTTCAGATACAGATGAAAAACAGGTCACTATTTATTTTTAGCTACAATAGTAGACTAAGTAGAATGCTTTTAAAAATTATATGTAGAATTTTGTTTCAGAAAGCACAGCTGTAATACTTAAGTTTATGTTGCACTTAATTTTTCTAAATATTCTTATATTAGTATCTTAAAAACAAGGCAGTATAGTTTTTTAACTTGACACTACAGGGTGTTAGAGATGCTTCAATGATAATTATTGAAGTTTAGATTCAACTAATATATTCTGTTAAAAAAGTAGCAGTGATTTTCAATAGATTATTGTCAATCAACATTCATAATAATGTGAAAATATTTTAATCACATACAATTGCATTTGTTTAATGTTACTAACATGATAGTTCAGGTGATTTACTTCTACTGTGAAGTTATTGCAGAAGTTCTGATTGGTTTGTGACATGTTTTCTGGCTACTTGGAGATTTTTCTTGATAAAGCCCATGAGAATATTTCAGAGTGTGGAGCAGAAAAAACAGATGATCATTTCTTCCCTGATCTTACAGGGATTTTTTTTATAAAAAATATACAGATATTTGTTGCGTTATTCTTGAAAGACTTGATAGCTCTGGGCTTGAAAGTGTTTTGTTTCAATCCCATCTTCTTAAGAAGGTTGGGTAGCTTCTAATGTGAAAATTCTCATCTCTCTCTTTATTTTTTTTTTATTTTTTTATTTTTTTTTTTTAAATTCCTGGCCTTCTAGAAAGTACAGCTGATGAGTTTGATGATGTGGTCCTGCTTTGTTTTTTATTACGTTGTAGATCCTGAAGAAGATACCGTGAAGCAATGCTAGAATTGCTTAAATGTGTTTATTATTACAAATTGAGAAGCAACTGCAAATGAATAATGTATCTGTTCTATGAAAACCTGGCTCAACAAAGAGCCCAAAAGTAATGTACTGTGATACCGTGCTTAACTTCTAGGCTGCTCATCTGAGAAAGTATTTCGGAATGCTGAATTAAGCTCAGAGGTTCTGCATACTGTAGACAGGTGAAACTAGATGCTTCAGAATGGAGTTGGAGCAAGCATGTTGAATGGGGAGCTATCAAATCTAGCCAGTAGTCAAGCCTAAAAAGAGGGGAATGTTCAAGATTTTTATGCACGTTAATGTCACAAACGGGCCCAGGAGCACTATTAGAAATACGAAATCCAAAGTTACATATAATGATTTTACCAGTAACTGAAATAAAATGGGCTTTTCCAACTTGAAATTGGAAAGCTTGACTTTTTAACACTTGCAGTACGCAGATATGGGAAAGAGACAAAGATGGTGGAATAAAAAAACCTATTTAAAGCGTAACTCTCTAAAACTCAGCTACTGTAATAGTATTTTGTTCCCTGTATTTTACCCTGGAATTACATTATGTAATGATATTTCTGATCAAAATTTGTTTAGGAATTTTTTCCTTGTCTCCTCAGTCTCATTTTGATATCTGTATAGAAATTGAAGCTTTTTAATTTGCTTTTGATATCCAAGATCTTTGAGCAGTTTGTTTTTCATGACCTACACTGGTTATCAAAAGAATCAAATGGTTATACGTAAGTATGCAACAAGTCATACCCTGGCATTGTTTCAAAATATTTGTTCTCAGTTCATATGAAGTGTTTTTAGTCCAGTTTTCTGTAAGCACTTTTTACATAGTAGAATTATTTTATGTTGTCTAATGTTTCTGCAGTGGTCTCTCAAGTGGAAATTTGAAAAAGTTGGTATTACTGTGGAGTTACAATACTAGTTTGTCTTGTGTCTTCTGAAATGTCTGTTAGTTACTTCTCCTTCTGAAGCTTCTAATTTTATTCTGTGTTTTGTTTTGAATTAAGCAGTTTCTTCTGTGGTCCACATGCCTTTTGTTAATATCTTTAAGTGAGTTGTACTAAAGATTCCATTTTCAGCTTAAGGGAAAATCAAAAGAGAGGAAGCTTTTTTTTTAGGCATGTTGTTATATGGGTACATATCTGTGCAACATGGAAACATTCTTGATAAAACTGAACTTGAGTAAAATCCGTTTTTTTTTTTTTTCCTCTACTGGATTCTCTTTCTTTGCCATGCAAGGTAAAACTTGTATTTTACTGTAATGGACTGGCAGTTGTTGAAATCATAAATTCATTCTCATAGAACAGAAACTGTAAAGGTAACAGTAACTCAAAAGTTACTTAGGTTTTGCATCTGAGTATCAAATCAAATCAAACAGTAACCAAAGCAGTTACTAAGATGAAGCAGGATGTGAATTGCTGTTTTCAGCCAAGTACCCGGAACGTTGTTTTTTCATTTAATGAAGTCAGCTATCCTAATTGTCACCATGTTTTCTGAGCTGAAGACAGGACTGAGTGATCAGAGCTACTAGACTACTGTCATTGCCTCTGCTGGGGATTTGAAGAATATGGGTAGAACAGGGAGCTTACATTGCCACTAGTTCGTGAATAAAGAGTGCATCTTCTTGCCCAAGACTGAGATTTTATTCACACAGAAAAAAAATTAAAAAAAGAGGCAGAGAAGTTGTTACCTTACTTAAGGTACACTGAGAAATTGTGTAGAAGAATTAATCTTGAAAACATATATAAATATTTCAGAATCTCAAATTAATGGCTTAGATTTAATATTTGTTACTTATTTGTAGTTACCTTGTTGCCAGTATCCACATATCTTGTTGCCAGTACCCAGATTTGTTGAATTAATACGTATTTCAGAAGATCTTTTTGAACAATACTTGACAAATGTATGTACCATAATAGTATGACTCTAGCAATGAACAGCGACTCTTCAGCTTTTATCTGTCTTTTCAAAATTTTTAACAAGTATGTCTTCCTGAACTAATACAATTAAAATGTAGTTAGCATCAACATTTCCCTTTTTATCTGCTCTTCCCTTTTTATCTATTTCTTTGCTTGCTACCAAGAAACATTATCTTTGACTCTTAGTGATTTAGCATTTAATGTCCATTACATTTACTTTTAAAGAGGGATGGACTTGGCCTTAAGATATGAGAAGTCAAACTAACGTTAATGACTGTTTGGTAACGTAGCTAAAAGGAAGCTAGACACTAGATGATAAAAAATATTTTTCTAAAAGCTTTTAACACTGCTGAAGTTCTCCTGTGAGCTAACTGTTGAGACAAAGAGTGAATACTTTTTTCTCTGACTAGCGATCTGAGTTTGGGAAGGTTTTTTTGTTTAATGTTCTGCACAATTGACCAGGGATCCAGTAAGATTCATGTCACTGTAATTTGGTATCCAAGGCGGGTGCATATGTGTTTAAAAAAAGCTCAGTTTTCTAATAAGTTATGTTAGGAACCAACCCTGAAGGCCCTGGAGTGTGACTTTGGGGCTCCTAATGTCTGATACTATAAAGATGGTGTCCTTTCCTTGGTCCTTTTCTTAGCTGTGAGAAAAGAGTAATAGCAACAATGGGAAGAAATAAAGGATTGGAGGAGTAGATGTTACCATGGACCCCAAATGAAGACGATGGAAAGCACCAATTTGCATTGAATGAGTTATTGCTTGGTAATTTTAAATTTTAGATAAATTTAATTTTAAATTTTAAACATTATTGAAAATAAATAGCTATAACCCAGTTAAATCGTGTCCCATCTTACCTTTCTAAGAGGCTTATTGAGAGCTCAGTTGTCCAGTTTTGCATTTTTGTAATATTGGTAAGTACTTACCCATTTACATGTACAAGTGGAGACACGTGGCTGCATATTATCACAAAAGTGTGGTAACATGTACTTTTGGAAGAGTGATTTTTTTTTTTTTTATTAGGAAGAATACCAGTCCAATTAGAGGCAGGTAAAGCAGAGAAAAGGCTCTCATTTGAGTTTTTTGTTAGACATAAGCACTGTCTAATCATGTTTTACTTTATGGAGTTGTGTATTTAATGACATACAGTACAGTATATAATGCTGTACATGGCATTTGTCTCCACTGGGCCGTGAAACATTTAGATGTTGGATTACTATATGTATGCTGATGCATGCATAATATGGAGTGGAGAACAGGCACAAACACTTGGGAAGTACAAACAGAGAGAAACAAAATCCATTTTTGTAAGACGGTGAAATTCTGATTAAAACTGCAAACATTGAGCAGAGTCAAGCTGAAAGTCTCTTTTTGTTTAATACTATTTGGAGTGGGTTGTCAGTAGGTGTGGGTTTTGCTACAGTTCAGCTTAGAGCCCTGGCTTCTGGGTTGGAAGGGTCTTGCTTCTATGCAGCAGTTTCAGTTGTAATAGAGTAAAATTGTGTGTGTGCAAATGAGAGCTTGAGGTACGGAGATGTTTGTTTCCTGTGCAAAATGAGAGGCCTAGGGTCCTTCGCTTGTTTTCTGAGTGAGTTGTCAAGGGAGATGAATGAAATCTGTGTTTTCAGTGTAGTAAAAGGAAAAAAGGTTTGATAATGCGGATTTGGACTATGTTGTACAGTTGAATATGCATTTTCTCTTTTTCTGAATGATATTGTTATAGAGAAGAATCCAATGCTGTTGCAACATTAAACCGAAACAAAAGCCTTTTCTATCATATATTGAAGCAGTTAAAGTCAATAATGAAACCTAATTAATACATATATTATATCTATGTAGTGCAGTAAATATGTGAATAAAAAAGTGTTCAGAGAAGCAGAATGAAATTACAGCTTTTCAATAATCTTCAATTTTTAGCTGTAATAAACATTAAAAATAATGTGAGGTTACTTCCAGTTATTTTATGTTGTTACTGACTTGTTGCAGATAGCATAAGGAATCTTTAAAAAATAATTTATTGTAAGAACAGAGTGATTCAAGATATGCACAATTCTTTACTTGAAAGAAAGTATTTCTTAAATAATTTTTTTTTAACTAATTGTAATGATTTTACAAAGGAAACTAACCCTTTTATTCTACAGCATTGGCTACAGGAGAAAATAAAAGATGTCTAATGCTTGTATTTTTCTGTTGAACTCTCATGTCTTGTGAAGCACAGTAAAATTCAAAGAAATTAAACCTGTATAAATTAAACTTGGTTTATGTGGTTTTGTTTCATCTGGAAAATGAAAATATATGAGTCTCTTTTTAACTGGAGTGGTGGAATAGTATCAAATATTGTCAGTATACATGATTTTAAATAGTGAATGCAACATTCTTGAACTACATATTATAATATTTAAACTAGAAATAAGCTAAAGTGTTTTCTCAAAAATACCTTCTATATTTTTTCCTCAGAATTTGGTATATTTTTCTCATATAATTTTTCAGTCTTTAATATTTTTGATTTCTGTATTTTTAGACATTTATCATATGCAAATCATGGCTTGTCTAGTAATTATGTTTTTAAGCATTTCATCCTTTTCTTTATGTGAATTTTAGGTATGCTATTCCTCCAGAGCATGGGAAACGGCTTGAAAGACTAGCTCAAGGTAATATTTTCAGTATTTCCATATGTAAGATGTCTGAAGGACAAACCTCCAGCAAAGTGAAAAACATTGTCCTTGGCTCAACTACTGTGTTTTATTACTTAATGTTGTGTGACTTTTATCTGTCTACGGTATGATTGCAAACAAGGAACATTTTCTAGTACTCTGAGGAATTCTTAAGAAACAAAATATCTTTTTTTTTTTTTTTTTTTTTTTTTTTTTTTTTTTTTTTTTTTTTTTTTTTTCCCCCTTGATTTTGTACTGGCATATTTAGCTTGGTGGAACTTATGAAAATGAGGCTTAGTATTTTGTTCTTCACTAGATTTTCATTGCTAGTATCTTTGTCACATCTGTGCCCTTGCTTTTTCTTGTCATAGCTTCTTTTCATCAGTAACTTTTTAAACTTAACTTCTTGGCCAAATTTGATACAAAGATAGAATTATTGAAGACAACTGAATCTCCGGAAGTTTCATGGAGGTTAATGGCTGGGTAGAGGATGGAAACCTGGTTAGTATCTCTGGGAAGCGGACAAAATGTAACAATGCTAAATCTTGTAACAGCCTGCTGGCCAGTGGGCAGGCATATAAATCCACTTTAGCCAAAGTGTGTGCTGGCATTTGCCCTTCAGAGGTGTGAGGAACATCTGTTGAGAAGGGGCAGAGCATATTGCCTGGTCTACAGTAAAATTCTTCTCACACAGTAATTTGTTTTATTTTCAATAACATTATACCTCTCTCTTTGTTTCTAGATTAAGAGTGCAACTTATAAATATGGGAATAATTAGGCATGTTTCTCGGCCTGGCAGCCCATGTTTTATATCCTGCTGTTAACTGTATTATATAAGGAATGCTACTGAAATTTGGTAATTAGTGTATCAGGACCACTTCTGAAAATTTTTGTACATTTTCTTCTGATTTCCATTTTATGTGCATATAGGTACATGGCTCTTTTTTCTGAGCTATTTTTAAACTATTGCTGAGAACAGTAAGATGGCATGTATTGCCGAGATGTGGAAGTGAAGTGAAGACCTGGAACTTGCAGTCTTAGAAACACATCTCAGAAAGACAGATTTCAACCTGGATAACTACATTTACTATTCCTGAATTTTCCCATAGTTTCCATTAGGAAAGTTGTTGCTCATTTCTTTGCTTTCCAGATTCTTTTTCCAGCTTGCAAAGTATAGAAGTCTTCATATGCATACCTTGAAGCTTTTCGTTTTCACTGGTAAACAAATTCATACATGTTGTAGACCTGGCAAGTGACACTGATAATCATCCAATAATTATTTTTAAGATTTACAGGAAATAATCAAGGAGTAAAAGGAATAGACAATTGGAAAAGGTTCAGAGAGGGACGCTAGGACTGGTGAAGAGTTTGCCTTTTTGTTTTGTGTAATTGTTAGTAATTGTTTGTAGTAATTGTTAGTGAGCTCTACCTTTTGAATCTGAAAGAGGGTCAAATAAAGGGAAGGGGGAATAATAAAGACCCGTGATGACTGGAATGGAAAAGGTGACCTAAGAGTGATTGTTCACCAGGTCTTCCAGTATAACTAGAGACTCTGAATGAAGAGTCTTAGCGGGTTCAAAACAAACAGAGGGAGATGGCTCCTTTCGCAGTATGAACTCCTCACCAGATTCTAAAATTTTGCATGGATTCAGGGGGACCGTGGACAAAACTGGCAAAGAAATCTGGAGGAGAGTAGGAATTACATCTGGCTTTGGAAGTCTTGGAACAGTACTTGTTGGTACTAGGTTACTCAGAGGAAGAAAGGTTTTCATGCTGTATTTAAACACCTGTCTGTACATCTGCTTCTGACACGTGCTGGGAACAAGATCTTTGAGTAGATAGGCTTTTCATGTGATGTGGTATGGCTGCTCTGGTATTTATTGTAGATTACATATTGATTGATTATAGATGTGCAGTGTTTTAAAAATATTCAGATTTTAATGTTCTGTAATGAGTGTGTATGAAAACTTCTATTTTTTGAGAATGAGGGAAGAGAATGGGCAGTTTCAGCAACACTTGTTCACTCTTTTCTAAAAATGAAGTGGCATTAAGGCATGGCATTGTTTGCTGCAGGCTAAAAAAAACCACCCTTCAGATTTTTCTTTGACATATCCTAATTTCTCCAGATATTGGAGTAACCTATGCAAATTCATGAAGTAGGTAACACTTGGAGATACATGCTTTGATATATGGGAGCTTTTAAAGTCACTTAGTGTAAGCTTATATAGTTTAAGAAAGTATTATGTCATAAAACTGCGGCCTGAAGGTGCTCAGGCCTCTTATTGCTGATAATGGTGTCCTAATACAGTAAGACGAATGGGACATAAAGCATTGGGAGAGGTGGAAATCTCCAAACACAGTTTGTCAGAAGCCAGAAGGTTATACTGAGGGAACAGTGTATTAATGTCTGAATGCTAGAGCCAGAATTTGACAGCAGGCTAAGTGGGACTTATGACTTCAGTCTCACCCAGTGAGTTCTTAGGTCCAGAACTGGTCAAAGGACAGAAAGGCATCTGGCTTCAGGTGCACCGGCACACGTGTATGTGCTTTTCTATAGCTGAGAACAGGAACCCAGTTCCTTGACCCTTACTGATAGTTATATTTAAGGACGTTGCCCAGACATGTCACTTGGCTTTAGTCTGCATACATCCTCATGGAAGTAAGTTGTCTACTACTGCTATTAACCGTATGTTAGTACAAGTTATAAAGACCTGTCTGGTGAATGGAAAACTACTTTTCATGATGAACCACGTGTATGATCAAAAATTAATTATTTTTGACCATGTTTTGACTAGTAAATAGCAAGTAAAACAGAATCGGATACTGAACAGTGAAGATAAAATTTCAAATAGTTGTTTATTCCATTATATTCAGTGAATGAAATTGGATTTCTGTAGAAAAAATACATACCTATACAGAGATTCCTACTATAACAACAATCTAAGATAGGTGAGTTAGTTTCACAGACAACCCCCTCTGACATTTCCTAAGTTTTTAGTATTTGACTTTAATTTCTTCTGACATGTTTTTCTGTGAGTAGGTTGTTTTCATGGCCTTTTTGGTCCAGCTAATAGCTTAGAATGGAATGTAGAAGATGATTCTGTAGTTCTTAAGAATAAGGATGATGGACTTATGCTCAATTTGACCTACACACTTTTTTGGGAAACTACCATTTCTGATTATTTCCATACTGTGGAGGTTAAGAGCTCTGTGATCTTCTACTTTGCAACTGCTACCTGCAGTCTGAGTTTTACAGTGATGTATTTTAAAAAGATGAAAATGTAAAGTAAGCTGCATGGACGCAAGTTACTTAATAGTAAACGTTAATAAAACAATGTAAATGAGACCTTCATACTTAATTACATGTGTATTGAAAATATTTCTAATCGTATTTTCGTATGAGTACAGTATCTGAAGAAAAAAGAAGTAGTTTATTCAAGAAGGTTAGCTCTGATGACCAGATGCCTACTGAATTAATTGAATGCTCCTAAATAATTAAAATAATAAAATAGTGCATTAAATGTGACAGGTTGTCTAAGTCAAGGCAGCAGTTGATACATAAAATTAAAGGAAGGCTAGAATATTTTCCATTATCTTGTCTGCACATCACAATTACCACACATGCCTTTTGTGCATGAATGCTTTCATTTTTGCTTTGCATTGAAATCTTGATTGACTGTGGCACCTACAAATGCTTTATCTGAAAGATATTAGACTTGCATCTAATAAAGACAACAGTTTGATTTTGCCCTTCAGCTGCTTTCTCACTTATGTTGGTTTTTTTCAATTTCATGTAGACATAAATGTAATAAAAATCTCAAGTGAGCTGTTAACTGCAATTTTTATACTTGTTATGTTAATCTGTAATACCATGGTATTCTTAAGGATTTTTTGTTTCACAAAATGGGTTTGAAAATAAGGAGAATAGAAGCAGAGTGGCAAGTCAGAAATGACAATTTGAAGGATTTTCAAGGTCTTTTAATAGATCATTTAATTGCAGAAACTGTTTTAGAGAGGAGATGGCATCTATCCGTGGTGTTCAATTATGTTAAAGAAGAAACAAAGTAAAGTTTAATATATTGTAAGTATGTAGGGGTGTAATAAAAAGCTTTGTATGGCGTATAGTATTAATTAATTAATTTCATGCAGAAGTCATTACCTTTTACGCATGAAAACAAATATAAATAGTTGTTGAAATGAAACTTGATGTGGAATTTGCTTAACTTCTGAGGGTCTGGAATCTGAAAACTTGAGCAGCTGAAGAATTGGAACTTTATCTCAAATGATAGTTATATGAGTCAAGCTAAGAAAGTTGCATCTAAGAGACGATAAACCTAAGACTATAACATACTCATCTGGGCATAACACCACTCACATTTTACAGCACTTGCTTCTTTTGTGGCTTTTGTACTCTGTGCGTTGTATAGCATACAAATTGCCACTGCTTCTTTATGAGGATTGTTGTCATGCAAACTCATCCTCCTGATTTCTTTATGTGCAATACAGAAAGTTAAAGAAGTTCAAATCACAGCAAATTAATTTAAATACATTATACGAACTTTGTCTTTATACCTACCAAAGTAAAATCTAGAAGTAAAACTACTAGAAAACTCAGTCCTCCTTTAATCTCTGCCTGTGTTCCAAGAGTACTGACCAGTGAATTATGAATAATATTTTGTATGTTCTAAGTCCTTTAAATGAAGATCTGTACAAGTAAAAAAGTACTGTAACTTTGATCTTAATTGTATTAATTTGCATTGTTTATAATTACATTAAAGATATTTGCATTTTAGGGTGTTCTCCTTCTTATGTTTTAAGTTTTATGGGTTTATGTTTATATTTTCATATTTTATATTTTCAGTTAATGTTAATAAACTAGAAATACAGGACCTTTGCTGTAAAATTTCAGGTGAAGACTTCAGTATGGAAGTGTAGAAAAAGATATGAAGTCTAGCCTCATTCATTGACTGGTCAGAATTTGATTTGAAAGTTCCCTAAGAATATGATTTTATGTATGTGCGCTTAAATAATGACTTTATTATTGGCCAAATTATGATATCCATGATCATACAAGGTAATATACAGCCAATCACCCTGTTTAAATCAACGGACTTGTAGAATACTCTGTTGGGAATAGTATTGTAATTTGTCCATGTATGATGGTAGCTGAACAGTTTTATTTGAAAATAGTATTGATGCATTCTTAGTACTGTAGATAAGCGTTCCAAGTATCCTGGAAATGGTAATCAACCAGGAAATGGAATCCAATCCATTTCAGTTTGCATGAGTGATAATTTTGATGTGGTCATCTGATATGAGCTGTGTGTGAATTGTAGGAATGATACTCTCAGGGTGAAAAAAAAAATGAGCCTGCCAGATAGCAATACTCACACGTCCCTCAATGATTTATTTTAAGATGTTCTTTACCCCTGAGCCATTGTATGTATGCTTTAAAGACCCTCAGCACAGCAGTGTCCTGTGTGTTGGAATCCTGTCTTCCTCAGACACAGCTAGGAATCTGCTCAGTGCCCACTGCTCCCAGCTTCCCCTGAAGATGACACACAAGTCCATGGGACCTGATGAGATGCATCCCAGAGTCCTGAGAGAACTGGCCGATGTAGTCGCCAAGCCACTCTCCATGATATTTGAAAAGTCATGGCAGTCAGGTGAAGTCCCTGGTGACTGGAAGAAGGGGAACGTTGTGCCCATTTTCAAAAAGGGGAGAAAGGAAGACCCCGGAAACTATCGACCTGTCAGCCTCACCTCTGTGCCTGGGAAGATCATGGAACAGATCCTCCTAGAAGCTATGGTAAGGCACATGGAGGCCAGGGAGATAATTCAAGATAGCCAGCATGGCTTCACCAAGGGCAAGTCCTGCCTGACGAACCTAGTGGCTTTCTATGATGGTGTGACGTCAACGGTGGACAGAGGGAAACCAATGGATGTCATCTATCTGGACTTCTGCAAGGCCTTTGACACGGTCCCCCACAACATCCTTCTCTCTAAATTGGAGAGCTATGGATTTGATGGGTGGACTGTTCGGTGGATAAGGAACTGGCTGGATGGTCGCATCCAGAGGGTAGTGGTCAATGGCTCAATGTCCGGATGGAGATCAGTGACGAGTGGTGTCCCTCAGGGGTCCGTACTGGGACCGGTGCTCTTTAACATTTTCATCAATGACTTAGACAGCGAGATCGAGTGCACCCTCAGCAAGTTTGCGGATGACACCAAGCTGAGTGGTGAGGTTGACACACCAGAAGGAAGGGATGTCATCCAAAGAGACCTGGACAGGCTGGAGAGGTGGGCCTGTGTGAACCTCATGAGGTTCAACAAGGCCAAGTGCAAGGTCCTGCACCTGGGATGGGGTAACCCCCAGTATCAATACAGGCGGGGGAAAGAAAGGATCGAGAGCAGCCCTGCCGAGAGGGACGACACCCAAACCATTTTCTTCCAAATGGCAGAAAGTATTGTTTCTGGGTCGAGGGAGGTGATTCTGCCCCTCTACTCAGCTCTGGTGAGACCTCACCTGGAGTACTGCGTCCAGCTCTGGAGCCCTCAGCACAAGAAGGACATGGAACTGTTGGAACGGGTCCAGAGGAGGGCTACAAAAATGATCCGAGGGCTGGAGCACCTCTCCTATGAGGACAGGCTGAGGGAGTTGGGCTTGTTCAGCCTGGAGAAAAGGAGGCTACGGGGAGACCTGATTGCGGCCTTCCAGTACCTAAAGGGGGCCTATAGGAAAGATGGGGAACGTCTTTTTCATAGGGCCAGCTGTGTTAGGACAAGGGGAAATGGTTTTAAACTAGAACAGGGTAGGTTCAGGCTAGAGGTAAGGAAGAAATTTTTTACAACAAGGGTGGTAAAACACTGGAACAGGTTGCCCAGAGAGGTAGTGGAGGCCCCATCCCTGGAAACATTCAAGGCCAGGTTGGATGGGGCTCTGAGCAATCTGATCTAGTTAGCAGTGTCCCTGCTCACTGCAGGGGGGTTGGACTAGATGACCACTAGTGGTCCCTTCCAACCCTAAACATTCTATGATTCTATGATTCTATTCTATTCTATTCTATGAGAAAGCTTTGAATTTTGTCTAGAGTATGGATCATAAAACCAGAAATTGTATGGATGTGTCATTGTCTACTGAGGTGGAACAGCATTGACAAAAATGTCTTAATCAGCCCAGTGATAAGACTGTAACTCAAGAAGTAATTTTATTTTAATACAAATAGAATTGGTTATGTTGTGTAAGATTATCTTATTTTGGGTTACGTTATCTGTCAGAATATGTACGTAGAGTCTTCTGAGACCATGTTTTTGATTGTTAACACAGTCTGAAGCCTATGTTTTCACACCTTCTTTGCGATTGTTGCTTGTGTTAATTAGATAAGGTTTTTAAAAAGCCTGAGTGGGACTTCCAGAGTGAATGTACTCTACCTGTAGTTTATGTGCCACCAAGTGTTGAATCACGTATGTACTAATTCTGCTCTAGATGTTGAGAACGTCGAAGTTTCTTTAAATCATGGATTGGAGAATTTTCAACTAGATGCTCTTTTTCTCATGGACGTAAATCAATAACCTAATTCTGTTTTACCCTGATCTTTGATTATTGCTCATCAGCTCCTATGAAGTAATTGTTTTGAATTGTCATTCTGTGTTCTGTGTACTCATTTCCCAGAAGATAAGTAGGCTACAGATGGCTCAATACAAGTATTAAGGTGTAGAAGAGGTCTGCCACATGTCAAGAGACCGTCTGAGAAACTGGGTTTGCATGCAGATTCCCATAAATTATCTGCCTTTGTAGAACTGATTTAGAGTTGATAGATTAGTGCTAATGGATTAAATTAAGATTTCGTATGTCTCATAAAAGCATGAGTGTACTACAGAACTTGAATGGTAGTTGCATTTTAGATAGATATCAGTATTTTTTCTTTTGGATGGGGGATTTCACTGAATAGCCATGATTAACTGGTAATCCTGTAAATTGGTAATTTTAACATCAGCTTGGTGTTTGACAGTGGTTCTGGCGTGTTGCAGGCATGTCTTGAGTTGGCTTACATTTACTGTATTTGTAAGAGTCTTGTGATGTTTCTAATGCAACGTCCTCTATTCAGTGTGCTACTAGGTTTTCTTTTCACATCTGCTAACCAGTTCTCCCACAGGGGTTTTCTTTCCTCAAACAAAAGCTTGTATGACCTTACCTTTAGCCTGGGCAGAACAAAAGACCTTCTGATGAACTGAGTCTTGTAGTGAGGAAATACTACCTTCCTTTCTTCCCTTGTTCATTGAAGGGGAGGGCTTTTGGTAAAATGAGGTGAATGAGACTGGAAAATTTGCGTGTTATGTAAGTGTAGACTTTGATGGAGTCAGAAGATATTTTATAGTGGTACAGAATGTGTAGGCTGCACTTTGATTTCCCTATGAGGGTTTTGTACCCACAGCAAATGTTCTCCTGTAAAATTCTCAATCGATTCTGAGCAGATGTGTGTTCTGCTGTTCTGTGTTGTTTGCAACTTTCTTAGAATTCAGCATCAGACTTGCCTTTTTTCACAAATATTTCTGATCTTTTGGAGCTGTAGCGCTACAACTTAGGTTTTCGATATCTGCCCACTGTTTGCTTTTTATCAGCATGTATTGAGCTAATTAAGCAGTAGCAGAATTTGGTACGAAATTTGTTTTCTCAGGGAAAACAACTCAGTCAAACTCTCAGTGCTTTTAGAATTTAAGGTTTTTGCTACTTTTCATTCCAGGTATTTCCTTAGTCTCAAGTATAATTTTCAGTCACTTTTTTCACTGTGTGTTCCAGTATATTTCTATTATTCTGCTGCTCAGGGCTGAGATTTCTTGAAGCTCATATGCTGTAGATTCCAAGTTATGATTGTTATCATTATCTTATAGGCATTAATTGTGCCAAAATAGTTATTTGCTGGAGCTGGCTAATTACGGTCTAGTTTTTTAACTGTCTTTTAGTCAATGAAGCCAAACCTGTATGATAAAACTGTACCTACCAAGTAGCACTTTTTGAAACTGATAACATTATTTGCAATTCCAAAAGAGAGTAAAGAATTCTGTACCTGTTGATGGGGAGAAAAAAGAATGAATGATAAATTTGAATAAAACTTTATCAGGGCATCTTAGCAGAGTTCCTAGTACATTGATCAGCATAAGTGTACATTACACTTTTGCTGCTTAAGTGCTGCTTAACCTTATATCTGAGAGATTATAAAAAAAATTGTTCTTCCAGGACTGGGGAGTGTGCTAGAAAAGAATGTACAAAGCCTATAACGATTATAATGTGATCACCTTGAAATTGTTCTGAATTGTAGGCCGGTTAATGGACATGAATGTAAGACTCGCCAGAGAGAAGAAATTAAATCTGACGTTACAGAGAAGGCTATGTATTATGGCAAATTGTTGAGATTTCATCTTTTTCCTTGAGTAATTTAAAATACTTGGATGGTTAATTGATTGAAAGTGATTCTTCTCTTTTTTTTTTTTTTTTTTTTTTTTTTTAATAATCAAGTAGTGAGTGCATTGCTTCAAGAACTAAACTACTTCTGTGAATGACAAACTAACATTTACCTGAGAGGGATGCAACAATTTGTGCAAACACAGTAAAGAGATGACAGAAAGCCTTTTTAACTAGTTAAATATCCTGTGGCTAATTTTGTGTCCACTAAGCATTTGTGTTAAATTTTTCCTGTATTTTTCTTGGGTGACCTCTTACTGCTTTCATACAATTACCAGGCTTTTCCAGCAAAACATTTACAATTTAGTCTGGAGAATAATTGAGTGGTGTTCTTGGATAATATATTAGTTGTGGACAGAATGAATGCTAATGTTTAAAAAAAAAACAAAACCAAACCCCCAATAAAATATTTCTGTGAAGGGTAAGAAAACCATGCCTAATTTTACAGGTCCAAATTATTTTAGATTATTTCGCTTCTTAACAAACAAACAAAAAAAGCAAACAAAAAACTACCAAACCCCTGTAACCCACCCCCTGAAAATCAGTTGAAAAACTTGGGAGGTGCATTTGATTTTTATACAAATCTCTCAGGACCTAGCAGTAACATGATAAAAAAAGTGTTATGTGTTGTAAAATATTACATACATTTCCTAATTATTTTAATTAAAAGATACCTGATTTTCCTTATCTTGCCTTTTTAGGGTTCTTCCCAAGCAGCTCTCAAGGATGTGATGCTTTTCTTCGCCACAAGATGACTCTAATTTCTCCATCGATATTGAAAAAGTATGGAATTCCTTTTGACAAGGTACATTAGTGTTTATTTTTAAACTGTGCATTCATGTATTGAATTCGGTATGTTTACTATAAGGATTGTTTATATTAAGGGTGGGGCAAAATTACTATTGGGGTTTTTTTAGGCACTGGCTCTGAAAAGATGAAAAGAAATGCATGTAGTATTAGGACTTTCACATGGTTTAGCTTGGAATTTTCTAGCAGAAAACACTTTTAGACATAATAATCTTTATCCTAAAAGTTTCTGTGATTCTTAAGATGTTACTAATATTTTTTATTTCTATTTCGTTTCCATGTAAGCTTGCACTTTTCTGAAACACTTCTTAACTAGCTGTATAGACTTAAGTTGTATACCTAGTATTTTAAGATAAATGTTTAATTTCTTTATGTCTCTGTATTGTTTTTCTGATGCAGTTAAACATAACTTTATTGGTATTGTGATTTAAAAGGTTTCAGGTGGAACAAAACCAAAAGAATTGTTACTTAATTTAAAATATATTTTAAAAGCTGTAACAGAAAAAGTGTGAATGATTATTTTGTGCTGCGAGGTAGTGGCAGACTGGACATTTGATAAGAACTTTATATAAACAGGAAGTGGAAAGAATAACTGGCTTTCTTCTTTGAGGATTAATTTAATACATAGCTGTTTTCAAAAACATCTGAAGTATTCAGATTCTTCTCCTTCCCTCTAAGATTTTCTACCGTACTGTTTTCTACTTTGAACTTCCTACAGGTGCCAACTAATAAAAATGCTTCTACTGCATTGATTTTTCTTTAAGTATATTTATTCTATATCCTGAACATTTTGCAGATTTTAAATTTCTAAATTCAAGAGCTTTGTAAAGCTACTCAGAAGAGTAGTGCTTGATTCAGAAGGTCCCCTGCCCAAACATTTGTTTATGTTGTACCAATTTCTTAAAAGCCTTTTGATTTTTAAGGGGTTATGATTCTTGGTTTTGCACTGCATAGGTGTTCAGAAGAACCAGGCAATATATACTTTTTCTCACTCTATTACTGCTGCAATATAGTCCTGTAAACTGTCCTCGCCACACTCCTTGTTTGTTATTGTGGTTTCTGTTTTAGTGTATGTGGTGTTTCTTTATTGATACCATGTGGACATGTATATACAAACATAGCTTATCATGTTCCCTGGCTTAGGATGTATAGGATAGGATACAGAATAATGCAGTGCTTTCTATCTGTTTTAGTTGACAAGTTGACATTTTTGTAACAATGAAATGTAGCCCACAGAAATGATATGTTAATTGAATTTTTTCATGTATAATATTGTTGTGGTTTAACCCCAGTAAGCAGCTAAGAACCACACAGCTGCTCACTCATGCCTGGTGGGATGGGGGAGAGAACTGGAAGGGTGAAAGCTTGTAGGCTGAGATACAGACAGGTTAATAGGTAAAGCAAAAGCTGCATGTGCAAGCAGAGCAAAACAAGGAATTCATGCACTCCTTCCTACCGGCAGGCAGGTGTTCAGCCATCTCCAGGAAAGCAGGGCTCCATCACATGTAGCGGTTGCTTGAGAAGACAAACGCCATCACTCCAAACATCCTCCCTTTCTTCTTCCCACAGCTTTTATTGCTGAGTATGACATCATGTGGTGTGGAATATCCCTTTGGCCAGTTGGGGTCAGCTGTCCCGGCTGTGCCCTCTCCCAGCTTCTTGTGCACCCCCAGCCTCCTCACTGGTGGGGCGAGGTGAGAAGCAGAAAAGGCCTTGACTCTGTGTAAGCCCTGCTCAGCAATAACTAACACATCCCTGGGTTATCAACACTGTTGACAGCACAGGTGGGATGAAGCCACTGATTTGTTATATGCCTTTTTGAATATCCCTTCACTTTTCATGCTTAAATCAACCTATGTATAAAATTGAAGAAATCTAGGTGTTTAGAATGATACTGCCTGCCTTGGAAAGCAAGCTTTTTTGAATAAATTACTCATATAAGTAGTAGTTTGTTTTCTGAATGATATATTATCCTATGGAAATGTAGTTGCTGAGTTCAGTTTTTGTAATATATAGGTAAATACTGATTCCCTTCATAGCCTTGTGCTTTATCATGAAGTGTCAGATGAAACCTTCCAAACTTGAAGGTTTTATAACAAGATTTATAGTTTTGGATTTACAGAACATTACTCCGAACAGTGTAATTTTCAGTGGTTGGTGTTTAAAGTAGCATATTGCAGAATGCCGGCATATTTGTTTTCAGTACCACACATCTGAGGTGGGTAAGGGAGTTGACGGTATTATTTCAGTGTCTTGATTATTCCTTTATTCCAATTTAAAAAAAAAAAAAAAAGTGCTAGAAATAGTCAAATATTTAAGTTTGGTTCTATCACCTCGTCTGGGAGGAAGCAGACTGTACCCAAGTGTAATTGTAATTAATGGGATTCAGTGAGAAAGTGAATAGAGAGAACCAGGCTGTGATCTCTCATGGCTCAAAGTGATAGAAGTGGAAATGTGCTGAATGCTGATAAGTCAGCCTGTGCCTACCAGGTGGCAGCTGAACTGCTGCTTGTTGCAATAGAACACCTGCTAAACTGTCAGTAGAGGGAGGGTGTATTGAGATAAATTTTGGAATTGTTAGCATTGAGAATAATCTTTCTTAAACATTTCCACAGTGATTGTTGGAGTGCTACAGTAGCAGTTATAATATATGCACCTGTATGTGCATTTGCATATATATACTAAATATGAACCCACGAAATTTAACCTTGCAAAGTGCAAATGCAAAACATATGATCCAATTTTATTCTTTAGCTTTGTAAGCTAAGTATATTTTTCTTGTCTTCCTCTCTCTCCTTCATCCCATAATACAATCAGAAATACACATCCTGAAGTGTTATTCCTGTGTATTTATTCTTGCATTAAGCAAAAAAAAGAAAAGCACACAAAGAATTTGCAAAGCTATAAGATGAGAATTTTGAAGAAGAAAGGGGGGATTCTGGAAGTGGAAATTGAATGTAAAACAACCATGCCAGCAAAAAGCTGAGATTTAAGACATGATATTTTAGTAAGAAAAATATTTTGAATTTTGAATTTTAATTTTGGTGATTGTTTACAATTTAACTCTCCCTTTTTGCCATTTCAAATCAAATGTGTATTTCGGTAAAAGGAGTCATATTTGTATTTCTTAATTTTTCATACTGTATTCCTTAGGCAAAGCATTGTCACACAATGAAAACAGCCTATTTAATCTCTTAAGTCTCCTTATTTTCCTGTAATCAGCAAATGCATCTTGTCGAACAGTTGTCAGTCATTGCTCAGATTATTTGCTTCCTTTGAATGGATCTGTTTGCTTTTTAGTGGGCCTGCTGTCTGATGTGTGTTTCATGTAAAAAGGCTTATAAGAGTATGGGGAATCTCTTTTAACTCTTTTACTTCTGAAACTCCTAGTTTATTGATTAACTCTTATCAGATAGTTCAGAAGACAGTGTGCCATTTCTAGTCTCTGACTAGCCTGTCCTTGATACAGTGTTTGGTTGTCTGACTTTAAGAGATTAAAGCTGTCTCTGAGTGGAGAGAGTATTAGTGACTGACAAGAAGTGCTGTCTGTCCTTTTCTTCATGTCCAGGGGAGAGCAGCAGTCCATCCAAGTATAGGAAGATGAGATTTCTCTCTTGAAAGAGAGTATCCTGACCAGTGATTTGTTTACCTTCCCCCACTTCTTTTTGTAATTTACTCTAGAAGCCTTTAATATCTGATATCTCTTTTATAGCTACTAGGAATTTGATTTGGTTTTGGCTATATGAAATATAATTACTATGTCCGTGGTTGTTGTGGTGGGTTGTTTTTTTTTTTTTTTTTTTTGGGTTTTTT
>NW_009258294.1:595737-649921 GCF_000687185.1 Egretta garzetta
TGGTTTTTTTGGTGGGTTGTTTTTTTTTTTTTTTTTTTTGGGTGTTTCTTTTTTTCTGCTTTCTGTAATTTCTTATTAAGTCAGTGGCCTCAGCACACTTGGTTGCTTTTCACTGTGCTTGTAAAGAACAGAGCAGTCCTTTGGAACTACCCTTGCTCATTCTCTAAAGCAATGTCACAGCTTAACTGTAGTCAGGCTTTTCCTCTTTGCGAATCTACTTCCAGGGCCCTTGTCCTTTAGGTATTTAGAATTATTGTTTTCAGTAGTACCAGAGTGTGTCTGCTTTCTTAAATTGTGCTTAAACAGAAAGAGGGGAAGGACAGGGGCAGATTAAATTTTGTTTTAATGTAATGACTAAAGTGGTGTTTTAATGGCTTTATGTTGAGACATTCTGCATGCCATTTCCAGTGCAAGAATCCCCTTGATGTTAGTAGCTGTAAGGCTGAAGAATTGGTGCAGGGCAATTGTCGTTAATTCTTCTTCCTCCTTTTCTGTCCAAAATGATTTAAAGATACTGCCTGAGGGGATCCAAACGTACCCATTGTGTTCCTTTGGGATGAACAACGTTGTTTTCTTTAACTGCTAAGGCTCATTAACTTAAGAGTTTCTCCTACTTTATGCTTGATCATCAACAGTAAGTTCCTTAAAAGGCAAATCAGGCCCTCAGTCGCAGGTCTTCGTAGTTTTTGAAGTGGGTGAGTATGGGAGAGAAGGGCGAGAATAAGATACCTCTCCAGTCTTTCCAAGAAAAGTTCTGGTGCCATTCTAGAGAAACATCTTCAGGGTGGTGGACAGAATAATTCCTTCAACAATTAATTTTTACTAGTGTTTAGGCATGATAATTGGGGTATTTTGGTCCAGCCTGGCTCTGCTTCCTCTCATTCAGGAAGTTTAATATATTCCTTGCACTGTCTTTTCTAGCTCCCTGTACTTCCAGGTTTTATTACCAGTGAACCTCTGCTCCAAGATCAGTTTTTTTGAAAGTAATTTCTGAATTTGTAAAGTAATGCATGTAGCTCTGTATTTTATAGTAAACAACATTGTCTAAGGTATACTGTTTCTGCTTGCATTAAATCACAACTGTGTGCAAGGTGAAAAAAATTCTTTCTAAGTAATTGCAAAGGCAAATACAGTTTTCGTTGCTTCAGGAGCAGACCTGCTTTTGTGATGTTGTTCATTTCAAGTTTTTTCTGTGTTTTTTTTTTTTTTTTTTTTTTTTAATACTATAGGTTACACAAGAGGCTGGAGAATTTATGATCACTTTCCCATATGGATACCATGCAGGATTTAACCATGGTTTTAACTGTGCAGAGTCAACAAACTTTGCCACCATCCGATGGATTGATTATGGAAAAGCAGCAAAGTTGGTAAGTCATATTGCAGAAAATTGATGCATAAGGAAATCTATGCTGTGGTTAGTTATTTCTGAGAATCTGTGGAAGCTGATGAGAAAGGGAGAACTATTAGATCAGGTAGCAGCTTATATTGACATTGAAATTGTATTTATAGTTGTTCTTTTTATAGTGGGTATTATAATTGCAGCAATGTGTATCCCTCTCAGTAGTGAGTTTTGTTTGCAGCTTAATCTGTGTACTGTTCTTCAAAACCAGTTGTATTTATGGATATTTTTAAGTTGAAGCTATGTATACTGAGGTTAGTATATGTGAAGACAACTGACTCCTGCTCTTAAACATCCTCTAAGCTCTACTGTTTGTGAAAGCACTTTATTTAAACTAGGAATTTTGGTATCTGGAAAGAAACATAAATAATTGAATTTCAAACAGAGTTTAAACAAACATGTTCAACTTCTCTCATCTTCAATGTCATCAGGTATCTTGTAGTACAAGATAATAAAGGAACGGTGAAGTCAGAGTAGATATTTTCAAGTTTTTAAATGAGGTGTTTTACTGAAGATATTTTAGACTGAAATTTTGTTATGTGGCATACTTTTTTGCTTCTTTTTGTGTACAGCATGTGAGTAAATATACAAAATCAAGACAGTATTCAGCAGAAATTTTTTACTGTTTTTTAATATTCTGTGATTTTTCTCAGAATTATGGCTTGTATAAGCTTTGGTTAGTATGCTTCCTGAAATGTTTAAGTCAGAGGCATTTTGTACGTTAACTTGTTCATTATTGAAAGAACCCTTTTCAATAGTGATTTAATATATTAGTTAATAAGTTGACAAATGGAATAAAGGGCAAAATCAGATGTGCAGGTTTAACAATTAAGTAATGATAGTGAACTCTCATTAAAAGCTTGGGATTGGAAGACCATCCTGAGAAAGTTCTCAAATAGTGGAAATTTGTGATTTAGGCACTATTGATTAATATTGTTAATGAGAGTGAATATGCTTCAAAGGGAGAAAGTTGATTTTTTTTTTCCATTTTCCATGTGCACTGTATGCATACAGTACTGAAATTATTGAAAACATTAATATGCATCTAACATGTTCAGGCTGGCCTTTACCTTTAATGGGAAATTTGTGCTTTCAATAGTTAACAGATAAGGTGTTGACTGTAAAGTTAATAAAAAAGAAAAAATCTGTGCATATGAAAATTTGGAATTTCTATAGTTAATACAATGAAACAAAGTTGAGAGGAATATGGGCATGGGCACATACGAGTTAGTTGTGGCAGGTAAAACTGTCCAGGATGTTAAAAGGTATGAATGAGCTGCACCTCTAAAATTGATTCAGCTGAACTTCATTCAAGAATTGCAAACGTTATTTTTGGATGTAGCAAAGCTGAGGTAGTGATACCTGCAGCTACATCCCTTTCGGTGTACAGGCTTCATATTTCTTATGTTTTAAAAAAATGTTATACCATTTGGTGTGCAGCTGCCCCAGTACAAACTATTAAATGCTTTATGCCTCCAGTGTGCCTCTCAGTTATTGTATTATGCCGTAAACTTAATGTCAGTTTTAAATTCAGGAGAGTTAGAAGATAATTTTTTAAAGCTAATGAAATTTTATTCCTTTACACCACTCCAAAAGTGCTTCTGAAATTCTGAACTTTTAGCTAGGAAGTCATGGCATATACACTCTAAATACAGTTTTATTTAGTTAAAATTCTCTAGCATATGGATAAAACTTTCATCTTAGTACACTGAATTCTGTGCTCTGTGGTTATTGCACGTAAGAGCAGTATTGTGCAGATATAGTATAAGAAATTAAAGTGTTTCTGTGGTTTCTGCAGTTGAATTTAAATGTCTGAAAGTTCTGAAGTGGCAGCTGAAGCAATAATGACTTCCTCTATAGTGAAAACTTAGATACCATTGTCAAATGTGAACTCCAGTTTCTTTGGCAAATGGCCAGAGTGCTTAATATTATGTGCTTATTTTTTATTATTTATTACCACAGAATTGTGAATTAAAGTTTATTCTCTTTTTAAAGGAAACAGAACATGCTAGGAAGTGCTAATAGTAGGATTTCTAATATTTTTTAAGAGAAATTTGTAAGAAGAGAAGAGCTAATGGAAAGATGGTGAAATAATTTTTTGTAATACTTATACTTGTTTATGCTGTACAAATATGGTAAACAAGTCAAACAGAGAAAGTATTATAACTAGTTATCTGTTCTTAAATTGTAACTATATGATGCTTTGAAAGCACACACAAATTATGGAGTTCCTGCAAATTGAGTACTCTGTTTCTTGACTATGGTGTTTCTCTAGAAAAACATGAGGATAACTATGATTAGTTTTAAAAAGGTAAGTCTGTGTGCCCAAAGAATACTGATTTAGTTTTATTTGCAGCTGTGGTAATTTCATTTAAAAGAAAAAAACCCACCACACAACCTTGTATTCCCGTTTGTCCTTCTTCAGAGTACTGATGTTGTTTTGACTTATCTTTCCTTTCTCTATGTGGTATGTACAGGAATTTTAATTGAAAAAAATATTTTTGATCCCCTAGTTCCCCTGTATTGTACTGCAGACATGGCCTGCATCAGCAAAACGCAGCAATATCTAGGTCAGTTTGTTGCTGTATTCTCCTTAGAGGATATTGTATACTGATGACCGATTATTTGTCTTCCTACAGGAACACTTTCATTTTTATAGAATAGTTTCTAATTGCTTACAGCTGGATTTCTGTCTTAGAAAAAGAAAAAAATCCTGAAGTACAGTCAATGTTCATTCTTCATTAATTTTGGAAAAAACATTCACACAAAGATTTCCATTAAAGTTGTAGTAAGTATTTAGGCTGTGTGGCAATACTGCTTTCCTGCATGAAATGAGATGGTGTTAAAGGTTCTGTGAAATCGATTGCAAATGTTAAATTTGAGGTAATTTAGATCCCCAGTATTGGAAACTTTGGTTAAGCAGAGACCATGGGTGCTAAACTTGTGATCTTGGTTTCACTATGTGTACCCTACCTACCTGTAGTAGTTTGAACCCTGGGAGCAGGGATGGACCCTCCAGCTTGTTTTCTAGTTTGTGTAAGACTTCCACTCAGGGGGTGGCGTATGAAGGGTAATACCAGGTGGCACCTCCAGTGTTCTTTTTGCTGCAACTCATCTGGCTGCTGCTTTGGGCTGTGTTCTCACTTTTGGACAGAATTAAGTTGGACAGAATTAAGCAGAAAAAAAAAGTAGTTTAAAAAAAATGCAGAAAGGAAGAAATAACAGATAAATAAAAAATCCCCCAAATCCACGGGAGAAACAGTGTAGGTTTTGCTGTCTTTTTCCACTAGTAAGAACATACAGGAAGAGAAATAGGAGATACTGGTGAAAGTAACAAACCAGTCATGGTCTCCTGAAGATGCTTGGCAAATGGGTGTGGTGCAGAGGGATGCTGGTGAAGTGCTAAAGTAGAGTAATGGTGGGACTTAGAGAATGAAAGGTAGGTAGTGCTCAGTTCACAAGCACTTTAGTTGTGTTTGTTATGCTCTGTGAGGATGGGAGGCACTCTAATCTTTAGACATTTGCTTGGTAAAAAAATGGCTGGTTGGCTGAGCCCAGAGTGTTGTAGGGAATGGAGTTAAACCCAGTTGGTGGATGGTCACAATTGGTGTTCCCCGGGGCACAGTTCTGGGCCTAGTTCTGTTTAATATCTTTATTAATGATCTGGATGAGGGGATTGAGTGCACCCTCAGCTTGCAGGTGACACCAGATTGGGCAGGAGTGTCGATCTGCTGGAGCGTAGGAAGGCTCTGCAGAGGGATCTGGACAGGCTGGATTGATGGGCTGAAGCCAATAGTATGAGGTTGAAGAAGGCCAAGTGCTGCGTCCTGGGTCACAACAACCCCATGCAACGCTACAGGCTTGGGGAAGAGTGGCTGGAGGGCTGCCTGGCGGAGAAGGATCTGGGGGTGCTGGTCAACAGCCGGCTGAATACGAGCCAGCAGTGTGCTCAGGTGGCCAAGAAGGCCAACGGCATCCTGGCTGGTATCAGGAATAGTGTGGCCAGTGGGAGTAGGGAAGTGATCGTGGCCCTGTACTCAGCACTGCTGAGGCCACACCTCGAATTCTGTGTTTGGTTTTGGGCCCCTCACTACAAGAAAGATGTTGCACTGCTGGAACATGTCCAGAGGAGAGCAGCAAAGCTGGTGAGGGGTCTGGAGCACAAGTCTTACGAGGAACATCTGAGGGACCTGGGGTTGTTTAGTCTGGAGAAGAGGAGGCTGAGGCAAGACCTTATCACCCTCTACAACTGCCTGAAAGGAGGGTGTAGTGAGGTGGGTGTTGGTCTCTTCTCTCAGGTAACAGGCAAAAGGACAAGAAATGTCCTCAAGTTACACCAGGGGATGTTTGGATTGGATATTAGGAAAAATTTCTTCCCCAAAAGGGTTGTCAAGCATTGGAACAGGCAGCCCCAGGAAGTGGTTGAGTCCCCATCCCTGGAGGTATTTAAAAGTCAGGTAGACGAGGTGCTTAGGGCCATGGTTTAATGGTGGGATGGCAGGGTTAGGTTAATGGTTGTACTTGATGATCTTAAAGGTCTTTTCCAACCTAAACAATTCCATGATTTTATGATTCTTAATCATTATCAGCTTCCTATAAGTTTCATATGTTCAATGCTATTTATTTTTGAAAAAAAATTATATGGTACAAGATAGGGGCACATAGGATATTTCTTCAGGCTTCTGTGAATTTTGTCATTTCCCTAATGGAGCTACATTTATATGAGTAGGCTCGAAATGTGTAGCTTCATGAAGTGCACTTTGAGTTTCCTTACTCCACTGCATTTTGTTACTGTTGGTAAAGCAGATGAGCCAGTGGCAATTAGCCTGTATGTTTTGTAGGTATCTACTTTGATTTGTGCTGAGTAGATAACTTGTGTGCTGAACAAGGGGTGATGTTCAGTTATTAGAATTGGTGAATAGAAGTATTTACACATAATTCTTTTATGTCTAATAAAATAAAAATCCTTCTGAGCAATTGGATAAAAGACACTTCCCTAGCCTAAGAAAAAATCTTGTATTCCTAGTGTTTGTTAGCTGCGGGGTGGGATACCCTCTGCCCTCACCCTCAAATCTGTGGATCATCTATGTTTATTAAAGTTATATTTTTCTCTGTTGTAACTGTTATTTCTAAGGAATGCCAATGTTCCCCTCATACAAGGGTTACAGTGCAAAAACTCTCACTTACAGGTTCCAAAACTGGGGTAGTCAGTCATGATTTTTACCTGTCCAAATTTTAGCTCTGGTGAATAGGATGAATGAACTTCATGCACTTTAATTTGATACTGACAACTAAAAACAGATTTAATTTTTGACTAAGATCCTGTGCTTTTCTGTATATGCAATTTTTTTTTTCTTTCTTGGAATTTTTTTCCCTTGCTGCTGTCTGTAAATGTTTGAAAAACTTAGATGTTTGCAAATCAGTTCCTAATTATAGGGGATCCCCCTAAAAAGCACATCCTTTGACCTTGTGTAGACCTTGTGTAGAGCTTCTGGATTGCATGATCCCACCTAAGCTTGATAAGAGAAGGTACTTTACAGAACAGAGAATTGGGTTGAGATGGACTTCCTGTGTTGGAGATGTCCAGGAGACCGGTGATGTGAGCAGGTTTGGTCAGGGCTCTCTCATTCTTTTTTATGCAGTGATGTGATTCTGCCCCTCTAGTCTGCTCTGATGAGACCTCACCTGGAGTACTGCATCCAGCTCTGGAGCCCTGGAGTACCTAAAGGGGGCCTATAGGAAAGATGGGGAAAATCTTTTCAGTAGGGCCAGCTGTGACAGGACAAGGGGTAATGGTTTTAAACTGAAGCAGGGTAGGTTTAGACTGGATCTAAGGAAGAAATCCTTTACAATGAGGGTGGTGAAACACTGGAACGGGTTGCCCAGAGAGGTAGTGGAGGCCCCATCCCTGGAAACATTCAAGGCCAGGCTGGACGGGGCTTTGAGCAACCTGATCTAGTTATCGGTGTCCCTGCTCTCTGCAGGGGGGTTGGACTAGATGACGTCTAGGGGTCCCTTCCAACCCAAAACATTCTATGATTCTATGATTATTTTAGTTTCTTTCCTTCCATTTTCCTCTTGTTACTATTTAAATCCCCACCTTGCTGTGTCTGTTGCTTTTCCAAATCCTTGTGTCAGGGTCTCTCACAACTACCTGTCACCCTGTGCCCAAATTGATACCCATACTTTCAAAAGCTTTCAGAGAAAGCCCTGGCATTTCCAAATATGGCTCTTGTTGCTCACTGTGTCTGTTTCGTGGCACCACTTGGTGACTTTCACTCAGTATAAATGTATGTAAATTTTACTGCCTTCTATCAGGGATAGAGTCACACTAGGTGATTTTACTAGTCATTATAATGATTCTTTTGTATTGCAGCTCCTTTTAAGACGTGATTTGTTTTTAAATATTGGTGCTGGCAAGCTTTTTGTTGTTTAGCTGATATGTAGAACCTGTGGAGAGAAGTCTACCAAACTTTCCTACTTGAAACTTGGGCTACTTAAGTATTATTGCTCTCTTTATAAAATTAAGTCAGTAATTACTCATGCATTCTTCAGTGGTAGCTGCTTAGCAACGTGTTTTCCGTGGATAGGTTAGATCAAAGTGCTGGCCTGCAGGTTGTATTTTTCCCTTTGGTGGGATGAAGTGCAGTTGTTTTGATGTTAGGTTTGATGGATTTGTTTGCCACTGCATTCATTAGCTTCACATCAAAAAACTGACAG
Source organism: Egretta garzetta (assembly GCF_000687185.1). Classification (NCBI taxonomy): domain Eukaryota; kingdom Metazoa; phylum Chordata; class Aves; order Pelecaniformes; family Ardeidae; genus Egretta; species Egretta garzetta. Next base: position 603,857 of record NW_009258294.1, read on the forward strand.
GCTGTTAAATGAAACTTTGGCTTAGATTTTCAGCTTGACTGTTTTGAGACTGTTGTGAAGATATTTTGGTTTTGTGCTGCAGCAGCCTCAAGCACTTACAACTGTTTCAAAAGAAAGAAAAGTTATTTAGTATTCTGATTTGTTTGGGTAAAAGAGAGTCATTGTCTTGAGGATAGCCATGTCCAGCTTATGCTACCCAAACAATATATTTATTGTGAAATATATATTGAGAGGCCATATGTATGACTTAAATTATCAGAGAAGAAATTATACTTACCACACAAAAGCAGTTTTCCACCTCTCATAATTTATTGAGGTAATATTTTTTCAACAGGGATTATGTTTAGGTTGCTGTATAAAATAAAATACTAGTTGTCTGTTTGAAAATAAATAAAAATTTCTACTCAGTTGCACAATTTTAATTTTTTTTTTTTAAATGTGGGTGAATGATTTAAAAGCATAGTCTTAGAAAGTATGTTGCTACTCCTACAGCAGTGTTTTGGTACTGAATGTCAGAAATAGCTATGTGCATAAGCTCATGAGTGATTCTTATATCAACTTGTTATGTTAGTTTGAATTGGGCACTGCGGTCAAGGAAACTTTTTTTTAAACGCTGCGTGTTAATACATTTGATACCTGTCTGCAATCATACAGCATCAGTTAAGATGTGCAAATTAATGTTTTTCCTTACTGGAAATCATACTTAGCCACCTTATATTGTTGACTTTGCCAATAATGAAATCTTACAAGAATTCAGGAACCAGTCATGCTTTCCGTTTCTGGTCCTGATGTTAGTATACCACTTCAGAGGAAATAATTTGCATTTTGCAGTTTGACATTTCACTTCATAATTGTAGTGCCACTCTCAGCTTTCAGTTGTCATAGAACGTACTCTTTGCTTTATTTCTTTTATCTTGATCTGTTCCTTATCTTTTATTTTTGCCCATCTTACTGCCATCATCTACTGCTCCTGTTTGGTTCTTACATCACAAACTCAGCATTTCCAGAGAACAGCAGGTATTAAAATTTCCCTCTCTAAAATTTATTGCTGTAATGGGGAGGTTATCAGTCTCCCATTGGGCAGTAACTTGCACACTTCTACATTTCTAGTACATCTAGAATTTAGGATTGAAATGGTTTTAGGAGTAGAAAGGAATAGTAATAACTGCAGTATTTTTACCTGTAAATGCAAAAGAGAACCATATTCTATTGGTTTTTGTACTCTCCAGTTTTGACAGAGCAACTGGTTGTCAGTTCATAATCTGAAACTTCATATGATTGTGTTTTTATGTTTCCACAGCCTGTGCTATGCTATATGCAAGTATTGTTATCTGTGAGTAGTGTATTCTGTGGCTCTCAAGTTCAGTGTGGATTCTCATGAATCTTTTCTGTCTCTACCTGGACTAACTTTTTTTTGTGTGATGCTACATTACATGTGACTAGGGTTATGCATGCATGTTTCTGGCACAGGGCTCTCATGCAAGCTGTAATTTTTTAATAAATAAAAAGCAAACCAACACTACTATCAAATTTTTTTTTTTTCAAATGCAGTTTTGAATAAGTAAGGAGAAGAGAATTCCTTAAAATAAAATTTTAAATGTTGGAGTACATTCTGGCAACTGTGAGTGAATATAAATGATGGAATTTAATTTTCCTTTGATTTTTTTTTTTTCCCCTAAGTGATATCGTAGAAATTCCATTTATCAAAGTAATAAATGTACCAAGTTGGCACACTTTGTGGATGTTAAGAAGTTTTTGTTTTATAGCAGCTTTCATCAAATGAGGTTAATTTTTTCATAGAAAAAGTCAATAATTTACAATAAACTTGCCTTTTCAGAACATCATTTATATAAAATTTTGAGTAAATCAATACAATTTTATCTTTCCTTACTTTTCATCAGAATGCAGATTATAATTATCCTTGATATACTGAGAAGAAATTATTGCCACTAGATCCCTTTCTGTCCATATCCTAATGTCACAGCCTGTAAAGCGAGATTACTTTCATTCCAGGTTTTTAAAGAAAGAAGAATTTCAACTAAGAAATAATTTTCATGAATTTGAGGTTTACAAAATGGAGCCTCTGGGCTTGAATCAGGTGTTGAAACACAGGCGTCCAACACTATTTGAGATAGCTTAAGATATTTTGCCTTGCTCTGCCTAGCCAGAAGAGTAGCAATGTCCATGAATCCAATGTAATATTTAGAGCTCAGGAAGATGTCACAGATACCATAAAGTGGCTCAGGTGTTAGTACCTGCCCAGGCAACTGAAGCCAGCCATCTGTCATTAACTGCATTCTCCTACTCTTTAAGAGGAAGTCAATTCTCTAGCCTTGCTAGAATAATTTTGTATTTTGACACTGGGAGGTGATCTTTCCTGATAAGCAAAAAGATAAGTTAAGTGTTAGGATTCAGTTCCCTTAAAACCACTGCACTGCAACCTTTCTTTTCATAAACCAAGCCCTCCCTCAGCTGTTGACTCTGATAGTTCATGTCTTCACAGTTGTACCAGGTAAATCTAGTGCTAGGTATTGCGATAAGCAATGTCCCCCAGGTGGAGTAGTGCTGGAAGAGTCAGATAGACTTCTGTTTAATGGATTTTTTAGTAAATGGCTGCCACTAGAAGGGAGTATGACCTCAAGATACTAGAAACCAGTCTCAGGATGCTGGAAACCATTCTGCTGGTCGTCTTCCATGCGGTTTCTGTTGATCTCTGACACTGTCTGGAATGCAAATGTTTCTGTTCTTCTGTTTCTTTGGTGTTTTTTTTTTTTTTTTTTCCTTTTTTTCTTTTTCTTCTCTTCTGTATATAGTGATAAAGCTTTGTATGAAGATGATTTTCACATCGTTAACCTATGTATCTTCTACTGGGACCTTCTACAGGATTCACCTCTACTGGAGGTGAATCACTCTTGTACTTGGTACTAGACTCACCAGTTTTGCTTAGGCCAAACATACTGTGGAGATAAGCACGTACTTGCAATTTTCTCTCTGTTTTTCTGAGAGCCTGTGGAATACTACGTAAAAATGAAGAAGAAAGGTTGAAGAACAGTATCATAGATTTGAAACACACACAGCTTAACTTCCTTCATTTGAAAGAAAGCACTGTAAGTATAAATACACAATTTAAATCCCTTGACTTAGTCTGAGCAGTAGAGAAGGCTTGTATGAATGAAGAAGTATAAATGATACACCTGTATCCTGAGGTAACTACACTAGGGCAGTAAAGTGCAGGTGTTACTTCTAGTACAAATGAGCTTACACAGCCTAGCAGATACATGAAACAAGTGCTGAACATGGGAAGATGCCTCAGTTGCAGGTTTAGTGTCCCCACTTTGCATGCTACTTGAGTGGGTAGGGCTTGTTTATATGGTACTAGTTAAAAGTCTTAGGGTTGAAAATTCTTGAACTAGACCTTAAATGAACTGTATAACTTGTACTGGAGAATTTTCTTTTTGCTTGATCTGATACAGGCATTCACAGTCTGAGTTAACTTTGGTGCAACACTGGTTTAAACGAAAGCTGGCATGTTCAAGTAATTTCCTGAAAAAATGACACAGGATTTTATTTTTAGATTTTTATTCTAACTCAGTCAAATTGTGATTTTGGCTAAATTTCAGGTTTTGAGGTAAGGACTATATCCTCACTTAAGATAGAGGAGCTGCTAAAAATAAGACAATGTTAAGCTGCTTCATATGACTAAATCTATAAAATAGCAACCAGCTCCAACTCCATTTCAGACATTCCTCTACCGAAAGCAGAGGCAGAGTGTTTGTAGAAAATATGCATGAAGACCTGTGAAATGGAGAGAGAAGAAGCAGTGAAGAAAAAAATGGACATAGGTTACTGAGGCACTGAAAGTGTGGTCCTGAGAAAGGTAAAAGCTTTAAGGGAGTGAGGGAGATACAAACAGAATTTCTGTGCTTGCTATTCCAATCCTCTTTTGCTATTTAATTACTGTTGGTTATAGGGGATAAATATTTCTTACCTGCATGCAAACAGGTTAATATCAGAGAATTACTTGCCTGCATGATGAATTTAATGTCCTATAAGGACGTTGCAAAATTAGAAGTATTTTGTTGGAAAAAATGTGGTAAAAGAAGAAGATTATTAAGTTTTAGACTAGACTTCAGTACAATAACCAGATACTGGGCATTTTTTTAGTGTAGAAGTGCAATGAGAATTTGGAGTGGTTGTGCCTTTAAAATCTGCCTGTGTTGGTTTTGGTCCAGAGCTGGAGAGAAAATCCTTGAGGTTTTCTGTAGAACTGTAGCAAGCACATTTAAAATCAAGTTTTCATTGAGTTTGGTAAGAAAAGATGAATTAATTTGTCAGTCAAGGCCTGCCTGTGATGTTAGTAAAAATCTGTATTCTGCATAGTTAAATAAAATGTAGTTTCTTAACAAAGCTTTGGTTGGATATAGGCTCTTGTATACTTTTATTGCTATTCATCACTACTTGGTCTCCACAAGTCTGCACCCTCTACTCCTTATTAAACTATTAATCTGCTTGCAGCTAGCCCCACTGAGCAAAGCATTCCCATGTTTGACATCAGGATTGGCCCTTCTTTAGTGCATGCTGAAAAGATAAATCAGCAGTGTATCTCGGTGAAGTCAGTTGGATGAATTTGTGTGATTCTGCACTTGTGATCCCTGATATGGCTGAAGTAGCTGCTCTACTCGATGAATTGCTTGGAAATTCTTACTGGTTTCTAGAAAAAAGTGGTGCTGTCAATGTAGCTTTAAAATGTTTATGGGCTCAGAGGATGTGTGCAATTTGTATGCATCTCTGGTTGGAAAGAGATTGTATTCTATTTGATTTGTTTGCTAATCTCTGATCTGTTGACTTTCCAGAAGTTCCTCTGTGTTTGGTATACCCTAACCCTGTTTGCTTTCAAGAGAGCTGGTGCAATCACACAAAAATTGTAATTCTCAAATCCAGTTAATGTAATTTTTTTATATGTTTATTTAAGATTTTTGTTAGTCTAGAGCTGTTCCTCTTTCTCCTTCATATGCTGCCTCCCCAGATTGAAAATACAATTTCTACAGTAATCTCCAGTTTTAGGAAACTCAGGGAGAGTTCTGTTACGTTACTTGTGCAAAGTGTGGTGACGGTGCATTCTGGATAAGCCAGTTAGTTTTCTGATTCAATCATATACAATATTTGGGTTTGATATTTCCAGCTAGGGGTTAGGGACCTGAGCACAGGTATGCTTACAGGACTTTCTTCCCATAATGCTCTTTGCAATAGCTGTTGAAAATTATACATGGTTTCCTTGTCACTATTTGAAATTTATAAATTGCTTCAAGAGCATTCTAATTGAATTCTTCTTTCTGTTCAGAATATTCTTTTCAAAGTCATTGGTTTATTCATAATTGTTATCAATCAGCTCTCTATCATCTGTTTTAAAAAAACAAAACGCCGTATGTTAGTGTAAAAATATTTCATGCACTTGTAGGTAGAATAGTCAAGTCATAAGCAGCTTGATACATGACTTGATAGAGTGGTTATAGTGTTTTGAAAACAGAACAGTTTCATAGTTTTTCTATTCGTGATCTCTAAATCCTGAACATCTTGTAAAAAAACAGTTTAGAGCATAATGTAAAAGAGAGTATAGAGCACTGGTGTCTTTCGAGGAAATTATTGCATATTTGGATATTTTTTCCTCCTCTGCTTACAAAGTGATCAGAAGGGGTCAGCAACAATCAGTAAATATGAATGAAGAGGTGATGTAAAATCTGTAACTTAGAGGATTTCAGTAAAGCATCTTTATTTATAATAATTGCTATATTAGCAGCAGAACAGGTAGATGGTTTGCTTTGCCACATTTCTGCCCTTTCCCTCACATGCTTTATTTTGCTTCCAACAAAACCAGGGTCTGTAAGAATAAAAAGATGAAAGCTTGTCAATAATATGTACCAGTTTCTGATGGCTAAATCACTGAAAGGAAGAATCTAAGAAAAGTTTTCCAATCTTTATGACCATGTATTAGAGATCTTTGGCCTCTGAAATATGGTACTACACCATGGGTTTCAGGAGGGAAACAGATCTGCAAACTTTTAACCAGTTAGCACATTAGCAGTGTGGCACATGCATATGTACGTATATATACTTTTTTTTTTAATAATATCACTTCAGTATTTGTTTCTTAAGCTTAGAAACATATCAGAAACACCCAAGACACACATTTCAGACATTATAATTTTTTTTAAGCTATTGGTACATATTAGAACCTGGGGAGCATTTCCTGTTTATTGTAATGGAGACTTGTAAGATGTGTATTATTTTATCTTTGCTTACCATCTTAGAATGACATTCTGTACCTTCTTCAGATTGTGTCAGTCTCTTCTTAAATCTTCACTTTTTATTCCTTATTGTAGGGTCTTCTGCCTGGAAAGTGTAAAATCTTCCATGGTCCTCTTGTGGCTGTGCCTGAAACATTCCTGCAGTACTTCAGAAGACCTTTCCCCTCTTCTTTTCTGGTGTTGACCAACTTTACTAGTTGCTTGATCTTGCAGACCTAGTCTGTCAGACTTCTTAAAAAAGCTGCTCCTTGATGTTATAAGCATTTTAGTTATTGAATTGACACTCAAAATTATGAGGTCTTTGCTTTAGTTGGGTAGAATTAGAATTTATTCAGAGGGCTTTTTTAGATGAAGAAAACTTTAAAAAAAAAAAGTCGTGCTCTTGAATTTCATGTCTTTGTGTGGGATAGAATATGGAAATAAATACCAGAAGATGTGTTCTTGAAGCATATTTTACTTGGAAAAATTACATGCTAACTTTATAATGCATTTTTTTTGTTTGTTTGGTTTTTGGGTTTTTTTTGTTGGCTACTTTGGTGTGAATATATTTTGACAAGCTTCTACAGCTAAGCAAACATTTTATTTCTGACTTTTGGAACATGCTGAGCGTGTTCAGGTCCTATTGACAGCTAGTATAATTCAGCATCTCTAAAAGCCATTTTTTATTTAATTTCAGACAGAATTTTAGTGTTAATAATGACTACTAATGGGTCTCCTGCATCTTTTTAGCTCTGCAACTTTAATGAGAAATGCTACATGTATTTTTTTAGGCAGTTTCATGTTTTCTGTGAAACAGGTTTTCTGCCATGTACTCACCAACTGCTTGTCATGCAAGAGGGGAGAGATGATGCTAACTTCAATGGAACCATTCAGTTGCTATGTGTAACACGGGTAACTGTAATCAAATGGGTAGTGATAGTGTTGTGCATTTGTAGAGAATCAGCCTGGAGAGTGAAGTAGATTTTTCTTCCACTGGCATTATTGCTAAACTCCAACATGCACAGAATTGGTGTTTTGTTCCATAAAAATGATGTGTCTAGCACATAATGGTTAATTTATAATAATGTGAAAATTTATTGGCTGCTGTGCTGCTTATAAAATTGTTACAAAACAGTTTGAATTGGAAAAGCTTTGAATCCAAAGTGAATAAATTTAATGTGAATGCCTTTAATTAATTTTGCTTAATTTAAATAATGTAATTTGTATTGATTATGCTGCTGCAGTTCATTTGGATATTTATTTTTAATTAAGATTCAGTACTCTTGTTTTACCTTCCAGAGCTATTCATAAAATGAGTGTGAAGAAAATGCATGTTAATTAAATTAAAACTTACATACATTTATTAAACCAAAATCAGGCCATAATTTCTTTTTTTTTTTCTTTGTGAAGGAATGTTATACATACTAATATCTTTTCCAAGGACAACAATCCACTTTTATTTGGAATCTTTTTCCTGAGCAAATTCATGCTTATATAGTACTAAAATGATGTAGGTGCTTTTTTTGCTCTAACTACCTCAGAGGCTGCCAGCACTACCTTCTGAAGCTGAGATGATGCAGCATAAGCCTGTTATTTCTTTTTGCATCCTGTAACTTACTCTGTGGCTTCTCCCTGTTAGCTGGTGTCTGTGCACTATTGAAACACAGTCTCAAACTTGGATGACCTCTTAATAATTTTCTGGCAAGGAAGTTGCTAGCTGATAGTATTGCATATGTTCAAAACAATCCAGAATGAAAGACTTGCTGTATTAACTGGGACCATGGATTCTCTGTTAAGGTTTATTGCTATTACTTGTTTTTTTTTTCTCCCTCGTTGTTGGTATTATTAGCAGTTTGAAAAGAGAGTCCAATATTATTTTGGGCCAAGACAGGTGATATACATGCATTTATTTGTAAGTGTGCAGTGATAAACATACAATTTATTTCTGCATCTGTGCATGTAAAGGAGCAGTCATGTAAAGCAAAGGTTACTGGAAATGTTGAAGGGCAGAGAAGCTGAGCAGAAAGCAAGACAGAAACTTTTTTAAGTGGTAGCCTCAAACACCAGGCTTTGAACTTTGATTACCACTTAGTTAGCCTAAATTCAGTCAGAAAGACTGAACTATGGTTGACTCACTAAGTAAAAGTCTCTTTTTCTTAGAAATAATTACTTCAGTTACTGGTAACATAGTGGTACTATGTTAATTCTGTCATACATTATGGATATTAGGAAAAATTTCTTCCCCAAAAGGATTGTCAAGCATTAGAACAGGCTGCCCAGAGAAGTGGCTGAGTCCCCATCCCTGGAGGTATTTAAAAGCCTTGTAGGTGTTGTGCTTAGGGACATGGTTCCATGGTGGACTTGGCAGTGTTAGGTTAATGGTTGTACTTGATGATCTTAAAGGTCTTTTCCAATCTAAACGATTCTATGATTCTATACCAGAGCAGCAGCTTAAAAATGCTTAGTGTTATAGCTGGAATCAAAATTGTATGGGATGGTGACAAACTAAACAGAAATCTGTAGCAATTTGTGTTCTGAGGTGAATGTGCTTTCTGGGGTCTCTCATTTCTGGTCATTGTATCGCCTTTGAGTTTGTTTGCGATTGGTTCACTGATCTTTTTTTTATTCTTCATGATAAAATCATAGCAGCAATCAACTCTGTGAATTGTTCCATCAGTTGGTTTTGCAATTATGATGATTTCTGCCTGTATGCATAGGTTGGAAAGATAGTTGACAGTAAAAGAATCTTCCTTTCCAAATTGTTTCTTCAGTGCCTCTGTATGTGGGGACACAGTTATATGTTTGTCTAGCTTGTGGTTATGTGGTTAAGCTTGCTTTTCAAGCTTATGTATGATTAAGTATTTTCAAGGTAATTAACAATAATGTTGTGTAAAAACATTGTGAAGCAACATACTTGCTTATTTGCTAGGTTTATTCATGTCTTACTTCCCAGTGGGTCTCTCTGTCATTAGTGTAAACTAATAATTGTACTTGGTTGTTTTTCTCTTTCTACTAACCAAGATAATACAGTGAGAAATGAAGTACAAAAAACTGTTTAAGGTATTATCTAGATGCACTATAGACAATTTGCAAGTATAGTAAGGCTACTTTTTATTGAACAGAAGTGAATTTGGATCTTTTGCTTGAACAATCTGCAAATGTTTGTGTTAAAAATATAATTCATAGTGCAAATTCCTTGATTTGCTTTGCTTTATTTTCTCCCTTTGCATAATTTATAGATAATTAGTTGATTACTTAAAATAAAGTTTTCAGTATTTTGCATTGCTGCTTGTGTTCTGTTTTTTCTCCAGTTGCAAAAACTTGAAAATGCATGAATATATGGTAGAAAAACTGAAGGATTAATCAGATTAATAGATTTGCCTGTGTTGATATTGTGAATCTTCAGAAATAAGATACAAGAAGTTTATTGATACTGTAGGACTTTTGAAAGCAGGTTAAAACTGATACAGTTATTTTCTCAAAACTAGTAATAAATGAGAATGCTGACAACTAGCCAATTAAGATTTTTTTTTTTAAAATACTTTTAAATTTTTGCACTGTTTTAATCTCATCCTTAAGAAGATTAGTTGTTGACTTTTTGCATTGATATTAGGTCATAGATATCATAGCTGAATAAAGCAAGCATGTGAAGATTTGGCAAATGGACTGTGTTTGCTTCAGTAAATCCAAAAAGGGAAGGTTCTGAGTTAAGCAAAGGGGATTCATGTCACATTTGTTATCTTAGTCCTTTAATAACTGTAGTGACCAGAGAGATAAATGCAAATCTTTTCATGTAATTTCCATCATTGTTTGGCTATGTCTATAAAAATTACTAGTGATAAATTGTTCTGTGCAGAGTCTGAAAGACTCTGATAAACAGCTTTTCAAAAGAAAGAATATAAAATCAGGTTATACAGAAGTTTTGTTTCTTGAGGGCTTCCATAGTGTGTAAAGCTTACAGAATTTCTTGAAATTTTAAATACAGTGAAATGAAGAAAAATTGAGGTCTTAGAGAAGACTTTACCTTTTTTTTCCTTTCTTTTTTTTTTGTCTTCCCCCCCCCCCCCCTTTTTTTTTTTTTTTTTTTTTAAAGTCTTTTATTTGTCACAGTGGAACTGCTCAGGATTTTGTTGCTGGCTTTTAGATACTACTAGTATGTTGTGATGGTTTACTATAGGCAAAAACTGAATACAAGTTGTTTGCTGGAAATGAATGCATCATTTATAGTTACAATAGGTGAGAGTTTTAATGGTATTCTTGTATTTACTCTTAGAAGAAATACGCCTTTATAAAGTGCTGTTTTATGGGTAGTTTAGCAGTTCAGAATTTCCTGGACCAATAAACCACTTAGATTCTTCAGAAGTTTTTACAGACCCCATGTGCTCTGATGAATACCAGAGGGTATTAAATTGGCAGTGAGTCAGTATCATGATGCACAAGCTCCAGTGTACTGCAGCTGTGTTGTGCCTATTGAAATACGTTGATTGGCTGTTGAGTGATTCCTCTACCTCCAAAGAACCATTACTTGAATTAGTAGATCTCTTATTTTAAATGATGTTTTCCTTTCAGTATAAATTTTTTTAAAAGTAATGATCACTTAGGGGTCAGTCAGACAATGAAGTCACATAGTCTAACAGGTACTTTTAGCAATACTTTGCATGCTGGTTGAACTTGTGGTTATAGTTATTCTGTCACCCTGCCACTCTTACAAATTACTTTCTTTCATTTAGACTGATTTTGGGGTGAAACTTTGCCATAATCTGAATTGTTGCTCCATGTCTATTAGCGAAAAAATAGCTTTCATTCTGTTGTTTGCTCTTCATTATTCCTGTTTAGCATTTTTGACTTTTTTTTTTCCTTTCCTGATAGCCCAGGGAAGGAACTGTTTTACTTTGTATATGCCCTCTACTGTAATTGTGAAACTGACTTTCAGTATTGTTCAATCACTGAAATAACTACTCAGCAGGACTACTTCACTGCAATATAAAAATATGCACACAAGTTTTTAATGAGTGATAATACTGAACAGCAATCAGACTCTTCATAAGGCAAATTCTAAACATGATCTGCATTCTTTTTTCAATTCTGAAAATACACTTTTATTTCACATGTAGGTGAGCATTGCTAGGCCTCCTGTCTTCCATCCTTGAGTTCTTAAGCTTTTGTGCAGAGCTTATTCTCTGAGCATTCAGTCTCTTTGGTTTTTAGAAGGCTTAGGTTTTTAGCACTATGAATGGGTCTAGATACCAGAAAAGATTCATGACTTCCTGGCCATTCTTACTTCTTACTTCATGTACTGGGAAAAAAAATACAGAAAAATTCTAGTTCCAAGTTCAGAAAGTACGTAAGTTTAAAATTTCATAGTACCATGTATTTCATTAAGGTTACCATCCAAGAAGCAGTTCTCAAAGTGGGTGGTTTGCAGTAATGAAGACAAGTGAGATGGTAATTCTAATAAGCCATGAGTGAAATTAGCACAACCTGACCCAACAGCCTTAATGAAAGTTCAAAGATGGGAGAAGTTCAGAGAGAAATTGCTTCATTTGATCTTAGAGGATTATTAGTTTATCATACCATTTTTAGGCTTCTTGTGTATTTCCTCAGAAGGGCTTTAAAATAAAGATTATTTCCATTACTAACTGTTTCCTTCGCATTTCCTTTGGGCTAGGACTTCTTCTGTAATCACATCAATTCTATGATTATCATTTCAATTTAAGACTAACCTCTGCTTTTAAGGCTTCTGTTTCTAAAACTACCGTGATAATCTTTCCCTTCAGTTGTTTCTTTCCCCAAGTCCATGCTGAACTTTTGTGTCCTTACACTGAGCACTTCTGACTCAGAACATCAGGTCTGCTTTTCATGAGATCCATAAAATTTTAAATTATTTACAGCTGTCGCTTCAGAATGACCAGCAGCCACGCTTATAAACGTTTATTTTTCTACCTGGGGCAATAGTTTTGTTTTCGTATGAATACCTCAAGACCTCTTGAAGTCCCATCTAAGACTGTAACTAGACTGGGATTTATGTGTGGTTGTTAAAACTATTTTTGCTTTGGAAACTAGAAAATGCTATAAATCCTAGCAAATATTTTTAATTTCTTGCATTTAGGCAATTTGAGTGTATGTAATGCTGCTTTAATGCAGCTTGACATGGTTTACATGTGTGGCTTCAGAAGCGTTCAGAACCCTGAAAGAATTAGAATGTTCCTTACAGGAGCATCAACTTGGTGAGGCTTGAAGACCCCACATGGTGAGGAAGGTGGAGAACTTCCATCTTCTAGAAGTTCCATGAAGTTTCTAGAAGTTATGAATCCTGAAAACCTTTATAGAAGAGGATGGCAGCACCTCTTTCGCAGGTGATCACAAGCAGCCTTTACATGGCTGCAGTCTTTCACTTGAAAGTTAGAGAAAATCGCAACTTAAAGAGTGTTCTCTTTTTTGTTGTCTTAAACTTCTTGAGTTTTATTGGAAGTGGCTTTTAAAAGAGAAAGAATGAAGAAAACTTGATGTTAAGATGAGCACAACTCTCTTTTATTTGGAATACATCATAGGTACTATATAAATTTTTTTGCCCATTTTATCTTAGGCCTGAACTCTTTTGTGGTTTAAAAGAAACCAAAAAGGCATTATGAAAATACCCTATTGAAAAAATGCAAGATTTGTGTGCTGGGACAGCATACTGCTTTGTTTCTAAGGTAATATTATTATAGTATGTGTGCTGCTAATCATATTTTAAGAAGAGTATAAGGAAATCAGAGACCTATATAGATTAGAGTTTAAATATGTGATACGAGATAAAATTACCTAGCGTGATCTAATTAACACATCATAAAACTGCAGTTAAGGTAAAGCATTTGTGCTTTAGTGTGTGCAGGACCAAGAAGTTAAAGACTGGAAGGGAATTCAGGCTATAATTTGATCTACTCGAGCCTTTCAAAGTACATTCAACTGTATCTGCATTGTTGCTGTTTATTTGAACCAGTTATATTAAAGATACTGGTCTAGACAAGGGCAAAGCTAAAACGAGCAACGCTTTTTGTAGATTCTTACAAGGTGCTGAATTAGGTGGCTTACAGAGTTTGCTCTGGCTCTAGCAGGTGTTAATAACACATTAGCATTACCAGCAGTAAACTGTAGTGTTTGGAATAAAAATCTTAAAAGGCAGCAAGAATTTCTTCTAATGATTAAAATATTTATAAATGTTAATCCAATGTTTAGCCAGGATGTGATCTGGAGGGTATATAAGACCATACTGTCTGATTTGTAATCTGAGTAAGTATATTTTCATCATCAAACAGTCGGTGTAGACTGGATATAAGGTTCTTTCCTAACCTCTCCTATATAGTTCCTTTTAAAAATTGCCTTTGAACATCAATGTGGAGTAGATTGTTTTGCTTATTGCTAGGTAAAATACTATTTCACAATTATTTCAAGGAATAAAATGGTGTTAATAATATGCAACTTGATTGGAAAAACAATTTAATATGGTAAGTAATATAAAGAGAGATCAGGCATGCAAATTTAACTTAGAGTGAAATGAAATTAGCAAAGTTTATTTTCTGACTCTTGGAACAGGAAAAAACCTCAAGTTGCATGTTTTTTCTTCTTCAGATCTCTTTATATTGCTCTGTTTCTTGACAGTTCTTTGAAAACCAGAAACTATATTTGAGGTCTGTTGGAATTAAATCATAGCAAAACAAATATTTGAATTTCGGAAACATACGTTATTTAAAGTGTTTATTGGAGCGCAAGCTCTGGTTTTATGCCCAATTTTAGCTGTTCGTCAGCAGAGGGCAATATAACTTCATACATGTCCTTGAAAGGATTTAATTTGTTGATCTTTTTATTTCTAGTTTTAACTAAAGGAGCCCCTACTTGTAGATACTGAGAAAATATGTGAACTCATGATGAAAAAGCAATGAGCTGTGGTATTAGTATTCCTTATGCACTTTCAGAAGGCTGTATAAACTTCCTAGTAGTTGTACCCTAGGGGAGGTGTTCTCTAAGGTCATAAGTGGACTGATAATGTCCACACTTTATGGAGATGGCAAAACACTAATACTTTTTTACTGGATTAGCTGGTGCACCCTTAGCAGTTAGGTGGTGCACCCTTTTGTTGTTCTGGGTTTTTTTGTTTGTTTGTTTGTTTGCCTTTTTCCTGTCTTTTTTGAGCAAAGTTTGGGAGGCTTTCTGTCATTTCTTTTTACATCTGTTTAGTTTTTACTGTGGGACTAAATCCCATATGAAGAAGTCTTAGTACTTTACAGGCTATGAGTATGTGTGTTATAGGTTAAGAATAGTGAGAAGCTGTGCTGTGATAATTAAGAAAAAGTAGATTCAGGTCCCCATTATGACTCATTCATTCTGTATATTGTGACAAAGAAGAGTTTTGGTTTATAGCTGGGGTGGTAAAATGAGCCTTTATAGTCCTTAGGAAGTGTGTGTACCATAACCTTTTAGTGTACATCATGTTAATACTAATCTGGTATGATAGTTCATGTTGCCATTTAAATTTTAATTTAGTTCTTCTTTCAGAACATACCGGGAATCCGGATATTCATGTGTGGATTTTTTTTTTTAAATATGCTTCTCTATTTCTGATGCTTTTGAGGCACATTCAGAAAGACTTCTGACATACGGTTTCTTGTTTTTCATCTTGTCCTTTGGGCATCACACAGTCAAAGAGTCTACTTTACTGTCAGAGCATAAATACAATTCCTGCTAACAGCCTGGGACAGGCAGCATTTACCAGTGTTAAAACATGAGGCTAGGATGAAAAGATTTTGCGTTCTAGCTCCAGCTCTGCCCTTGGCTTGCTGAATGACCTTAGGCGGTTGCATCCATCCCTTTACTTTTGTGTCAAATGCATTGGATGATGCTGGTCTTCCTCTATTACCAAAATTGTTTTGAAGATTAATTTGCCACTGCTTAAGCTGTAATATTTAAATTGAAATAATAATAGAACTCTTAAGTACAGCATGTGGATAAAAATGACAGAAGAGATCATGAAGAACGTATGTATTTGGTATAATGTAGCTTTTGCATTTAATCTTTTGCACAGCTATTTGTGCTCATGTATTGTGTTCTAGTTCCAGATCTGCTCCTAATTATAGGATTTGATTATATCATTCAGTCTGTCATACTATCACTCTGTTCCAAAATGGGAACAATTTCAGATCAGTTTACGCAGGTATTGAAGTCGTAGGCTGGGAAGCATAAATGCAAATAATAATTATTGTGGCTTTTTATTTAGAAAAAACAGCAGAATTTTCATGTATAAATAGAGTGGTGGTTATATCTCACAACATACACAAATGGTTAATTAAATATAATGTGATAGATGGTCAAAATGAACATAGTATGTGTATACAATTGTAACTACCAATGTGCATGTTAGATAAACAGTTTAAAAGTAACCTTTCTAGCATCATAGTCTTTTAATCCCCTTTATGCTAAAAAGGTTGTTTCATTTTTTTTAAAACCATTAATTGGAGTGAATACAAAGGCAGTTTTATAGACATCTCACTACAATTGGTAATTTTATTATCCATTATAGCAGGGTTAAGTGGGGAAAAAGAAGAAGCTAGGATAATAAACTGCAGAACTAAACCATTCTCATTCTCAGTGCCATATCCAGGCACATGTATGTGAATGTTTACTGTGTCTTGGTAGAGAGATAGTTACTTCTTAAAACGTGCTGATTTATCATACTACCATATCCTTAGACACTTGGCATTGTGCCATGTTTTAGGACAAAGGGGATTTTTTTTCTAATAATTCTGATGTTTAAAACATCCTTGTTGTTAAAATCTCTTAATAACCAAGTATGTATGTCACTGCTGCTTCATAATTATTATATATATGATATTGAAAAAATGACAAAAGAGCTTTACTTCGAAGACTGTAGGACAAGTTGAGACATAACTAATTTTATTAGGCACATTTCCATTAAAATATAAAATGCCCAGAGTGCTTATTTAACACAGTGATTGGTAACTAAATGAATTTAGTGGAGATATTCTAGGGTAGTAACGTACTACTTAAGCTTTCAGTAAATACTGCCTGCATTCACTCTCTTTCTGCAACAGATATTTTAGAGTGTTGGAGAATATGATTCATGAAGGAAGTTGGTAAACTAGTTATGAACAAATATGTCTGTAGCATCTTACTCTGTTTGTCTGTTAGAACTTACTTTCAGATGAAAGTAATGCTGTGACAAGTTTGTTGTCAGAAATATATTTAAACTGGTCACATTCTAATTATGAAAAGGTTGGGTTTTCTAACTTTATGTCTCAAACTCCATTTAACTATTTATATAATTAAACTTCTATTTGTGCAATTTTAGTGCAATAGAAAGGAAAAACACAGCTACAAGTGTGTGGTTTTGTCTTGTTTTTTTTTTCCCTGGCAACTGCAATTAGAAATCAATGTGCTGCTGGGACTTGTGATAATACTGCATGTGTACAGTAAATATCACTGCTCCTGTTCTGTGTGATGGTGAGATGGCATAGATTATTGTGGTAAAACTATTCATTCCCAACATTTAGCGTATTTGTGTATAGAACTGGCAGGTAGTAAAGAAAATAGCAGGGATTCTGTTTCTGTGGTATTGTTTTGTTGTGGATATTTTTTTTTGTGTGTGTGTCGTCCCTTTTTTTTGTCTCCCAATACCCTATTTTTTGTTGACTTTCTTGAGAACAGGCTTGTGGTTGTTTTTTTTTTTTAAAAAGAGTAATGAGCACATTTTAAATTAACTTACCCTGCATCAGTTGCCTGGTATCAGAACTGTTGAATCCATTCTTACTGTCTTGATTATGCAAGACAAAAGGCTGTACATTAGGAATATGGCTTATTTAGGAGACAATGCTTGGACAGCTGCCTCTTACCAACTCATTGCAGTTTGAACCTAACCCTTGACAGCTATGCTCTTGGACACTGAAATGAGAAGATAAAAATTCCACTACACTTTGCCTTCCCCTGCTCAGGTATAGAATGTACATTTTGAGATATGCATTTTCCTAGATGCAGTGAGGTGCTTGAATACCTCTGTTTGGTTATCATCCCAAATGATACTCCCCTTCTTCCCTTGCAAGAAGCTGGGGGAGGAATTAATCTTAAAGAAAATTAACATTTCCTTCTCAAATGATTGACAGTCTTGCTTCCTCTTGTGCTTGCTTTGCATTTCTTTGCACTTAAAATAGTGTATTCATTTGCACATCAGTATGCCTTTAGTACTTTATTGAAAGTATATGCAAGCTGAGAAATACTACATGTACGATACATTTGTACAAGATTTCACTGTCCTAAATGATTCTGCATAAAATCTATTCTTAAAAGAAGCTGAAATGGAGTAGAATTCTTTGTGTAGTGCTGAAGGGGAAGGGAAGGTCTAAGAAAAGATATCTGTACAAACCAGGGTGAGAGAAGCATCTTTCCTTACTTTCTGCAGAGAGAAGAAGGGTTGCTTGGGCCTTAAGTATCCGTTCTCTTACAGCACCTTGGTCTTCGGGATCCTCTGCCAAAAGGCTGCATTTTCTGCATGGTGTGCTGTCGGTTAGCTATTACATCCTTATTGCTCGTTTCAGGTCTGGTATGTAGATACTAATTTGGTATATGGATTTTTGACATGTACTTGATAAGAATGAAAGGCTGACCCAGAGCTATGTATCTGTATTTCACAGATTCCCAGAAAGGGGCATTAAGGTGATCAATGAGAGGAATACAGCAGTCCATTACCAGTTTCATGTCAGTCTGCAGTACCAAGGTGCTGTGATATGAATAAAGATGTATAATCCAGAATGCCTCCTAAAAATTAAATGAAATCTCATGCCTCACATGAGGACAAGGATGAAGTCCTGTGCAGTCAGTTTAAATGGATTTGGCATGTGGTATTCCCAAAGCCATGGAGAGGCAATACTTCTTTTGTAGTGAGATTTCACATTTGTGTTTCCATCAGGGTTTCCGCCTGCTATACAATATCTTTGGCCTGCCAGTTTTCAGAGTTGGACTTCTATTGGGTTTTGATTCTTTTTTTTTTAAAATGGGTTTTATATATGGACTTTTCTTCTGTATTCTCTTAAAACACAATTGTTTAATGTGTTTCAAACTTTTTTGTCTGTTACCGAAAGTATAGATGATTGAAATAGCCGGATGAGACTGAATATGAACTTATATTTTTTCATGTTTCTGATTGTATGACACTATTTAAAATATGTTCTGTTTGAACTTTTATCTTGATGTATATGTTTGCTGACTATTAATTTGGTATTATTTCAGACTTAAGTTTAAATAAGCATTAGTTTGTATCATGTTTGTAATATTTTCTCATTTTAATGATGTCCATGTTTTGTGACAGCTGATAATTAATTTCCAAATCAAATTCTTTTCTCCGCCTGAATCTATTAGAGCATGTTAAGGAAATGTTATTTGGTGCGTGTTCTCTGAGGCTATAGTCAGATGTCTTTCTTTTTTTTCCTTCAGTTTTGCTGTCTTAATGGAAGTAATCTCAGCACTGCTGGGTTCCTTGGCTTTTTTGAATCAAATCATTGCTTTTACAGAGCAAGCAGGTACTTGGCAGACGATGGACGGTCTTTTATTTTGTTATGATAGTATGTAGGAGAGGTAGGCCTACTAGTGAATTTGTCAGAAGAAAATAAAAATTTTTTTTGGAAAAAAATCAGAACAAAGATTCATACTACTTGGAACTAGACTACTTTATTATAAGTCTTGATAACTTAGTCAACATTATTTTACAACAGTTCTTATGGCAAGGGAATACAAATATATCTGTTAAAAAAAATTTTACTGCAGTGACCTTTAACCCATTGCAATGCCTAAGATCAATCAAAAGGAGATATCCTGGTATCCTGTGTTTTCTCTTTTAAATAGGAACCTTATTATCTATCAGTCAACTTGGCTTCAAATTTCTATTATATATATTTGATAGTTTCATTAATTCAAAGTAAAGAAGTGAATGATGGTTGAAATAATGCGCTAGGTGGAAACTACCTGTATCATTTGATTACAGTCTTGCTGGGGTTAAGATACTTTAAAAAAAAAATAAAAATGGAGATGCTCATGAGAAAGTAAGACCTTTCTCATATGCCATGTTTCAAGGAAAACTGTATGCCATGCAGTTTTAAACTTTCCCCCCCCCACTCGAAATCAAAATGTTGATCACTTTCTAGAAATCGTTCTGGGAATATGGTTATTCCTACAGTGCATGACCCAAGCTGCAGAATAATGGTGTTGATGATTTGCTCTTCATCTTTGAATTTCTTTAAGCTATAAAACCGATAAGACCATGTGTATTATAAGAGGAAAATAATGCTCTTGATTATTTTTCTTTTAGCAGTCTGAATCCCATATTCCTGAACTTAAAATAACTAACAGGATTAATATTGGAAATATATGTGTGCAGCAAAAATACAATAATTCTGTGCATAAAATGCAGTGCAGTTTTGGAGAGTGTGAAGTGAAATGAAATAATGAGTATAAAGATAAAAAGAGGAACATTTCTGAAATACTGATTCTAGGAGTATGATATAAGGATAAAAATTAATATTTATGATGGAGTCGCTTTTCTGAAAACTAAAGGTAGTAAATTAAGATGTTTGACATTTTTAAAATTTTTAAACCTTGTATAATGCATGTCACATTTTCTAAAATAAATGTAATAATTTCAAAACTGCAATATAAAACAAAATAATAGATGACTGTTAATTTTACTTTGATAATTGTAATTAGTATAATAAAATTCTAAATGGGAATAGGTTTTCTAGTCAGCATATTTAATTGATTTGGAAATTGTAACTTGCTGAGATATGCCATCTGGTAATTGGTATAGTAACAGTTGTGGAAAAATCTCTAAATTCCCCATCCCTGGAAACATTCAAGACCAGGTTGGATGGGGCTCTGAGCAACCTGATCTAGTTAAAGATGTCGCTACTCACTGCAAGGGGGTTGGACTAGATGACGTCTAGGGGTCCCTTCCAACCCAAAACATTCTATGATTCTATGATTCTATGAATAGGTAATAAATAAATCTAGGAAAATACCTACTTTCAAAATAAAAATGAGCCATGCTTCATTCTAATCAGATTAAAAATTAATCTTATAAACGTGTTTATTTTTGATTATTTTGGAACAAAGTCTTGTTCAAACTGATGTGCAATGGAGATGCCAATTGATAGCTGGTAGTGAAGTACTTCATTGGAAAATGAAAGTAGATGGTAGCTAGATGAAATGGGTTCTTGAACTTTTCCAAAGTGAAACAATAAAATCAGCTACTGTTTATTGCTATAGTTTGTCTCAGTTCTGTCTTATGTTTACTTTTTCTTGTCTTCGCTTTTTTGGGGGTGGGGTGGGGTGTGATGATTCTAGCAACGAAAATATCCGGATATTTTGGGTACATATTCTGTGAATCATAATATAAACCAACATATGCATATGTGTCTAAAGTGGATAGATTTGGCTTGGTGCTGTGTGTCAACACACTGTTTTTATTTTTAATTCTTTGTGTTTAGGTAAGTCTTATGCAGGAAGTCTTTACGATAGAAAGAAATTGTGCTACATTTCAATCAGTTCTGTATGATTTGTCTCTTGAGGTGTTATGTGTTTTATATTAGAATTTATCTGAAATAGACTAACCATGGTTAGATATTTTACCTGGGAATGATTTTGAGACAGAAAGCACATTTTTTGTAATTTTATGTCATAAATGAAACTAAACTTTGCTACCAAATCTTACTCCTTTACAAAAGACTCTGTAAACCGCAATAAATTCTTTGCGATGTAAATTAGAATTAGCTTGTGTACCATGTAATTTTTAGCCTTTTCATGTTATAGATTAAGAAAGCACATGATGCTTTTTTTAGTTTTTTACTGTTTAAGTTGTGGAAACTCTATTGTTTCAGTTAGAAAATACCCAATCTCTAAACATGACAAATGTGGTGGGTTTTTTTTTTTCAGTACAGGCTCTCAAAGTGGGAGAAAGGTAGGTGGTTCAAGCTACTTTGCCTCTGAACCAACTGAATGCACTTTCTCTCTTTTCTGAATAAGGCAAATGATGCCCATGGCACAGCTCATACCAAGTGTATTCATAAACTTCTGACACCTGTATAAGAAGACCAGAAATAGTGAATGAAAGCAATAGTCTGCATTTCTTTGGCATAGGTATTCAATGAATTACTTTAAGCTTGTCTTATTTGTGTCTCTTGGGCAGCTCTACTGGCCTTTGTTGACAGTGGCAACTTGGTTTACATGGCCTCTCTGATTTCCACATATCGTCGTCATGTTTGCTTTAAGTTCTGGTGCATCTTACACTGCTTGTATAACGTTGGAAATATGATTCCTTCCATTGTTTTCTTATGGAATGGGAGCCTATGACAGCTTAATTGTGGGTTTTGCTAGGGATGTCTAAGCCTATAAGTATGACTTGCTGTGGTTTAAACAAAGCGTCCTTGTCTGGGACTATAACGCGGTGAAGATCGGCATGGAGAAAGGAGCTGATCACTTGTTCCGTAGTGGTAAGTGACCATACTCAGCAATAGGTGACAGACACATACTCAGTACAGAACTTGGGTGTGTGTATCGGTGTGGCTGTAGGATACATTATTTTCAGCCAAGCTGAGAGTTGTATGAATGCATAGTTTGTCTTCTAAAGTGCCCATCCAGTTTGACAGTTTATGTGTAAAATTGTTTTGTGGTTGAGAGATAGCACACAGCGGAAAGATGACACTCAAATTGGTGTATGCTGCTGTACCCAGAGCCCTGTTTGTTGCGTGAAGTTGCTGGGGCATTATGTGCCTTCACCACTTTGGAACATACCTTCAGCAGTGGTAGGAAGAAATAAAAGAACAGAAAAAGAAAATAAGGATTACAAAACTGTAGAAAGAAAAGCTAGGGGAAAAGAGACAATTAGAAAAATGGGGGAAATACAATGAATACAGGGAAAATGACAGGAGGGAAAGTTGGTAAGGATCTGTTCTTTAAAAGGACATGTGTGGGAGGAGGTTGGGATTTTTATTTTATTCTCTATATTTTTTTGTGGCATGTTCATATGCTTGGGTAACTTCAATTTTAATAAATGCTTAGTAAAACTTGTGTGGTCTGTCTAAATAGCAGCAATGATACTGGTTTTGGCTGGAATTCTGCATACTTTTTTCTGTCCATTTTGCTTTTTGCACTGCACGGACAGTGAGCTTGTTGAACTTCATTATGTAGTCACGTTTGGCAGTCTTGCTCTTTTGTTTTCTCCATGACTGCTCTTTGATTGTAAGGAAACACATTATATCTCAGTGAACTTTAGAAAGCATTTTTACTTTATTCTGGCACTGTGTTCTTTTCTTTACTTGCCCTGCTCATGCTTATATTTGTCTGTCAGTCAAGACTACCCTGAGCTTGTGAGGGAGACCCTTTCAAAAATCATTCTTTGTCACCAAGTGGTAAGATATGGTTTCTATTTGAAATTTGACAGATCGGCTATTATCATAGCTAATAAAGCTTAATACTTAGTTTAGAACCAAATAATTATTTAGAACTGTTTTGTTTGTATTTCTTAAGGAGAAAAATCAGTTTCTTAAACATCCAGTGAAGTCTGGAAAGGTTACTTTAACTTAACTTAAAAACAGTGAGAAAAAACTTACTGCCTTTCTGTTATTGCCAATTAATAAATTAGTCTTAAGTAACAGAAACCATGCGTAACAACTAAAAAGACCAAGTGAACCATACTTACTTTTTGAGGGCTCAATATTTTAATCCTAAGTATCACATGTACTGGGAATATATGTTGGTGTTGTTTAGTATAGGCTTATTAGTATCAAACCTTTTTGTGGAAAACAGCCTTCACTGAATCATGAAACAACTAGTAAAACTTAGGGCCTGCGTGTTCTTGTCTGAATTTGCACAGGGCGATTTTAAGAGCTGTCATTTCCACACAGAAAACTCTATGCTGGTAGAAAAAAGGGGAAACGTTTGCTCATTTGTTGACAGAAATTTTTGGAATGAGGTGGTTTTTGAAGAAGACTCACAAAGATGAGGCTGTTGACAAGGTCTGGTGGTGCTGCTGATAATGAAAATGCTGTTCAGAGGAATTATGTTACAGGAATCAAGAAAGGAGAAATGAAAAAGTACTAGAAGGCAAACAACATTAAAAGTGATGCTGAGGAGATGAGGAGTGGAAAGTAAATGTATCTTTCCTATGTTACATTTCTTAGCCGTCATTGGGATGCAATATGCCTATATTTTATATTTAACAGAAAGGACTTACTGAACAAATAGAACTGGTGGGAGGGATCTAAATAGTGGCAATCAAAAGAATGCAAAGTGTGTCTTCAGTGAATGTGCATTTTTTTTCCCTTTTTTTCTGGGAAGGATGATGTTAACTTTCTGTCAGACCAAGAATAATGTTTACTAAATGTGAATAAAAATATTAATGGTGAAGGAAAATTAAGGTTTCAACCATATTTGACCATAAGGATTAGATGCAGTATAATGTGGGTTCGTTTGGAACAGTGGGTGTCTTGCATTCATCTTGCTTCATTTAATGCCTATTAAAATTGTGAAAAATACAAATGAAGCGGTTCACTAATACTTTAGAAGACATTTAATATTAAAAGAGTTTCATACTTCACTTTTAACACTGTTATATTGAAATCTGTTATATTGGCTTCCCAGGTTCTAGGAAAGATATGGGCAATTCTTTTTACTTTATTTGTATGCAAAATTAAAATCAGCGATCTTTTGATGTTTATAATTGTTTACAATATTTTGCTTTCTGTTGCAGTAATTTGCTAATAGTATTGAACATGGGTGCTACATTAGTTTTAATGGAAACAATTTGTGTAAAAATCTAACAGGAGTAAATTCACTGTGCATTTTTAAAGAAGTTTTATTGTTATCATCAGGGTGTTAAAGAAAAAGGTGCTTGAGGGCATGTAGGATGGGAAAAATCATCCTGCCTGTGATTGTAAGAAATTTCTTGGTGGTATTTTTAACATTACCAGTGTGTCTTTCTTAGGTGCCTTAGGGAAGCCAGTGTTTACTTCTTATAAACCTCTGATATGGTAATCCAGTCATCTTTCAAATAGCTACTGGCTTTTGCTGTGCAAAGAAAATGCAGTCTCATATATTATGGGAAAAGATATTTATTGATGGGGTGGTGAAGTCTTCTTTTGGCCAATGACAGTGGAGAGCTTTTGTGAATTAGGCTCCTGTATACTTCTAGAAACTCTAGTACATACCTGTCTGCATATTTAGGTGTATTAAGTACTTTTAAAAATCAATATTCAGGAAAACTTATACTTCAGATTGCACATTCAGATTTAAATCACTGTATTCCTGTATTTTAACACATTCCAGTTGCTAAAAATACTTAAACATGAGGAAAAAAATTATTTGGAAACAAAGATATTAAATGTCTCCTTTAAAGTTAAATGGAGACTGAAAATGCATTAATTAGTTAAGCTTTCCAAGTGCCATACTTGTAATGGAAGTGCCTGAATTAATATACTGAGTTCTCTGTAGAGACAGTAGAATCTCTGGGGAGCAGTTTAGACTATTTAGGTACAAAAATTTCTAATTCAGTCACCTAAATGACATATGTAAAGCCTGTAAGGTTAGCTTTGAAGGTTGGATCTTAAAAAAAAGGGGCGGGGGGAGGGCTTTTTCACAGTTGACAGTATTTGAAACTATTTCTATGTAGTAAAATTTCTAACACTAGTCCTGTGTAGTCTTCCAGCAAAATGAAAGCTTATCACGTTTTTTTCCTCGATGTATGAGTTATTAGCTACTTTGATAGTCCTGCCATTAAAAATTGCATAGTAATAGAGAGTTGCAATTGAGCTTAATATTGAATAGCTTCCTGGAGCCTAAGCTGTCCTAACTTCTGAGATTTTTGAAGAGAATTTACATTGTCAGAACTTAACTCAGGGACAGAGCTGTGCTTACCTTGCTGCTCTAGCTGATTATCCAGGAGCCAGAAACAGGTATGGTGTGTCACATGCTTTCTATCATGTCAGAGAAATATAGCTAAGGGAAATGCGTTGGTTTGTGGTGCTGTTTTGGTTTGTTTTGTGTTGGTTGGTTTGTTGGCTTTTTGGTTTGGGTTTTTTTGGGGATGGTGGGGTGTGGTGTGTTTTTTGTTTGGGATTTTTTTGTTTAAATTTTTTCTTTAATTCTTTCACTGTTTTTGCCTCGTTGCTTTTGTGTATTGTTTGTGGGCATAAACACTTTTGGCACATGACTGAGCTGTTCAGTTCTGGGAGTTTACTGATGTACAGTTTTGGAGAATTTCTGGGAGTAGATTTGTCATCTTTAGCATAGTTTCTCCTAAGCCTTGGTTTTCCATTCAAATATTTTAACCAGGTAGACTTGGAAGCTTCCAGGAAGTGCCAAAATTTATATGCAAGAGCTACAAAATTGTGTTGTGGAAATCTGATATGACCTGAAGGTGCCACATATCCTGTCCATATGCTGATCAGTGGTCAGTGATCCTGCTGAGCTTGATGTTCACTGTCCATGTACTAGATGTACATACATTTCTGTCTGAGAAATTTCAGTTAGAAATATAAAAAACCCCTTATTTTTACAACACATTAAAATTAAGATGCCTTGAAGTCATTTAGTAGAGTAAAATACTGCTTGGTGTCAACTCAGTAGGTCCTTCTTAGTCAACTGTAATTACGTCTGTAATCAGATTGGTAATTACAGATGCTTTTAAAAAAAGTTGTTTACACAAATGGTTAAATTTCTTTAAGTCACTGCTAATACATTTATTCAAAAGTATTGAAGATATTTCACAATATTTCTTTTGGCAAGTGTAGCACAGTTCAGCAGCTGTAAGATGTTAGTCTTACATTTTTATTGAGGTGCTTTACTGTGAGATTAGCAACTTACTTTGCATTCTTATTCCAGTTGTTTCTGTAAGTAGGTCATTTCATGAAGAACCTATCATACTGATAAAAACAAATCAAATGCACCTTTACGCAGTGTTTCACAGACAGGTGCTTGTAAAATGTCAGCCTAAGATTTTCAGACAATTCATGTATTTTGAATTGTCTGCATAGCAGCAAGGTGTTCTGTGCTTTTTGTTGCCTAGAGAAGACTAAAGTTGTACAGTGAACAACTTAGTAGGTCACTAGGTCATTCTCACACTGATCAGGAAACTGTGTGTAAAAGAACATTACAAAATAAGGTATTGAAAAATTAGTCTCTCAAAACTAAGGGGTCAGTTCAACTTCAGTTCACCCCTGTTATGTTAATATGTAATTTTTAATTTTATGAACAGATGCATGTTTTTCCATGTGACCTTCTATCTATTAAAAAGATTCACTTATTCAATATTCCTTTATCAGAGCATATAATGTGTAGCCATACTGTTCATTATTCAAACCAGGCACCAAAAAGAAAGAAAATTCTTTCTAGATGTTTTTTTAATACTTTCATGATTGCATCTGTAAACTTCATAAAAATTAATTTAACATCACAATGCTCCTGTGAATTAGTTCATATTATTATCTGCATCTTACAGCTGGTGAACTTTAAGCTTGAAAGGTATAAAAGCTGAAATATTTTGTTGATTTACAGTGTCCAATATGAGATGCCAATCATCTTGCATTTTAAATTTTAGCATTTTCTTTTAGCGCTTTGAACAACAATTTAGCTGACTTAAACTGCAGACATAGTAGCTCATCACTTTTGCAGCTTCCTTTTGTGATATTTTATTGGCTACTGCTCTTGAAAAATTGGATTTTGTGGCTAGCCTGCCATCACACAGGAACTCCATGACTGAGTAAAGGAAAGAATCAATTTCTTCTGGGAGGTGAGCTCTTTCTTTAAAAAGTGAGATTTACCATTCTCTTAGTGTTCTTTGCTGCATTCTCTTTACATCTTGAAGTCTCTGCAAAGATGTGCAACACTAGCAATTACAAAATTCTTACTCTCTTCCAGATCATATCTATCCTGAGCATTTAGTGAAATACATTGTTAGAAATCAGTGTGGACATTTGATTAAAAAGCATACAGACCTAATGGAATGGGTTAAGGGTGATCATGCAGTTTTAATCTTAGTGTTTCCTGTATAAGAGTTCTTGACTTTGCAATGTTTCTTCTCTTAATACTTCCTTTAATTTAAGGTTCAAATGTATTTTAAAAAAATAGAATTGGAAATTTTGTCATGTGTGATTTACAACGGGACTTGTACTTTTACATTGTCAATACCTATCTTTTATGTTAGAGCTAACACAGTGATTGGTAGCTGTTGCAGGTTTCACTCTGAATGTTAATCGATACCAGAAGGGATGAGGCAAAAACTCTGCCTTTGAATTAAGTTTTTCTTTCTGGCAAAAGCGGGACATAGATTCTGGATGTTCTTTTCTGAGGTCTGGAGTAGACAATACTCCAGTGATTACAGACCAGCCTGTCACTGGCCTCCTCTGTGTGTGTGCTATCATCCATCCTGCCTCATCCACCCCCATCTCTTTCCTCACCAGCATCTCTCTCCATTCTGATGCCCAGTTCCTGTGTTTCAGAGGTCTTTTCTTCTTATTTCCCTCCCTGTTTGTTCCCCCAATGAAGACTTTTCCACCTTCTGTCTGCTCTTATCCAAATCTCTTTTCCAGCTGTCTCCCCCTTCTTCTGGCTTTTATAACTCTCTCGTGCAGCTGCATGCTTCTCTGCTGGCTGCACTCTTCCGTCCCCTCTGATGCTGTGTTCTGTCCAGGTAGATTTGCCCTCCTTGGCTGTGCTGTTGTTTCCGGAAGGGTCTGAAAGTATGCAGCCATTTTGTTTAGTGTAAATCTTGAGTACACTCAAGTACACACTACATGTGTTGCCAACAAGTAGACCATATATGCTTTGTTAGTAACCGAAACCTTGAAGCACTAAGAAATAGTCAGGTGAGGAATATAAAGAAAAATAATCAGTAGAAGTAGTGAAAATTCAAACTTTTGCAGATTGTTTCCTCCCAGGTCTTCTAAAAGTAATACAAACTCTTATCAGGATCCTTATATTGGATTCCACCAGAATTATGTTCATTTTACCTGAACTTTTTTGCAGTAGTTTCAAAGATATCTTGTTATATTAGGCTGTGATCAGCTATTTTGTTTTCCTTTGTGGAAGTTACTACAATCCTGGTGGGTTCTAAACTTCTACAAGATTTTTGTTTTTTTCCCCTTTAAAAATTATTTGTTTTAGGACTGTGCTAAGACCTTTTCAAACAGAGTTAGGGTACTACTCCCTTTGGAGCCTGTTACAGTAGTGTTGAGAGCTGTGTACCTCGTAGCAATTGGTTTTGAACAGTCTGTGTGCATCCCCAGTGCACAACTTGCTATGGATAATTATACTTTCTGGGGCACTTTCTCTCCTCTAGTAGTTTGAGGACTGGAAGACTAAATCTGAAACTCGAGTTCTTGAGCTGATTTTTGCTTTGTCTACGAAACAAGTTTAGTGGTGCTTCAAGCCCAGAACAAAATTGGTGCTTTACTTTAGCTTTGTTGTGAGTCTCTTTGGTAAATCTAGGTTAAGATATCACTTGAGCTGAGAGATGAATCGAACAAGACTTTGCGGAGATGTTTTTCAAAACAGAATCCAGCAGAATTGAAAAGCTGTAAACAAACCAGATATGCCAAATGTCAAATGGTCTATTCTGTGTATGTGTAGAGCTCAGATCGTAATTTCCAGTGCTGACAGCAAAAGTATATGTTAAATAATTGTATTTCATACTCTTTCTCATGACAGAAAAGCTCAATGCAAGACTCTGCAGGAGGGGAAGGTGATATTTTAAAAATTTAAAGAGAGTTGTTTTTATTCACATGCATTTCTTTGTAGATTTCACTCACTCACTTTGTTACACTCATTCTTTCATGTTGACCTCATCGTCTTTCCTGAGGTGTCCCAACAGTCTGGCTGGGATTAGTTGTTGAGGTATGGCAGATAAGGGAACACTGACTTTTGAGTTCTCATCACAGGTGATGATTCTCAGTGATTTCTGCAGACTCTATGCTGAGGCCAGGTTAAATTCTGTGGGAGCATTGCTGCTTCTGTGCTCTCACCTTAGCTGTGGTGTGGCTTGGCTGCAGTCAGCACTCCACCCAACACCTGCCTGTTTCTTGCTTCATCTGCATTCTTCCTTGGATTTACAGCTGCTCTATTTACTATGACTTGCTCCACATGCACCATTCTTTTAAAGCCTCATCTGTCGTTTCATCTGGTGCTTTTTTACACTCATGCTCTCATTTGCACTGCATGCATAACAGTGTAGTATTGCCTCTACTTAGCTCAATGCTGTGTCCATAATAGAAGGTTGACTGTTAAATACGGAAATGACAATAGCATAAATATATATTAAGACCTAGGAAGTGAGACAAGCTTGTGGTTTATAGCGGAAGAAAAATATGTATCCTAAAACTCAAGTCAGGGAAACTTCAAAGATTTTTTTCAAGAAAGGGTATCTTTTAATAAAGCACCTATTACTGTTCTTATAAAATATGAATGAGTGATTTCCTTTAGTTTATCAAGTTACTATGTGAATAACAGACATTGATCTTATTGAGGATTGTGTAAGGCATCTGAGGGGGAAAGACATTTAGTTGTATGTATTTGGTTACATATATTTATGTTTATGATTGCATTTTGTTTATGTCTGAAGTATTTATTTATTACTTTCTCTTATTACACAACTCTGCAAACAGCAATATTTTAATGAAGTCTGAGTCATTTTGCTGTCTCTGCCTCTACTGAGTTTCTCTTTGAATTGTATTAAAAATCCAGGACATGCCTGTGGTGTCCATATACTTACATCAGAAGCATCATATTTGTTTAGTCACTGGAAATGTGGGAGGGCATTGTAATATCTACACAGCATATCTTCAAGATAGCAGATTTAATTTTGAATGGTGACTACTGTATTTGGCCTATAAAAAGCCTATTTACTGCTGTGATTTAAAAAAATGCTTTATATTTACGTAAATTTAGTTTTAGAGGATGGATCTCAATGTTTGAGGTACCAGAAAAATGTGGTTTTCTACATTTAAGATTAAAAATTGCCTTCAAACTGTATGGCAAGGTACTATATCTAGGCAATAGGCAATATAGTATCTTTATATACAGGAAGTCCCTTTTTCTCTAAGCAGCTCCACTGATCAATTTGAAATGACATTGACAGGATCACCTTGTAACTTCAATAGTCATTAGAAAAATAATGGCTTAACATAAAAAGTCTGTAAAAATATTTGCTGGTCAAAAGTAAGAATATGAATTAAATAATCACTTCTAAAATCAAGATGCAAATATTAAATATTTAGAAAAATACACTGCTGGGTTTTGTGAAATTCCTGACTTTATTAAAAACATCTTGTTCTCTGGATTTATCTGACATTTTCAATAGAAGATATTACACAATCGTGTTACATGAAGACAGAGCATTGTGACTGAGAGTGAAAAGATGGTGATCAGCTAGCCAAAGGTTCATGAATTAAAATTGTGTGGTTTAAAATATGAATATCTAAGTCCTTTGTCCTGTGATAAAGTATCACATATTTAAACGTCAGAAAAATAATTATTAAGTAAATGTATTAAACAGTCAGATAGCTAAATTAGTAGTAAATTATTAGTTCAGTATTTTAATTTCAGAGACATGGGAATTTTAAACCAAGGCACATAAAAGCACATACAAATGTATGATAAGCTCTTCAAGGAGGTATAGTAAGCAGAAGTGCCTAATGTTGTAAAACTTTCATTGTACAGGTTGTATGGTATTGTAAAACTTCAGAAGTGAGTTTGTAATCTTTTGTAGTGAAATGCTGGAAGAACTTCTGAAATTTTTCTTTTGCTTATGAGTATACATCTTAAAAAGCAGCATTCCTGAACATTGTTTTCCTCTTGCTGCAAGTGATTATGAGGATGTACATTATATTCATGGTATCAATAACATGCCAAATCTGATTTTGAGAATCACAAGAAAGATGAGCACAAAAATTGTTTTTGCAGCATCTTTGGTTGGTAAATCAGGCAATCAATGCAAGTGATAATTATGATTCTTAGGTCTTGTCTTGTGAGACAAGATTCTTGTCTAGCATTTTAAAAATGAAAACTTACTAAAAAAAAAGCTGAAACCTTTTCATGTCCATGGGCAGGTAGGGAGAGGGTGCTTTTTGGCCATTCAGCAAAGCAGATTTTGAAGTGTACAGAAAGAACAGTGGATAGGCTATATGAAATTAAAAGTTGCAATGTTGTTTTCCAAAAAGATTCAGAGTAAAACACGAATATAATTAATAAAATACAATTTATGTGCATAAATAGACATCTTTTTATACAGGGTAAAGAGATTCCAAGACTTAAAAGTGACCCAGTAAGTTAATGGTATTACCAAACAAAAGCCTGCTATAGTCTGAGATAAAGGCCATAAGTAATCTAGCTTTTGTCTTGCAGTGTTTCATTGTGGATGCCTTATACCTGCGCTGTGAGTAAACCCCAGTGCTCTTCTCCTGTATAAGATCAACTCTTAATTACTCCACTGTGTGATAGGGCTCATTATAAGATATGAGAACTGGCTGGATAAGAGAGGATTTCTTCAGTCTGTGTTGGGACTTATACCCACTGGAGACAAATTTATACTGTATGGCTATGTTTGCTTTTAGAAAATGAGACAATCGTAATCGTGATTGTAAACACAGTAGCTCAGCTGGGGTTTACTTCTGAAAATCATTTCTAGGTCAGATGCTTGGTTCAGGCAGCCTTTAAATATCCATTTCTAAATAGTTTTTAAAAGTTTACAAATACATTTCCTACAGCTAAGAAAAGAACAAACTTTTTTGCTTTTTATTTACTTTGTAAAAAACACTTGAGGGACTCTATATTTTTTAATCTATTTGAATTATGGCTCCATTAGTTTGATCCCTGCTCACAACAAGGTGACCTTCTTAGAGTTTGCACTTTCTACAGTTCTGCACTTCCTGAAGAAATGTGGAGTAAATTGTTTCTATTTTCAAGAGCAGAACTGCAAAAAGGAGAGGATTAGAAACTTGCTTTCAAGTTTCCATAGTAAGCTTTGAACTCCATATTGTATGTTTTTGTTTATAAGTCTCTAGGTATTGTTCTCTTTTGTCTCAAGGATATGAGTTGTTTAAGTACAGAGATCATTTCAAAATAGAACAGGCCTGGAAAGAAAGGGATCGAGATTTCAGCAGTATTACCTCTACTTTATTGAGACATGACCACAATTGACGCCTGACAGTGCTATCTCCTTCCCCCCAAGGCAAGAGTGCCTAAAGCTGTCCCCTTGTTCTCCTTTTTGCTATTAGAAAGTCTAAATTTTAACATGGCACATGAAAGGCTGGAAGGTGAAGTTAAAACCTGCATCTGTACTTTGACTTCAGAAGCGTGTGTCACGTCAAGAGAAGGATCGTACGTACTTCATGAGTCTAAGCTGTTAGAAACGTGCAGGAGTGTCTCTTTATGTTGTAGAGAAATGCATTGGGAAGGGATTCCCTACCGTGGCCACTGGGAAGATGATGAATAACCACACACCTGTAGGTGCTTAGATTTCTTGCCCTTACTCCGTCAGTACTCGCCATACTGCTCTTTTGAATTTGGAGCATGTAGAAGTCTCTCCTAGCATTCCAGGTAACTTCAGTGTCCTTCCTGGACATCACAGCTCCGTGGAAAATTCTTCCCAGTTCCCCTAAAAGGGGAAGGAGTGACTCACAGTACAGAATACTTACTGTGTTAAAACTTTTTGAAAATTGTTGTCCCAGGACAGCTTCTTTAAAGTAAGCATTATAGTCGAGTCTTTCTTTCAAGATATAGGGATAATATACATGGGGAGAAAATTTCTTCTCTGATTTTTTTTTTTGTATTCAGGACATCAGATTTTAAAGCTTTTCATTAACTGCAAATTTTTGTCTTTTATTTATGGATTTTGTTATCACATTAACCTGATATACAATGTGTGAATGTGTTTGGAACTTCCACCTATATTGATAAAGCATTTTTCCTATGTAGAAATTACTCATATAATTAACTTTAATCTTAAAGACTACATTGGCTTTCTTTGAGGAGTAAGTGTAGTTTTTTGTAGTTCAGCACTATAAAGCATCATAGTAGTGACAAGGTCAGCACTACAAAACAAATCCTTATCTATGGTTTTGGGGTTTTTTTGAGCTTTTCTGATTAACAGTGTAGGATACTTTCTTGAACTCAGATCTGTTACTACATACTGCCAAACAATACTTAACCTATTTAACCATTTTTGAATGTTGTAGTGCAGTTTAAAATGCTATTAGTAGGGCTAACTATAGTCCTAGTGGTGTTTTTGCATAATAAAGTGGTATATTTTCTATCAACTCTGAATTTGGTTTATTTGTCATTGTCAGACAATCTTTAAAGTCTCTGCTAGGCCATCTTATTTTTGCTTTATTTTAATGTTACCATTCTAAAATATAGCTATAACCTTCTTTTAAATGTCTTCAAGTACTCCTAAAGAATGTGCTTCTAGTTACTAAAAGTAAGATTTCTTGAAGAAAATTATTAAAGCAAATGTAATTTCATGTTTATTATCCAAAGAGAAGTTCAGTGCCACGTGGCAATAATTAATGACAGAAATGTTACTATTCACACACAATGCATTAAGTAGAGATCTTTTGTTTTGTCGCTTTCTGGTATACAGGTGGGTAGGGCATGGTTGTTTTTGTTTTTTTTTTTTGCCTACTGCATTTATTGATGTAGCTTTTATTTTATGAGGGAAGCATTTAAATATTTGAGGGAAGACAAACAAATAAGATCTTTTAAATTGGATCCTGCCAGTGGTTATGTGTTAGGTTTTATGACATAGTCATTTCTAATGACAGGC
Organism: Egretta garzetta; assembly: GCF_000687185.1. NCBI lineage: Eukaryota > Metazoa > Chordata > Aves > Pelecaniformes > Ardeidae > Egretta > Egretta garzetta. The sequence goes on from NW_009258294.1 coordinate 637,988, forward strand.
TTGTTTCAAGTGAAGTAGTGAGCGACATCCTCCCCCCTCCACATCCCAAAATAAGCTAAAAGCTTAGTCTGTTTCTGTGCATCAGCTGAGCTAATGAAATATTAAGACTTTGCTGTCTCTATGTTGTCTTTTCAAAACATGCTTTTGTCAAGTGTTCCCATAGAACTTGTAAAAATACATAGGTGTTGGGGAAGCGGTCTTTGGAGATTTATATGTCTGTATGAACACTATCCAAGCTCAGACGTGCCAGTGCACCAAGAAACTCAAAAGGAGCATGAAGGCATTCAGCACCTTCTGGAGTCGCTGAGAATTTAGCAGGATCAAACTCTAATTACATTTTAATGTTCTTTCTCTAACAGTCTTATACATCACTGTTGGATGTTCCAGCAGTGTGATCTGAAAATCAAATGGTCGTCTTTAAGCTTACACAAGCTGCTTTATAAGCTACTAAAACTAAACTACTTTGAAAGTAATTTAAACTAGTTATTGAAGCTGAACTCGCTTCTTGGAAGGTGTTTACGTTAATATCTTGGACTTATTCACACACTTGCTTGAAAACAGTAGTTAAAATGTTATGTATATAAAATAAAATTATTAAATATGAATAGTTTTGAGTAGTGTTGTGATTCATACATAGAAGTTATGATTTTTCTTTTTTTTTTTTTTCCCCTTGTTGAGTGAACGTTACAGCATCTAAATTTCTGCCAGATCCCATACGCTTGAGCAACACCAGAAGTAGCTGATCTTTTGGTGTTAGTGGTATCCTTAAGCTGCTATACTGCTGGAGTCAGTCATAGAATCATAGAATCACTTTGGTTGGAAAAGACCTTTAAGATCATCGAGTCCAACCTTTAACCTAACCCTGCCATCCCACCACTAAACCATGTCCCTAAGCACCTCATCTATCCTTCTTTTAAATACCTCCAGGGATGAGGACTCGACCACCTCCCTGGGCAGCCCATTCCAGAACCTGACAACCCTTTCGGTGAAGAAGTTTTTCCTAATGTCTAGCCTAAACCTGCCCTGGCGCAACTTCAAACCATTCCCCCTCGTCCTATCATCTGTTACTGGGGAGAAGAGGCCGACCCCCACCTCACTACACCCTCCTTTCAGGTAGTTGTAGAGGGTGATAAGGTCTTGCCTCAGCCTCCTCTTCTCCAGACTAAACAACCCCATTTCCCTCAGATGTTCCTTGTAAGACTTGTGCTCCAGACCCCTCACCAGCTTTGCTGCTCTCCTCTGGACATGTTCCAGCAGTGCAACGCCTTTCTTGTAGTGAGGGGCCCAAAACCAAACACAGAATTCGAGGTGTGGCCTCAGCAGTGCTGAGTACAGGGCCACGATCACTTCCCTACTCCGACTGCCAGGCAGCCCTCCAGCCACTCTTCCCCAAGTCTGTAGCGCATGGGGTTGTTGTGACCCAAGTGCAGGACCTGGCACTTGGCCTTGTTGAACCTCATACAGTTGGCCTTGGCCTATTGATCCAGCCTGTCCTGATCCCTATGCAGAGCCCTCCTCCCCTCAAGCAGATCAACACTACCACCCAGTTTGGTGTCGTCTGCAAATTTACTGAGGGCACACTCATCCAGATCATTAATAAAGATATTAAACAAAACCTGAGCCCTGGGGCACTTGTGACCGGCCGCCAACTGGATTTAACTCCATTCACCACAACTCTCTGGGCTTGGCCATCCAGCCAGTTTTTAACCCAGCGAAGAGTATACTCATCTAGGCCATGAACTGCCAGCTTCTCCAGGAGAATGCTGTGGGAGACTGTGTCAAAGTCTTTGCTGAAGTCCAGGTAGACAACATCCACAGCCTTTCCCTCATCTACCAGGCGGGTCACCTGGTCGTAGAAGGAAATGAGGTTGGTTAGGCAAGACCTGCCTTTCATGAACCCATGTTGGCTGGGCCTGATCCCCTGATTGTCCTCCATGTGCCTGGTGAGCACACTCAAGATGAACCTCTCCATAATCTTCCCCGGTACTGAGGTCAGGCTGACAGGTCTGTAGTTCCCCAGATCCTCCTTCCGGCCCTTCTTGAAGATAGGTGTCACATTTGCTAACCTCCAGTCATCTGGGACCTCCCCTGTTATCCAGGACTGCTGATAAATGACAGAGAGTGGCTATCCTGAAGACTGATTTAGCTTTAGAGGATATAATGTATATTGGTGACAGACAATGTAGCTTTTTAAGAGTTTGGAATGGTGCAACAAGGAAAGCTGTAGAAAATATATATTCTTAAGCTCTCTCTAAACAGTTCTGAATTTCCTTTCTCTGAACAATTCTGTAGGTAAAACTATACCGTCATTAAGATATATCCATTATTAAAATTAAGACAATGGATCGTATCCTGAAACTCCTCTGCTTCATCCCACTTCCCCATGTTAGAAGGGAGCCTGTGAGACTTCACCAGCTGAAGATTTTACATAAAAGAATCCTTGGATGATGTGGAGCCACTGCAGTAAACTGGTGATCCGGTGTTTCACCCTCAGTAAGACAGGTGCGGCAAGGGACCACAGGCTCTTCACTTTGAAGGTTTCTATCGGTGAACACCTCTCTGAAGCTGTGTAGTAACAGAAAGAAGAACAGCCTGAAGGGTACAGTAGTTTTTATTATTCTGCAGCTGGCCTTCAGCTAGAGACAAAAGAAAGGGAAATGCATAGGAAATAGTGATAATTGGAAGCTGCTTAATCTCCTGATTTCCTCTGGATCTTTCAAGCACAGACTAGAATCTGGGCCAATGCATTACCACTGGTTTGTATCTACTTGCATAAAATTTCATTATTATTTAATTATTTTTCCAACTTAACTGTTTAATGTTATAATACCCTTTCTGCATCTTACTGGACAGAGTGCCAAATGATCTTGCACAAGCTTTATTTTAAGGACACAGGAATTTATGGGAATTGTAAGCAAATTACGATGGAGACAAATTGCTATGGTTAGAGGATAAAGTAGACTTTATTATAAGCAAAATATGCCTAAATATACATTTACAGAACATAACTCTGCTAAAAGAATATTTTTTTTGATTGCAAAGGAAACATTTAAAGTTAGGATATACCAGGTATCCCTTTACATTTATCAGTAATGTGGCTCCTTGCCTTGTTGCATTTCAGGTGAAACAGCTGGAGGTCTAATTCCATTATGTGGTATCTGAAGGCATTGTGGGTTTTGTAGTGGTAGCTGGACCATTGTTCTGGAAAATAACATAATTTGCTCAGCTTTTCTGCTCTCCCCTTTGATTTCTGCTCTGGAATGAGGTGATCTTCCCACAGTAGGGTCAGCAGGGAAAAGGGTGGGGTCTAGGCATTACTTTAAGAACAAATTTCATTTCCTGACAGCAGGTGAAGAGATACTTTGCCAGCTTCTGGTAGTATGGGAGCTAGTGGGCTATTGGCATGAGCAGCTGCTTTGGGAGATTAGATAAAGAAGAGTGTCTGTAGCAGACTCCCTACTATAATTGTTGCAATATCTTCAACTGTTAAGAGTATAGTAGTGAAGACAGTGTGAGACTTTGGCACTGGCTGCCAAGGTAATTTTAAGATGCCAAAAATTTCCTGAGGAAAAGCAAGGAAAAAAGCACAGAATTTCCTGGGACAAAGGAATGGGAGTTCCCTAATTTTCAAGCATTTGCAAATTGTGAGTTTCTCAAAGAAATAATCAAAAGGATCCTTTCTGATGAGAAATTACAGATTAGCTATTTCAGTACAGTATTTGCTACTAATTTTTTCAGTTATGTTGAAGTAATGGTCTTGTCATCAGCATGCTTTTTTTTAGTGACAAAAATATTCTAAACTGGATAGCACTAGTTGTACTTTCCAGCTAGTAGGGAACTTGAAAAAAATAAGGGAAATACTTTTGTGTATAAACAAAACGTCATACCTATTTGTTATTGCAAGTTTAGGCTCAAAATAATGTTTCTCCTACAGCAGCTGTTTTATCATGACAGTACATAATTGAAAGTTTGACATTTTGGACATTTTCTAAAATACACTGATTTTTGTGTTTACTGTACACAGCTGGTATTAAACATACTGCATTTGTTGAAGAGAATTTCGGGCTTAGCACAAATTCTTCTCTAGTTACCCGTATTGTTGATATTGTTTGAGTAATGAACATTTTCACTTTTCTGCTGAATTCCTAACGTGTTGCATTAACAACAGTGTTATAGAAAACATGGGACTTGGTTATTTCACCTGAAGCTGATGAAGCTTCACTTTGGAGAACTCTTTCCAATTTGGCTCGAACACATCAGGAAGTATTACTATGAAAAAGAGAGAGTAGTAGAAGGCAGTAGTAGGCAGTAAGAATTACACTATTAATGAAATAATTTGGTTTGATTAGTCTGAAAAAGATGAGACTGAGGCTTGATCTTTGAAAGAAGATATTATTCCTTTGTTCTTTGTGTCCAGGCAAAGTGATACAAGACAGGGTGTACTTCAGTTGCATGAAAGATGATTTACATTACCTTTTAGAAAAACATTTTCTTACTGGAAGGCTATCTGATCATGAAATATCCATTATTTGGTATTTTGGAGAACTTGCGTAGTATCTATCACAGCACTGACAAACACTTCTCTATGCAGAATAAACAGAATCTGAAGTTACCCAACTGCAGTGTGTTCTACTCCTGTGTGCAAGCCACTTCTGCATGACACCTTTACTCGAGCAGATGCAAGTAACAACCAAACACATTCTATCTGTGTGTGATCTGGTAGAGAGTAAATAGTGCTGGATTTATTTGTCCCTCAAAAATTTCTTTCCAAGAGATTAAGACCTATGGGATGAGGAAAGTGTGTGGAATTTGGAAAACATGTGCATATATATCCATATATATATATATGCATTTACTGTCATTGGAATTTCTACATGAGAAATTCGTGATGTTGATAGCAGGTAAAGGTTTTTAGTATACACACCACTAGTGATCTTTCAACCAAGGACTGCTGTAGTAGTTTAGGTATTCTGCAGGAATCCTTTACATGTCACATCATCTTTAGTGTCTTGGACTACCACTCAACCTTCCCTTCACTTCTTTCTTTTTTTTTCTTTTTTTTCCTTGTGACCAGAATCTTGCTGCAGTGTTCTAAAATCTCTGTAAGTTGCAAAATTTCTGTATAGTGTTTGTGGGAAGTTTTATGGTTTTGGAAAATTATATTATAGGCTAAGTTGGGTTTGTAAACCTTTTCAATTCTATATGAGGTTTCTCTAAGACAGTTAGAATCCTCTTTAATTCATAGGAGATTTATCAGATTCTATTTTTTCTACACTTTATTTAAAAAAATTCAAATTATTTTTGTTTGAATTCATCTCATCTTTTCCTTTAGGTACTAAAACTCAACAAGATGTCCCAGTGATTGTATATTAGAGTTCTCCTTTTTGGCAGAAAAATCTTGATACTCTTCTGTTACCTCATTTTAACCAACTTGGGTAAATTATTTCAGATGTGATAAAACAAAAGATTGCCAGCTACGCTTATATGTCAGCTACAAAGATGGAAAGATACACATTGTGGGATACAAGAAATGAGCTAAAACTCTGAGTTAAGGACAGAAAGAAAATCTCAACTTCAACTGTATCTGTTCCCATGTTAAGGAGGACAAGCTGCAGAAGATGGCCTTTTGTGAACTAGTGAAGAGCAGCTAGATAGACTGGATCAAACTGGGGCCTGATTTAAACCGTAGTACCAGGGAAGTCAAGGAATAGAGTTGTGAAAAGGTTCAATATGCCCCGTTTTTTTTTTCTAGTGCCAGAGAACAGCCTTCTGTTCTTTTAGCAAATAGGGTTAATTGACATATTTAAATTCTATGTAATTTTAAAAAAGCCTTAACTTTCCTTTGTTAAGTAGCTCAAGCTGTGGTTTTAGTCCTTTCTCTTCAACTCAGCAGTTTTTGAGGAGAGAATGCATATCTATTATGAAGTGTATTAAAAACCTCTTTTTCTCTGAGAGAAGAAAATTGGAGTTTGTCAGCTTAATTTTATGACCTTTACTTCCCTGTTTATTTCTTAGTTTTTGCTTATTAAGTAATACTGAATATGGGCAATATAAATGATTTCTTTACTTAAGCTGAAAATGTAATTAAAATATTGCATACTGGATTAGTCTCTGCTCTTACCTTGTCAATGGATTAATGCAATGATTTCCTTTCAATACCAAGGGGAGTATTTGCAATACTCAATCTATGCATTGTTCTAAAATTTTAATTCTATGCTTTGGCTGTAAATAGATTTGTATACTTATGAAATAATTTAAAAAATAAAGAATCACTTCGGTATCTTAATTGTTTAAAAAAATAAAGTGTATTGCTGTATGGAGTTGAAGACATAATTGAGAATGGGATTTTAACAGAAAATGCTGTTGCTACAAATTCTTGTTTCCTCCCCCAGTTTGACAATGAAAATACTATTTTAAGTGTACAGTGTTGGTTTTGATGGTATGCATCAACATGTGCAATATTTAACAAGTTAACTCTGAATAGTGAGAAAACCCTGAATACTTGCACCTAGTCAAATCTTTTTTATTACTTACACTACTATCTTCTAATGTTGGTCCAAAGCAAGTTTACCATCTTTCCTTCTGTGCTTTACTTCTGTGGTTTTGTTCATTCTCTGCCCTCATATAACAAAAGCATATCTGCTTGTGAGAAATCCTCAGATTTCTCATTCTTCTTTTTCCCTTAAATCTGTGTTTCAAGTTAGTTTTCTGATTCATTTCATTTTATGTTCTCGCTTGGTTTTTTTGTTGTTGTTTTAGGACTTACTATTTTGACTGGTTAATGCTGTACTATAGCGGAACTGACTTTAGCCATCCTTGGTGTGTACAGCTGAGCTAGTCACCATAAATTCATGTAATGTTAGCAGAAAAATAGGCATTTGCAGATTGCAGTTTCTTTAGCAAGAGACCTTAGGCATGAGTTTAAGTAAGACATGAATTGTGTGCTAAACTCCATTGACTATATTGACAGGTTTGCCACTGGCTGCAACATTATTTAGGGTGACTATATTCAACATAGGAATTTACATTTAGTCTAAAGATTGTTATTCCATTACTTTTATGATTCTTTTGTGAAATGCCATGGCATACATACGCCTCAAACTATTTTGTTATGGTATTGTGAAAAGTTCGAGAGATACTTACCTGCTTGTCATCAACAACCGTTTTTGGCAGGATTGTCACAGACATATATCTGAGTCTCTTAATATTTTAGGACACTTTTCAGAAACAAACAGTATATTAAGGCTTTTTTTCACATCTCATGCACTAAACCAAACATGCCTGTTTTTCTGTACTATGTGTGTTACCTCTGATAGACTTGCTAAAGCCTTTTTACAGGTGTTGCTCAGTCTTATGTTCCAGTTTCTAACAGTGCTTCTGTGTATGCTTTACAAAATGTGATTATCTGTGTATTCAAGTTCTTTCTTCCGTACTCAGACTTTTTAAGACTGTTGAACACTTGCTGAGGATCCAGCTTGGCTTTCATTGTTGTAGAAAGATCAAACAAATTGATCTGTGAAAGTAATGTGTTATAGCACATTTTCTAACCCTGATTCTTGAAAGAGGGACTGGTGCACAGCAAATGTCAACATTGATTAAAAACTTTCTTTACTGTGTTTTAAGAAACCTACATATGTTCTTTTTTTTTACATAGTAGTTAGAAAGTAGATTCCCATCTGTTTCTGTTTGTCATGGCCAAATGTATAAAAATCTGTTTGGACTGATGGTACTTGTTCATCCGGACTAAAATGAGCGAAATGTTCCATTTATGAATTACAAGGTGTAAAATGGTATAATTTCCCAGTATTGTTCAGGAGGCTTATTGCAAGGTACGGTTGGTAGGTGCTAAAAGGATACCCACTTGTAACATATATTTTATTAGGCAAATTACTGTGAGGCAAAAGTTATTAGTCAAATTATTTTTCTCAATACCATGCAGGTCTGTTTCCTTGCTGTTCCATCTTACAGCAGTGATGATTAGCATGAGTAGTAACTGCATGTGCCTGATATTCTTTAGCTCAGGCTTTTTAGGGGAGGGAGGATAATGATTTTGGCACTTACTCTTTATTTATAATGGTTTGAAATGTGTGAAAGCTGCCTGGCATATAGCTGCTTAGGAGCATGGTGCCCTACCTAAGGCATTCAGGAGTTTCCTCATAGATATGACTACAAAACTATTACTGCTCTTTATGGTACATCCAGCCTACTAGGTTTTCTTTTTTTATTTATCATATTATTTTGCCAAAAGCTCATTTCGTATTTTCCCTTTGGAGTCTTGTCTGCACTAGTGTGTTTACTTTAAAATTTCCAACCAGCGTTATCACTGGTTCAGCTGTGCAGCTGGCAGGAGCAGTGAGAGCTGCAGCATACACAAGGTCCTTGAAAGCTCTTGGCAACTTTGCCTTTTTTGCTTCCTAAATCTGCTATGAGCAAAGTTCGTACACTGGAAATGTGCCTTTGTCATTGCTTACATCATTGCATCTTCTGATGGGTACAGCCTGATATTAATAAGAATAGGAAAATTCTTCAATAAAATCTTGGTGTAAAAATAGCACAGGTTTTCTGCATAGTTGTTGGGAGCCCAGTGATAATCCTTCTGTGGCCTATGTCGTGGTTGCCAAGGAGGATTGGATACGGCTTCTTTCATAGCTTTCAACAATGCTCCTGTCAACAGTGCTTAATTGGATAAGGAGATAGTTGAAGAGTCAAGTGAGGCAGTGCCTCTCAAAAAAGGTGTGAGCTGAGTTCTGTTGAACAAGTTTTCTATTATGTTTAAGAAAAAGAAGATAGTCAGGTTTTTTACAGCTTGTCACTTTAAAGAATACTTTAACAGCCCTGTGCTTTGCCTAATAAAAGCCACCTCTTGGGAGAGGAGAGCTTGTAGAATTACCACAAATTGAATGATCATCAGAAAACTACTGATTTTATGGAAACAAAAAGCAAACAAACCTTGATATTGTAGCTTTTTAGGATGTGTAAGTGATTGTAGTTGTGGAAAACTACAGTTGGAACCCCCTCAAATTGACTCTCAAGCATTAAAAAAGGCAAGTCCATTTAAGATGTAAGTATTTTACAAATGTAAAGGAAAGAATCTGAATAACCAAATAAGATAAGAATAAAATAAAAGGGCTGAAGTGTCTCATAATGGAACAATAACAGTGTTAAAAACAGATAGTGCAAATGACCAAATTTCCTAGCAACATTAATTTGACCATATTACAGAACATTTGATTTATGGATTAAAATTGAGATTTATTGAGGATAAATCTTTTTGCCTTTTGTCACCTGTGTACAGACTTTATTACCTCTTTTACCAATGAAACAGATTTCTGCATGGCATGATTTGTCTTCATTTAGTGTAGTATCATGTAAAAATATACATCACATGAGCAGTAAGTCTGTGTTTTTGAAACAAACCCCCAGAAACCGACTTTGCCTTTTGCAGGATAAAACAGTAAACTGTCAACTGCAATCTTGGAATGTTTTTCCAGTTTCTTGAGAGTTGTAAGATTGTGGGTCATACTGATACCTTAAGGGTCAAAAGACCCCAGATGTAAAACGACTTACATGCATAAAATTTAGGCTTTATTGTCTAGCTTGCTGTTGCTTTGCTAAAGTTAGTATTGTCTAGTTTGCTGTTGCTTTGCTAAAGTCAGTAGTATCTAGCTTGGATGGTTTTTTTTTTCCCTAAAGTCTGTAGTATAGTTACTTAGTGAATTTAGAACCCTATTCAAGGACGGGAAGAATCGGGAGGGGATGAAGCAAAAGGATAATAACAGTTTGCCAAGGTTGCCAGACTAGAAGGAATGAGAACTAATTGATGCAGGAAGATTTGTGGCTCCTTACGAAGGACAGTTTTTGATAAGAACCAGGTGTTTACCTCAAGAGCTGGTCTACACCGACCCTGTGGTTTGAGCAAGAGCCAAGGAGCAACTGAGTTTGCATGAGAACAAGGGGTTACTAGCGGTGACAAAGAGGAGCCATCGGCCTTCATCCCCACGACCCCCGACAACCACCACCAGGAGGCACTGAGCAGGTGCAGTGGGGAGGGACTTAGGGAAATGACCTCCTGAAGCTAATTTTAATACAAAGCAGAGACAGGTTATGAATATGTATAGGCATATCGAAAAACTTCATACATATGTAATATTTTGCTACATATAAACAGGCAAGTTGCCGGTTGACGGTATGCACGTTAGGTGGAGCGATCCCCCGTGCATCCGGCGCCATGAATAAAGAATGCCTGCCTTCTAACACTATGTTGGTGTTACGAGGTTCATTCTTCCCAATTTCGGTGACAATACTAGGAATTTAACACTGTGTCTGCCACATTTACAAATATCTTTTTCCACGAGTAAATTCACTTCTTCACAATATTATTAGGCATGAGGGGAAACAGTACAGTGCCTTTGTCCTTGTATAATTTATTTCCCTGTTCTCAACCTACCCCATTGTCATGGGTTAGCCTTGGCTAAGGGACAAACTCCCACCCAGCTGCTCGCTCCCTCTCCCCCCTTACCAACTACTGTTGCGGGCAAAACAGACTCAGCTTGTGGAAAAAGACATTTTATTTATTGCCAATTAAAATAGATTTGGGTAGTGAGAAACAGACAAACATTAAAACAAACACCTTCTTCACCCCTTTCCAAGGCTCAACTTCACTTTTCAGTCCTGATTCTTCTACCCTCTATTTCCCTGAGTGGCACATCGGGGGGTATAGGGGTGTATGGTTAGTATATAGGGATTTTCTTTCTGCCCCTCCTTCCTTCTCTCACTTTTCCCCTGCTCCAGTGTGGGCTCTCCCCAGAGGCTGAAGTTCCTTCAGGAGGCTTCCAGCTGCTCTGGCATGGGCTCTTCATGGGCTGCAGGGAAATACCTGCTCTGCCATGGAGCATCTCATCCCTTCCTCTGGCCTTAGTGTTCCCCCCTCTGTTTCTCGCTCTATTTTTTGTTCCCTCCTTCTCTTGACTGCCTGGTGGTTTTGCCCTTTAAGTATGCTTTTGCAGAGACACCACCATCTTGGCTGCTGGACTCAGCTGTGCCCTGCCATGGGTCTGCATGGAACGGGCTGTGTCCAGCACAGGGCAGCCTCTACCGGGAGAGGCCAGAGGCTGCCCCTGCAGCTCTCCCCCTCAACACCTTGCCATGGACACCCAATGCAGTAGTTTATACTATTTAGACAGTGTTCAGTTCCTGCTTTTATTCTACTTTTAATCTTAAAACAAAGGTTCATCATCTTGGAATTGTTGTTAAGAAATTACATTTTCATGATGATGATTTATTTAGTGGTATATATTTAGTTGCTGTAGTGCTGCAAAATCCCTGCATCTGTGGTTTGGACTTTTGCTGTATTATGCTGCTGCTGAGACTCAGATAAGCTTGAACCCTTGGAGAATTCACTGTTATTTGAATCATAGTGGCTTTGCTAATCTCTCTGCTATATTTCATTTTGGAATCTGTCTTTTCTTAAATGCCTCAGTCACATTTACATTGAAAAATGTTATATTACAGCTATGCTGCTTTTGGCTTTGGGTCTTATTATGCTGGGGGTTCAAGATATGCCTGCCTGTCTGTAGGGACAAATGCAGTGTAACTGCAATTCTCTGGATACCATAGCTGATTATTAAGGTACAGCATAGTCTGTGGGAAAAACAGTGTTGCTTTATGGACTCACTTGTTCTGTAGTGGGGTTTGAGGTGTGGAGTACATTAAATTTGACCAAGATTGGCTTGTAGCATATGTCAAACAGCAAAATGAAAGTTAACCATAGCCTGTGCTAGCACATGTGTACTTATTTAAGTGATAGTGTGTTTCTGTAATATTAACATGTCTGAGAAACAAGAGTACTTGTTTTCTGGTAAGTGTGGATAGCTGTGCTGGTTTCTCACTAGTGTTAAATCTTAAGGTATTTTATTTCTTCTTCCCCCTGCCCCC
>NW_009258294.1:649951-660326 GCF_000687185.1 Egretta garzetta
GCCCCCCCCATTTTCTTTTCAACCTGTGCTTGTGCATAAAGGCTAGTACAGGCATGTTAACATAAGCTGCCCTTATACCTTCTTTTTTTCCTGTATAATGACACAAAAGTTTCTGGTTTACGTTATTAAAAAATCTTTTTAATGAAAAAAGTGAGTGTTTTGGTATTAATTGCAATGTTAGGCAACACTTTTTGTAAATTATTTCCGAGTGAGCTATCTTTGGATTCAGTGGTGAGGGAAGGAACAGTAATATATATATATATTTTTTTTTCCCACCATGTATGCTTTCTAATTATTACTCTGTTCTCCAAGTTTGTTTGGTTTGGCTTTCATCATCACTGTGTATAAAATTGCTGTTACTGAGGTCACTGTGCCACTGGAAAAATGTTATATTAATTTTTCTGTGTATTTTGCTGCTAAACATTGTTCAAGGGAGTCTGGGATTTCCATGTAAAACGTCTCTGACTGTACATAAGGGACACCCAGATTCATATCCCATGCTTTTTAGACAGATACAGTGAATTGTTAGGTGTGAGAAATCTGGTTTATGGTATTTGTTTATTCTCCAGAAACCTATTCAACAAACTTTGTGAAGTTGGAGCCAAAAATAAGAAGTAGCTATGTATGAAGATTATAGTTGGAGGAAAGGTCTGCTTTTTTTTTTTTTTTTTTTTTTTTTTTTGACACATACATTTCCTGGCTGTTGTTCTCATTTGCACTTAAAACAAACTTCTGATTTAACTGATTGCAACAAATGGCTCTTTGGGCCTTGTGTCACCCTTGCAGGGCTGCAGAATACTTCCAAAACACCCCCATTGTTCTCGGTATGTGTCTGTAGCCATGGTTAAAATGGTACATCTTCAGTTCAGTCATGCTGGTAGAAGTCCTATGCACAAATAAATGTACTTAGTCTAGTTTGGCTGTCAGAGAGGATTACAAGTTGCCTGGATGTCTGTGCAAGCTCTCTACTGGTAGCTGGGCTATCTTGGGGCATCTTTACCCCAGCGTGGTACAGAGAGGTATGCAGCAGTTTTATACTGTGTCTTTTTGCTAAATTCCATTGTATTACCACTCGCTTTCCTTCAGCAGTGGTTGCATTGTGTTACCCTAACTTGTTTCTTCCCATTTACATGCTAGCGTATTTGCGTAGCTTCTGTCTGGACAGTGAATGCAAAAAGGGCATCTGCTGTGCCATCTCTGCCAACATGCTGCTGCCTCATTGCTGAGGCCTCATGGTAGGTGAGAAGTACAGTACATCATACAGCCAGTCACCAGCTGCCACGATTTGTTTGGATGTCTGTAAAAGCAGGGGTATAACCCTATCAGAAGTTGCACATAATGAATCATTGAATTATTCACCCCTTCATGGAATTTTATATCTGAATGTGGATGTTATTAATGATAGCTCTTTTCTTCAGGCAGTCTGTTTTTTTCTTAAAATAATGTTAGTTTCTAAGTAGCAAGGGGCTACATTGCTCTAAGTAGTCATGAAGTGTAACGAGGAGTAAGAAAGCTTAAATATATCAGGGAAAACTACTTTATCAAAAGGCAGCCTGCTTGTAGTATATGACTAAAGATTTAATTTGAATACAAATTGTCAGACTTAGGGAAGTCTAGCACACAACTATCCTGGGTTTAGTTCTTGTGATCTGACACTTTATCAGTATTATGGGAAAATTATTTTCTACTTCTTCCTCCCAGAAGAATATGCAACTCTTGAAGTTTATGGACTTGTTAATATTTTTTGGATTTTACCTCTGAATACAACCAACCTCTTTCATTTGTCCTCCCTTGCATTTGGCAATTTTTAAATGCAGTAGCATTTTTAAAAATATCATAACTAAAGAGTTTCAAAATTCACCATCCATATCACTGATGAGGAAAATTTACTGGCTTTTAAACCATGTGGTAGTTATCCTTTTCAGCGTATGTTTATTGGTTTTGGGCACTGGTATAAGCCTGGCAGGCAAAGATTTGTAGATGGAGTTGTTAACTATTTTTTGTTTCATAGGATCATAGAGTAATTCAGGGCCCTGGCTCCACTGCCAGGCTGTCCTCATGAGGAAAAGGATTTCTCCTTAGCTGCAGTCTGCACCTCTTGTGTTTCAGTTAATGCCTACTGTCTCTCACCCTCCTGTGATACACCACTCTGGCCCTGGAGAGGTAGGTATTGGAGGTTGGTGTTCCCTCCTGAAACCAACTCAGCCATTCTCTCTGCTGAACTCCTTTTTATCTACATTTTTCAGTATCTAGGTGTGGTCTGGTGAGTGCTGAGCAGAAGGTGATAGTCACTTCCCTTAACCTGCTGGCTACCCTACTACTATTCATAGAACTCAAGATGCCTACTGGCCCTTGTTGCCAGGGTATGTGGCTGTCCTGCACTGTGCTGCTCGCAAAGGCTCCCAGAGTCTTCTGTATTGACCTTCTTCCTAGCCTGTCCATCCCCAGCCTGTGTCATTGTCAGGGGCTCTGCGTTTCTGGGGACAGGATTCCACATTTGTGAGGACAAACTAAATTTCATTAGGCTCCTGTCAGCCCATTCCTTCTACCTGTTCAGGTCTTTCTGAACATCAGCTCTGCCCTTGCATATCAACTGGTCCTCCAGCTTGGTGTTATCTGTAAACTTGACAATGTACTCCATCACCTCCTCCAGGTCACTGATAGAAATACTAGTCAGGTCCCAGGATAGACTCTTGCAGTACGCTGCTTGTTTCTGGTCTCCAGGTAGACTACGACCCACTAACCACAACTCTTCTAGCCTGTCCATCCGATGAGTATTTTACCTGTCTAGTTTTCCATCCACCCAGACTGTAAGGTCTAAACCTGGAGTCAAGAGTGTTGTAGGAGATAGTGTTGAAAGCCTTGCTAAAGTTGAGGTGAATGACATCCACTGACAACCACAAATCTGGTCATTTTATCAGAGAAGGCAATCAGGCATGATTCACCCTTGGTGCCCAGGAGTGTATTCCAAGATGACTCATTTAATGATTTTTCCCTGAGACCTAAGAAGGCCAACTGGTCTGCAGTTTCTGGACCACACTTTTAGCTTGCTTTTGAAGATGCATGCAATGTTTGCTGTTGTACAGTGACCAGTCATTTCCCCTGTCTTTTCCACAACATTTCAAAGGTGACAGAAAGCAGTCTCACTGTGATACTGACCAGTTCTTTGGATACAGCCCATCAGCTGCGTGGAGCATTATGGGTTGAGTTTTGGCAGCAGTTCTTGACTTAGCTCTCATCCACTGCTGGTAGTTCATGTCTGTCTTGTACCCTATCACTAAGCGTGGAAGATGGAGGCACCTTGTGAAGAGTGCAGCAAAGAAAGCATCTCAGCCTTGTTTGTGCCTCCTGTCACTACATCACTCTCTCCATTCATCAGTGAATGCACACTTACTTGCTCAGTCTTTTATTACTAGAGCAGTGGTAGAAGATTTTCTTGTTGCCATTTGATATTCCTCACAAGTGTCAAATCTAGATGAGCTTTGGCTCTCCTAACACTATCCCTACATGCCTAAAGTTCCTGTTTCATAGGCTTGACGTGCCTCCAACTTTCATATGCTGCCTTGTTGCTTTGGAGCTTAGTCTTGAGTTACTGTTTAGCCAAGCCGTCTCTGGCTACATTTAAACATTCTGATTTTCCTGAGTATCAGGATGAGCCATCCATGGACCTGGAGGATGTTTTCCTTAAACGTATGCCAGCTTTCCTGAGCAGCTTTATCCTTTGGAGCTGCCTCCTTTGGGATCCCATCGACCAGTTGCTTCAGTAAGCTGAAATATGCTCTCCTGAAGTCTGATGTTTGTGCTGTGCTACTTTCCTCCCTCACTCCTTATGAAAGGAAATATGTTAGCAGGGCAGTTATATAAAAAGCAAAGCTTATATATTTTAATACAGACTTGAAGACCAAAGCAGAGCCTATCCCATACTCTGTTACTGACAGTAGAATTCTCGTTACTTACACCAGGGTATTTGGCCTGTAAATTGTGGCTGTACAGGCATCTATTTTGTGAGTCGTTTTCCTACATAATATTTTTCACTGATCAGTGCAGTATGTTAATTGATACTTTTCAGTAATGACAAAGAAAGTGGCTGTTCAGTGGTGGTCTTAAACAAAGAGCTTGATTTTATGTATTTGAGATAGTAATGAGATCTGTTTTCTGTACTGTGTGTGTTACTTGTGTAAAGGTACAAGACACCCTACTAAAAAAACCTCAGTCTTCCAAAATGAAGTGCCTGGTGCTGAGGGTTTTTTGGGGGGAATTGAAGTGGGGGGGTGGGAGGGTAGCTTTTTGGTTTTGTGGGTTGGGTTTTTTTTTTTTAATGTTGTTTGGGTTTTGGTTTTTTGTTTGTTTGTTTGGTTTTTGGCAGGTAGTTAAACCTGGGGCAGTAAAGCATGCCATCTACCATGTTGTATTTTCCCAGTTTCTGTGTTAACTATCAAACTTTAACAGTGTCGGTTGAGCATGTTGGCATGGTCCTATAAAAGTAGATGAGTGGAAGATAAGATGTGTAATATGTAGCAGGTCAGACAAATACCTCATGTTAATAACCCTAGCTCTATTTATTGCCAGTAATTCAGAGTATATGTACAAGCTATGTCATCGTTGTAGGCTAACTGATGTTACGAGTAATGGAATTATTCCATGTTTGAGTAGGTGATCAACTTTTATTATATATTCAATAGTATCAGTTTATTTTACCTTATTACAGATGACAGAGTTACAAATGCCATTGAGAGTGATTAAGAAAATAATTGTGTTCTCTGAGGAGCACCATTCACTTTCACTACATAAGTAGGATGGCATGTTGCTTGGTCAAACTGAAGAGGAAGCTAGTTTGTCATTTGTGTGCGTTTAGGTTCCTTTGGGTGATGGCCTGATAAGCATTGATGATTTCCTGAAACAGAAAATACAGCTCTGGAGCCCTCAGCACAGGACATGGAACTGTTGGAGCGGTTCCAGAGGAGAGCTACTAAAATGACGCGAGGGCTGGAGCACGTCTCCTATGAGGACAGGCTGAGAGAGTTGGGCTTGTTCAGCCTGGAGAAGAGAAGGCTGCGGGGAGACCTGATTGTGGCCTTTCAGTACCTAAAGGGGGCCTATAGGAAAGATGGGGAAAATCTTTTCAGTAGGGCCAGCTGTGACAGGACAGGGGCTAATGGTTTTAAACTAAACCAGGGTAGGTTTAGACTGGATCTAAGGAAGAAATTCTTTACAATGAGGGTGGTAAAACACTGGAACAGGTTGCCCAGAGAGGTAGTGGAGGCCCCATCCCTGGAAACGTTCAAGACCAGGTTGGACAGGGCTCTGAGCAACCTGATCTAGTTAGCGGTGTCCCTACTCACTGCAGGGGGTTGGACTAGATGACGTCTAGGGGTCCCTTCCAGCCCAAAACATTCTATGATTCTATGAAATTTCTAAGTGACTTTAAATAAGTCTGAGCATTCAAGGGTGTAAGGAAGTACAAATGTCTTTGGTCTATGCTTTTTAATCAGTCTGTCTTCCCTTTTCTAAGAACACTTTTATAGTTGGAGTTTAAACTAGTTCCTAGCCATACTTCCTGTCAAGCCGTGTGCCTTTGGAGATAGCAGTGAATAATAGAAGATTCTGTTGCCAATTGTGACCAAGTTGCAATTACACTCAACTGTTTTCTGAATCTTTTAATAGTTGCGAAACTGGAGCATGAAAGCCAAAGAAAATAAAAATCTCTGCAGTGAGAATTTGCTTATGGGGTGGTAGCATTTTCTTTTGCAGTTTTTTCTCACTGTAAAAAAAGCCAAATTAAATACAACTTTAAAAATATTGAATAGTAGTTTCCTTTTTATGTTCTGTTTCAGTACAAATTACATAGCATCAAATTTTTCTATACCATAGTTACTTGTCCAGTCCACAGTGATTTTCAGTGATGTTGTACCTCTTGATGCAAGCTACCCCAGTTCTGTCATTTTCTTCTATAAATAGGACCCCGGATTAAAGTAATGTGATATTGTAGCTGAGTTTTTAAGAAAATACATTGGTTCTCGTATATTAGAATGCATTGTCATCTTTTTAATCAATTAACAGTTAATTACTATAAACTAGAAAAGACCATTCTCAACAGATGGAGAGTATTCTTGACGATGTTGAGAATGTAATGTATTTAAATACACATCACCTTCACTCCCCGTTTTTTTCCCAAAACTTGATTTGATTTCAAAATTGCCATCAAATTGCTGTAAAGACAATTAATTGATCTGTGGAGAAGTTACTATTTTATATTAAAATTACAGAAAATAAGTGGTGTTGTTGAAGAGCATGTTGTAAAAAATAAAAAACATTCCAGAAGCAGGGTAAATGTTAAAGTCTTCCTGTCACCTGCAGCTGGCAACTTTCATAAGGCGTGTCTACCTGGTTAATGGTGGTGCTGTATATGTTGTGCACCTGCACCTCGCTGTGCTTTTACATGAGGAGAGAAGGAAGTGTTTTCAATACAGTGTATGATTTGGAAGTAGGAGTGGCTTTAGACTGTGTTTGAACTGAGGCCTGTAAAACATGCAGAGCAGCTCTGTACCAGTGTATGAGACCTGGTCTTGCAGCAAGGAAAAGATCACCTTGTGACTGTTGGAAATGTGCTGCATACACAATATTGTAATTCAATAGCAAGCGTGTTAAAGAAGCTACCATGAGGCAATTGTTATGGTTAAATAACTAAATCTCCCAGTTGTCAGGGTAAGAAACAATGCACACATTTTTAATTAAGAAAGCATTTCTTCCAACCCTAGCTCATAGTGATGTATTTGCTTGCAGTGGCTTGGAGAGGTTTAATTCAGACAATTGAAATGGTTAAAAAAGTGTTGTTGTCTGGAAAGTGTTTGAGAATTATTCGCAGAAAGACAGACAAGAGGCAGAGATTGAGACTGCATGCATGATCTAAGGCAACTGGGCTAAGCTTGTGGAAAACGGATATCCATGAACAATGTTTCATTGTTTAAACATTGTTTTTCATTCAAAGTTATCTGTTCCTTTAATATTAAAACCTTCTTTGGCTTAAAAGAGCTGTGAAAGGCTGTATTAATTGCTGGTCACTGATTCTGAAACAAAGACTTGCGGATAGGCTGACTAGTTATAGTGCATAGTTTGAGCCCAGTTACAGATTTAAGCATTGTCTTCTCTGTTGGCTAGCAGGCTGTGAGAATCATGAACTTCAGGATGCATCAGAGAGAGCCCTGCTAGGTGAAGCAGAAAAATCTGATACAGATTCCTTTGCCCATAATTATTACAAATCTATTTTCTCTTTCTCATTTTATTCAAATGTAAAATAGTTGCCACTTTTCCAAGTTTGGAGAAACTTCTGTTTCCCAGAAACCTAGAAATGCTACTTGACCAAATAAAATTTTTTGAGTAACTGGATTGCAGTCAGGTGGAAAGGCAGGAAACGTTGAGCAAAGTTTTCAAGCTGTGAATTAAACCTAGGCCTAAGAGGCTGTGGAGTGGTGGTTGTGGGACTGCCTCATTGTTAATTTTTTGCTGTTTTGACATCATGGATGTTTTAAAATGATTATTATAATGTGTTTGATGAAAAAATTAATCACCAATGTTTTAAAATGTTGAAACCATACCCTTTTACTTGAGAGAGAGAGAAAAGGGCTTTTTACTAAATTGTTTTCTTGCAACTGTGCAATCCTGTCACACCCCTAGTGTGTGTATCTTCTCAAATGTGGAGAAAAAAGTCTCTTAGTCATAAGCGATATTGTTGCAGAAATAGGAGAGTGCCATGGCACAGCTTGTGGTGGATGTATGCTAGCCACCACAGTGTCAAATACTTCAATTTCATTTGTTTGTTTAGTGGTTTAAAAAGATGGTCCTCTAGGGTATAAGTAACAGGAATGGCTGCTGGCAGCTAGGACCTCATCACTTAGAAATGATAAATTACCATCAAGACACTGGGTCTACTTAGCTGAAAACTGTGAGACTCTACAGGATGTTATTGAGTAAAAGAAATACAATTGTAGATATTATCAGTAACAACTTTTTTTCTGTTTTGTATTAATGATAGGAGAGTATCATTGCCATTGTAGAAGACCATAGTAAAACTCATCTGAAAGACTATGCAATTCTGGTCACTTATGTTCAAGAAAAGTTAATTCAAAAAGTTGGTGAGAAAGGAGAATTCTCACTTGAAAGCAAATTAAAAAAACTTGGTTTATTGACTAGAGCAGAGTTGAATAGACAGCACAGGCACAGAAGTGGGACTGAGAAGCAAGCTAAAATTTTATATATAACTGCACTTTAGCTTTCTGGTTTTCTCCCTATATATAGGCATAATTTTTATGTCTGTCAGAAGGGTCCGGGACACCAAACTGTGCTTGTGTTGTGGGTAACAAAATCCTCTGTTTCTGTTGCAGACCTAGTGGGTTTAGAAACATTATCCTTGCAAGCATGAAAGTGTTCATCCCAGTACAAATATGAACAAATCACACAGGCAACCTGTGAATATATTTAGGCTAGTATCGAAATGAAATTTTTATGCCTGGTGGAAGTGAAGTTCTGTATTGGGGTCCTGTAAAAACAGTTTAGAAAGACATGTCAAAATACTTTTTCTGTTCTTACTATTAGAGTGGGCAACCTGGTAGGTCAATTTTAGGTGTAATTCTATGGACATTAACTAGAACTGCAAAAGTATATGACAGGAATGAATTAGGCTTATTTTTTCCAAAGATGAATGCTGAATTCCAAAGATGAATGCTGAGTTCCAAAGCAGGAGGATGAGAAAGGGAAAAACCTGTCCCTTTTGCTTTTTGTGGAATAGAAATAGCCATCTTGGCTCTGCTTTCATGAGAACCACTTGATTCTATCTCAAAGGGAGAAAAGTATCATTGCTCATGAGTTGGTGGGGCCCATCAAGAGGGCTTTAAACTAGGTTCAAAGGGGGAAGGGGATATAATGTGGTGTCCTGATTTCAGCTGGCATAGAAGTTGATTTTCTTCCTAGTAGCTTGCATAGTGCTATGCTTTGGATTTAGTAATAGAAGAATGTTTCAACAGTTTGGGTCAGCTATCCCAGCTATGTCCCCTCCCAGCTTCCCGTGCATCTGGCAAAGCTGAGAGCCAAGAAGTCCTTGATTAGTGTAAGCACTGCTTAGCAAGAACTAAAACATCAGTGTGTTACCAACATTCTTCTCATACTAAATCCAAAACATAGCACTGTGCAAGCTACTATTAAGAAAATTAACTATAACCCAGCCGAAACCAGGACATGAGGCTCAATAGGGAGGAGCCTAGGGGTGTCACACCAATATTGGGGGTGAAATTGCCCAGCTCAAGTGCATCTACACCAACGCACACAGCATGGGCAACAAACAGGAGGAGCGGGAAGCCATTGTGCAGCAGGACAACTATGACTTAGTCACCATCACGGAAACATGGTGGGATGACTGGAGTGCTGCAATGGATGGCTATGAGCTCTTCAGAAGGGATAGGCAAGGAAGGAGAGGCAGTGGTGTGGCTCTGTGTGTTAGGGAGTGTTTAAATTGTATAGAGTTCAACAATTGTGATGACAAGGTAGAGCGCTTATGGGTGAGGATGAGGGGGAAGGCGAATGAGGCAGATATCCTGCTGGCAGTCTGTTATAAACCACCCAACCAGGATGAAGAGCTGAATAAAGCATTCTAAAAGCAGCTGGCAGAAGTCTTACAATTGCTAGCCCTTGTTCTCATGGGGGACTTCAACTTACTGGACATCTGCTGGAAATACAACACAGCAGAGAAGAAACAGTGTAAGAGGTTCCTGGAGTGTGTGGAAGATAACTTTGTGACACAGCTGGTAAGTGAGCTCTCCAGGTGAGGTTCCTTGCGTGACCTGCTGTCTACAAATAGAGAAGGACTCGTGGGAGAGGTGGTGGTCTGAGGCTGTCTTGGGCTTAGCAACCATGAAATTGACAGAGTTCTTGATTCTTGGAGAAGTAAGGAGGGGGTCAGCAAAACCCCTACCATGGACGTCCAGAGGGCAGACTTTGTCCTGTTAAGGACACTGGTTGAAAGAATCCCTTCAGAGACTGTCCTGAAGGGCAAAGGAGTCCAGGAAGGCTAGGCATTCTTCAAGAAGGAAGTCTTAAAGTCTCAGGAGGAGGCGGTCCCCGTGTGCCATAAGATCAACTGACAGGGAAGACAATCGGCATGGCTGAAGAGGGAGCTTTTGCTGGCACTCATGAAAGAAAGGAGAGTTTACCACTTTTGGAAGGAAGTAGAGGCAACTCAAGAAGAGTACAGGGATCTTGTTAGGTCATGCAGGGAGAAAATTAGAAGGGCAAAAGCTCAGCTAGAACTCAGTCTGGACATGGTTGTAAGAGATAACACAAAATGTTTTTACAAATATGTTAACAACAAAAAGAGAGCCAAGGA